>NC_143399.1:61223931-61526962 GCF_052110815.1 Crocodylus siamensis
GATTGTGTTCTTAGATGCAGTGAAAGCTATTTGAGTTTATCTCTAGAAACATCCATATTTACTTTAGCTCCAGTACAATTTCAAGCCCATTTCAGCCCAGGGCAGTTGGTTGCTCCAGCCTCTGCCTGACTATGCAGTAGCTGTTACTGTGGCAGCAGTTCTGACCAGCCTCCAAAGCCAAATCCGGAATCAAAGCTGCTGCCACCACTGCTGCTTCTACTGGAGTGGGCTGGGGCTGGTGCAAATACATGCTCCTTGGGTTTGAGTGGGGCTGGAGTGATGCTAGATCCAGAGCTGGAGAGTAGGTGGAAGAGGGCAGTCCAGGGAGGGAGAGATGATGGCAGGGGGGCAGAAGAAACGGGCTGGGAGGCAGGAAGTAGAGGAGGAAGAAAGGGAGGCAGTAGCTACAGCTCTAACCCCAACCCTGGCCCCAGCCATGAATTGGGGCCACAGCCTGCTCCGCCACAACCTTGGAGAGATGTTTTTCTTTTGTTAAATTGCGGGGAAGATCATCTTGGATCCAAATAAATATTGTCCATTAAACATGGCACCAACTAGCCAAACTGATGTGAAAATATGATTCACTTATGGATTAAGAGAGTTTCTTCAGCTGCAGTGTTATTTTCTGTCATTTAGGGAACTGGCACAGTTGAGTTGGTGGAAAACAAAACCTTATGCCAAGAAAGAAGGGTCTTTAAAAAAAAATCTATTCTTCTGTAAGGAAAAGGAAAATCAGAAAGGAAAATACACTTGTCTGGAAAAGTCAAAAGAACAGTGTTTAAAGGCTACTGCTTCCAATTATATTCTCAAATTTATTAAATGCTTAAATTGACTGCAGAGGAACAGCTGAGATTTTTAAAAAATAAGAGGTCATAGTTATAGGTCTTCAAGGGCTGATAGACATAAAAACACATTAAAAATACATTGAAGGGTGTTGCTGAAGAGGTTGAAGTGTCCTTGTTTTCTTAAAGGCAGTGTAGGATGTCATGTTGTCTTAGAATTATTTGACAAATTTTAAGAAGCAACCTTTGGAAGGCGATGAATCTTGCTAACCTTATTGCATCAACAACTACAAATCTATGGAATATTTTAAACCTCTTAACTTGTAATGAGATCTGTCCAGGTGTGGATGCAGTGGTACTCCCACCTGGATCTCATTGGTTTTGGAGTCTCTGCCAGCCATTTTATCAACACATTCCTGTAGAAAGAAGTATAAAATACATTAATTATGTTCCGCTTGTAGCAGTGTGTTTTGGAATGGAAGACATGGAAGGCAAAAGCAAGACAGGCAGTTGTAAGAGCAGACTGCTCACTGATACTATATGTACAAAATGGGAAAATGAGAATTCTTTCTATAGGGTTCAGAAGCTGAGCAAGTATTGCCACCTCTTGTCAGTCCCCATGTATTTACTTTTATCTGAATGACTTTGTATCCTAAAGCTTCTGGGTCACTAAATAATTTTGAGGTCTGTAACTGTCATGCTTTTGCCTTGAAATATCATCATTGATAGTGAAGCTATCACAGTGATATGTCATGCTGATGCCATATCTTGTGTAATAAATGTGTTATAAAAAACTTGTTGGCCAAGGAGTAAGTAAACACTATAGTTTATTTCTTATACACTTGGTAAATTTGGGATTTTTTAAATATAGTTTCATAGTTTCATAGTAGCTAGAGTCGGAAGGGACCTAGGAAGATCATCTAGTCCGACCCCCTGCCTTGGCAGGAAAGAGCACCGGGGTCAGATGACCCCGGCAAGGTGCTCATCTAACTTCCTTTTAAAAATCCCCAGGCTAGGAGCCTGCACCACTTCCTCTGGAAGCCGGTTCCAGGCCCTAGCCACCCTGACTGTGAAGTAGCGCCTCCTAATATCTAATCTAAACCTACCCTCCGCCAGCTTGTGACAGTTATTCCTGGTCACTCCTGGCAGCGCACGGGGGAACAGGGACTCCCCCAATACCTGCTGATCCCCCCTGACCAGTTTGTAGCAGGCCACAAGGTCCCCCCTTAACCTTCTCCTGTG
This sequence comes from Crocodylus siamensis, assembly GCF_052110815.1. NCBI lineage: Eukaryota > Metazoa > Chordata > Crocodylia > Crocodylidae > Crocodylus > Crocodylus siamensis. Next base: position 61,225,956 of record NC_143399.1, read on the forward strand.
GAGGCTAAACAGGTTCAGGTCCCGTAGCCTCTCCTCATAAGGCCTGCCCTGCTGAACCCTGATCATACGAGTGGCCCTCCTCTGGACTCTTTCCATATCATCCACGTCCCTCTTGAAGTGTGGCGCCCAGAACTGGACGCAGTACTCCAGCTGCAGCCTGACCAGTGCCGCATAGAGGGAGAGGATCACCTCCCTGGACCTGCTCGAGATGCATCTGTGGATGCATGACAGGGTACGGTTGGCCTTCTTGACTGCCTCCCCACACTGCCGGCCCATGTTCATCGTGGAGTCAATGACGACTCCAAGATCCTTTTCCATCTCCGTGCTGGCAAGAGGGGAGTTCCCCAACCTGTAAGTGTGGCGCCGGTTCTTCCTCCCCATGTGCAACACCTTGCACTTATCAGTGTTAAACCCCATCCTATTCTCATCCGCCCACCGTTGCAACCTGTCAAGGTCAGCTTGCAGCCTATTGCACCCTTCTAGTGCACCCACATCCCCCCACATCTTAGTGTCATCAGCAAACTTGAACAGGGTGCTTTCTACCCCCTCATCCAAGTCACTGATGAAGATGTTGAACAGTGCGGGCCCGAGGTCCGAGCCCTGCGGAACCCCACTGCCCACATCCTTCCAGGTCGAGAAGAACCCATCCACTACCACCCTCTGGGTGTGGCCCTCTAACCAGTTGGCTACCCATTTGACCGTGTGGGCATCGACACCACAGTCTCCCAGCTTTTTGATGAGGACAGGGTGAGAGACAGTATCGAAAGCCTTCCGGAAGTCCAGAAAGACTACATCCACAGCAACCCCTGCGTCTAATGATTTGGTGACCTGATCGTAAAAGGCCACCAGGTTGGTCTTACAAGACCTGCCACTGATGAACCCATGTTGGTTGCCCCTGAGCATGCATTCCCCCGCAAGGCCCTCCTGGATATGTGCCAGGATAATTTTTTCAAAGAGCTTACCCGGGATTGAGGTAAGACTAACTGGCCTGTAAATTTCCCGGGTCCTCTTTTTTTCCCTTTTTGAAGATAGGGACCACATTGGCCCTCTTCCAGTCCTCCGGCACCTCACCAGAGGACCACGAGTACTCATAGAGCCGTGCCAGGGGTCCCGCAATGACCTCAGCCAGTTCCTGTAGAACCCTAGGGTGAAGATCGTCTGGACCAGCAGACTTGAACACGTCCAGCCTCTCCAGAAGTACCCTAACTAACTCCTCGCTAACCCCTGGCCCAGGCGTGTCTCTCCCGGGGCCCGAGGAGGGCCCAGCAGGGAGGTGGCTGAACTGGTCCCTACTTAGGAAGACAGAGGCAAAGAAATCGTTAAATATGTTAGCTTTGTCATCTGGCATGACGACTAAGTTGCCCATCGTGTCCTGCAGGGGCCCCACATTACCCGGGACCCTCTTTTTACCCCCTATGTATTTGAAGAAGGACTTCTTATTGTCCTTAATCCGGGAAGCTAGTCCTATCTCCATCTCTGCCTTGGCCTTCCTGATTGCCCCCCTACATCCTCGGGCGACTGTAACATAGTCCTTCTTGGTGATGACCCCATCCCTCCATTGGGTGTATGCCTCCCTTTTAGCATACATATAGGTTTGGGACTTTTTATATATTTTGTTAATTAGAATAGAAAGTTAAATGTGACAAAGACAAGAATTTAAATAGAAATAAACATTAAAATAAAACTGTCAAAAATATCAAAAGAGAGGAAAGGGACTCTTGGTTTCTCATTGGGATACTTGCATAGTTATAATGAAGCATGTGTGTAAGTCTTTGCAGAATCAGTAATTGACAGTGAAACAAAAGAGATTAATGAGGTGACCACAAGAAAAATCAATGAGCCTTGGCCAATTCTCCTTTCTCCCCACTCCCCACTCCCCTTTTCTACTTAATATGCGGATTGTCAAGTTAGAAAACTACCTGATAAAGTTCCTTAAAGTTTTGAGGATAAAAGTTATAAATGATTCAATAATAACATTATTAATATAGTGTGTAGCAGGAAGAGTTTCTTGCTCTGATCAGGAGATACATATGTTTTTCTTTCCTCCAGTATCTTATTATTTGATCATTTAGGACCTGATCTGGGTCCCACAGAAATTATTGGGGATCTTTTTTTTAATGCTACCATTAAGAAACATAACTAGATTTCTTGTAAATAATATTTCCATATCTGAAAACAACTCTAGCCCAGTTCTAGGGTGAGAGCTCAGCAAAGCTAGCAAACAGATGATGTTTACCTTGTTCTATACACAGGGTGCATCTGCACAAGAATATTAATGTGATGCAATAAACTCGGGCACAATTTGTGCTGGAGTTTATTGCTCCCAGGTGCAATGTTTATATGTGCACCCAAGATCACAGCATATTGAGCTGGTTTGCATTAGCCCTGGCTGGCAGAAGGTGTCATGGGTCAGTATGCGAGTCTGGGGGCTGCTTTGACCCAGCTCAGTGTGCTGTCGAGGGGCAACCCCTGCACTGAAGGACTCTTGTGCCCCAGTCAGCCCCATGAGCATCTACATGTGTGTTGTGGTGGGGTAAATAAAACCACCATAAGATAGTACTCGTGTTTGGCAGTACTAACCAGCAGAGTTCATTAATTTACTCCAGCCTAATAGCTCCTCACATGTAGACCAGCGGAGATAATGAGTCAACTTCACAGTAAGCGGCTTGTGTAGATGCATCCACAGTCTGATAGACAGAGGATGTATGTAAGTGATACTGATACTAAATCTGGTGTGTGTGTGTGTGTGTGTGTGTGTGTGTGTGTGTGAAAGAGAGAGAATTATGGGAAGGTGACCATTGTAGATACTAAGGAAATTTGAAATGAGGGGCAGCCCTGGAAGTTTCACCAGTCACGTACCTGAACCTTTAGCTGGACTGATCAGTTCCAGGCAAGATGTGCTTTAGGGTTCAGTGAAAGTATGCTTGATGTATCTACTTTTTAAAGACTGAGTAAGGCATAGTTTCCTATCATATGGGTTCTCATTTAGTATGTATGCATATCAGCAATTGGGAAGTTTACAGGAGAAACAGAAGGAAAAAAGTTTGCTCTATAGACTTTTTTCCCTAACTGATTCATGTTCGCTATGGTCTCTTTCCTTTGCTACATTGTAGATGTGTAGGGGGTGCACATGGGAGCACATGCACCCCCTGAGATTGGTGGTGCACCTCTGGTGAAAAGTGTCACTCACACTGCTGGCAATGCCTGCGGGTGGTCCCCGATCGCCACTGACCACTGGTTGGCGCTTGTCCCCTCCACTTTCCCCCTGTTGTCACCACTCCTGTGGCTGCCTGCAGGATCTCCCTGCTCACCTCCACCATGCCTCTGCTGTTGACACTGCTGTGGCTCCGGGGGCATGTGGCATTCATGCTTTGCTGGGTATCACTTTGTACAGCTCTAGTTTAATAGGACATTGCTGTAATGATGTACTTCCCTTGTGATTTGGAAATGGCACAGCCATGGCAAGCATACATGCTTTGTGGATCTTGGAAACTGTATCTGGCCTTTGAAGCCAGGAGTGGTGCATAGATTTTTCTCACCCTAGGCAAACAAAATTTTGCTGCCCTCCCTTGTAATGTATCTGGGACTTGGTGTGGGCAGGCACCAGACAGACGCCCAGAACAGTGTCTTGGAAGTGCCAGAGCTGCCTTGTCTGCTTCAGGACATTCCTAGGTTCCTGAGGCAGTTCCTAGTGGTCATTTGCAAGACTTGGACATACCATTTTTGCTGCCCCCTTCAATTTGCTGCTGTAGGTGACTGCCTGTGCTGCCAGTTATACTGGCCCTGCTTGGAGCTATTAGTTTGAATAAGAGCAGCTCTCCAACTATGAGGTTTTAAATCTCCTTCAAGAATTCCAATTTTCCTTTTCCTTACATGTTTATAAAATAAAATATTAATTTTTTTGAAGAAGGGTGTAAGATTATACAATACTGTAGAAATAAATATTATAAAGGCTGTAATTTTGGATCTTCTTGTTGTAAGTCTACTATGAATATATACAATCTAAAGGACAAAGTTTGATTTTGGAAGCATTGAGTATAATGTAAAAGTGGATAGCACTAGACTACTTCTACTGCTACAAAAGCCCTTGCAAGCCATTCAGAAAAGAAAAAAGCACAATTATATTATGTTTTGTCAAATGCTTCTTTGCATAAAATTAATGGAATGCTTTCTAAAGATGTGTAAGAAGGATAGGGCAAGTTCAGGGGAGAGATGCCATTATAATATTGGTTATATGTAATTGTTTCTATTTAATTCCTTGTAATGTGTTTTATGAATCCTTGCTTAATCTCAGTTCAAACAAACTATTTCTAGAATGTGAGCACTTCTCAGATTCATACATTTATTTTAAATTCTCTCGGTCCTTTCATATCAGTAAAAATAATGTTCAAAACTTTTAAAAAGCAAATCTGCTTTTTCAGATTGCTAATATTTTTATTTCATAGGGTCAAGTAAGCTGAATCAACAAAAAGGTAAATGGTAAAATATTATCTTTATATTGTCTTAGGTTTTATAAGCCATCAGAGTTAAAACATCTTTAGTTAAAGTTTCTATAGTTAGTTCTTTTGGAATTTTTTAAAGACGATAAAATATAATTTCAGAAAACTTTATGGAATTTTCATTAAATATAGGAGTTTGCTATACCAATTTAATATGACTTTATTTGGCCTATCTAAACCATTGGCTAGGAGATTAGTTTAACTGGGTTTGACTTGGATCTCAATATAAATCAGTTGCAACATGGAAATTTGTTTACCAGGAATTGGATCCTAAATAACAGCTAGCAATGGAATTAAAAAAGTCATGAACATAAACATGTCAGAAGCAGGTGGAGGTGGAATCAAATCTGCATTGACTAAGGGAAACATGAAAGGATGTGAGTGCCTCACTAAGAGACAATATTTTGGGAGATATGGGCAAGAAGAATACTTAGATGAGAGAGAATTGGTAGCTAACAGTTGCAGTGGGAGGACTCAGGGAGCTGATTAATTCAGTGGTTCAGGACTTGGAAAAGAAGATAACAGTAGAGAGTATAACCTTAAAGAGAAGACACCAGAGAGAGGAATAGAGACATAGGAGAATGTGCTCCAAAGGAAGAAAACAGATTTAACACCTTTTTAATGGGACCCACAGGTTAGGGCTGTGCAAAGCTTTGGGTACTGATTCAATTTGGAGGCGGCCAAATCTTTGATTCTGAATTGAATCAGGAGACCAATAAAAAACTCTGAATTGATTTGGAGGACTTCAGAGATTCGGGCAGTCCCTGCTTCCTGCTGCAGGGAGCTGGACCCACACTCTGTGCTGGTAAGTAGGAGGTGGTGGGGGGCTGGAGGAGGGGAAGGGGACCATGTGGTGATCTTCACCAGGCCCCATGCCCAGCCTGCTCCCTCAGCTCCCCTGAGCACCCTCTGACCCCTGCCCACTTTTCCAGCCCCCCACCATGGCTGCCCTACCCGGCCTCAGCTCCCAGCTCTTAAAAAAAAAAAAAGCCCCCACTCACAGGCTTCTGCCAGACTGGGAGGGGGAGCATCCCCACTGCCCCCCCACCACTGCCCCATGCCACATGGGACATGAGCTTTTCCATGAGGCAGCAGGCTCAGGGCTTCTGAGGGCTCATGGCAGAGTGCTCCATGCCACACAAGGTAGTGGGGGCAGTGGGGATCACCCCCCAGCCTGGCAGAAGTCGGTGAGTTCGGGGCTTATTTTTTTATTTTTTAAAGATCATGAACATGCAGCTGCTGGCATGGCATGTTTTTTTTAAAGAACTAGGAGCTGGGGCCAGGCAGGGCAGCCATTCAGGGGTGGGGGTGGGGTGGGGCTGGGAGAGCAGGCGGGGGATGAGGCCTGTCTGATTTGGTGATTCAGCTAATTCAGCAGCAGTGTAGTCTCCGAATCAGATTTGGCTGAATTGATTCAGGACAGTGATTCGAATCACCAAATTGAATCACTGTCCCCCATATGAGCTGAATCTGAAGTGAATACTAGCTGCTTCTCACAGGCGTACCACAGGTTATCTGGACTATTTGTGCTGAATTACATGCCCAAGCTAGTGTTAGGCAATATCGTTCATGTTCCTTGCATAAAGTCAAGGACTTGAGGAACCTTCTGAATGATGTTTTTGATTTCTTCATGCTTTGGCACAAATAGCAGACAGGGTTTTTTGGGTAGATGTGATATGTTTTATTACTTATTGGCACAAGTGTACTTTTACCTCTAAGGAGGCAGGTACCTGACCACCCATGAGCTCACCCTCTGTGAAAATGACTAGTAATGAAGCACGGGGTGATTAATTTATGGGAGGATGAATTCTCATCTACTGAGAAACTCCACAAAGCATTGTGCCCGCATATTGTGGTGCAGGGATTTAAGATCGCAACTCCTTTTGGCAGGTCCAGAAGAGATACGAAATTTTTACAGAGAGTTTCTACTTTAACATGTCAATCAAACAATTAATGTCTCTGTTTAAATTTTCCTCCTTACCCTTCACATACCCCGTTGAGATGAATGTTGAATATTGAAATTCTCAGAACTACTGTTTCATTCTGTCTCTGGATTCAGAAAGCTCACAGAGCTGTTTGTGACTAGAGCACATTTGAAAGATTTTCACAAAACACCAGGACCTTAATTTCTTTACAAGAAAAGTTTGGGTTTTTGTGAGAGAATTCTGCAGCTACCATCTGCAGCTTTTGAGACTTCAACATATTCCCTAGTCATGGGACAAAAGTTTGTGTGGCATAGTCTGAGTTTTTAGCTATCCTGAAGCTGACAGTAAAACAGTTGCAATTTTATTCAAAGAGGGCTTGACTAAGAATAGAGTTTTGGTTTCAATGGATGAGAACTGTGAATATAAGCAGACATATATTTGTGGAAATACTGAATGGTTCTCCAGTATAAAGAGACAAGAGTGATATTAACCAGTTCCAATGTTGCCAATCCAAGTTTTCAAAGAAACAAGATTCCAGTATTCATTTTTTTAAATTATGCATTTGTGTGTGTTGGGGCGGGGGATGGTGTTAAGTGCAGCTCTCATGTATAAATAGATGTTTGGAAATTCCCTGATGATTGAAAGGTGCCTGCAAAACAGTTGTATACCTCCTCTGATTGCAGCTTGCATTCATCTAAAAAGCTGACAGTCTGACAGACTGCAGGTGTCTTTTTTTTTTTGGCGACTTAAGATTTAAAAAAATGCCAGTGATTTAAATAAAACATCAGAGCCTAACTGCTCATTTAGATTCGCTCTTGAAGGGGCCCCATATATGAATGCAATTCAAAGGTGAAGCAGTATGTTGTTATATGGCCCCCCATGTTGTTATATGGTTCTCCATGTTGTTCTATGAGGGGACAATCCCTCCATAGAGGATGGTCTCCAGATGTTTGGATCTGCATGTGGGTAGGCCAGGCCAGGCTGAAAGTTTCAGAGCAGAAGTTCAGCACTTCAGAGAAGTCTAACCATAAGTTGAAAGAGGCTTATGCTGTTCTCTACCTCTGGAAATTTGCTAGAAAGGAGGCTCCAGAGAAAGTTTACCCACTACTGCCCAGGAATTGTAGGTCCTTCAGGGATAAAGGCAGTGCAAAATGTGGATCTATAGCTGGGGTAAAGACTGGGACTTCCTATGAATATTCCTTTTTTCCAGCAAATCTTCGACTGCTGCACCCATGTTTTTTATGACAACTCCTCTCTCTCTCTCTCTCTCTCTCTTGTCACTCGATCAATTTTTTCCACCCACAGAGATTTCCTTTATCTCTTTCCTCATGTGTAAAACACTTGACAACATGTCTAAGAAAATTCAGTAGTTGCTTTTCCTATCTTCTGAATACATGGTGGCCTCGTAGAGAACATAGCCATTTGATTATTTTCTCACACTCTTAGCAGGCAAGCCAATCTGATCAGGTGGCTTAGCAGACAGATAAAATAAATTCCATTTGAAATCATGATAAATAAGCACTCCTATGAGTCAGTTGCAAAATAAGTGCTATTGCTGTTGGCTTTGATTAACTTAATGTCACTATTTAAAATAACGACCAACTTCTTAAGTAGCAGTAAAGATTCTTTTGCCTTGGACATTTTTTGAAAACACTTTGGCGTTGAAATAGGAGGACTGGAAATTATCAGCTTAATAAAACAAATGGAAAGTTTTGTTCTGTGTGAGAATGGCATTGTCTGTTGTCCTCTTCAATAATCTGATTTGTAGGTGAATAACAATTTGTTACTTGACTCCCTGGTTTAGCATGGTAAGCAATTGGATTATTGTTAGAGAAAATTAAGGGTAGTTACCCTATTGTTCTTGTAATACAGACTTCATAGCTGGGATAGTTTCAGGGAATTATATTTCTTGTGAAATGTTTTTTAATGGCATTTTACTCTTTTTGAAATGTTCACCAGGAACTGGTGAACTAACTTTATGTTTTTGCTATAGAATTGTATTATATAAAGAAAAAAAGGCATATAAATAAAATGAATTAAATCATTTTACAACCAGGTATAATGTATTCAGAATGGTCCCACGGTCACCTCTGTATGCTGTTTAGTGATTAGAATATACTTTACATGACTTTTCAGTTTTCTTTTAAGTTGCCTTTTATATGCACCTACTCTAAAATATCCTGATTTGCTTGAACAAATGTCGTTACTTTTATAGACTTATTTTTACTCTATACTAAAGGGAGATCGGTGATGGAAACAATGTATAAGATGCATTAATTGACAATAAACCTTCAATAGCACATGACATTAAATTCTGATCAACACTTTATTTCTTTCTTGATAATAAACATAGAAAAATGTTGCTTTGAATCTAGAACAGAGTTAACTGAGGTTTTCATAATGAGAGATGTTCTCTGCTTTGTTTTGTTTGTTTACTTATTTACCTTTGTCTCTAAGTCTTATAATTCAATCAATTCCAAGCCAGTGGATTTTGTGTCATGGAGCCCCACTGGAGAGCTCTGCAAGTTTAAAAGCATTTTATAAAAAGATACATTTTCTGTATTATGGAGATAAATCATTTACTATTTTGGATGGATTTTTGCACTTCATTGATGATTCTGAAGCTGATCTGAGATCAATATTGCATAATTACTGGGGATCTGCGTTTTCAGTTCATCATGGAAAAAGATGGATTTTCTAATTTTAAGAAGAAAAACCCAGATTTTTTCCTTTACATAGAAAACTTGGGAAATGGCAGGTTTCCCCTTGCAGGCTGGCAGAGTTCCAGCCTGCAAGGGGTTGGGGGAGTGGGAGGAGGGTGATCAGTCAGGGGGCACCCCGTGTATGTGTGCAGGCACACATGCACATGGCAGCCAGTCTGCCTGGAGAACAGCTCCTGTACCTCCCCACAGGTGAATCTTGAAGGGGTGGGATTGCGGGCCCTCATAGTGAGGGACAGAGACAGTTGGGCAGGCCTGGAGCTGCTGCCTAGCCAGGGCAGTGTGTAGGGCCCAGGGCTGGGGTGGGAATATGCAGCCACAGGGCATGAGCTGAGAGTGGGATGGAGTAATAGGTGGCTTGTCCAGGGGCGGCAACTGAGGGAGAGGCTGGTTCCTCACCACTGTGTACACTCTTGGGGGGCATGGGAAGCACATGCACCCCAGATCTGTGCATGGGGTGGGGACGGATGCGGGCTGGTATGCGGGCTGGTGATATGCAGTGGGCTCAGGGCTCCCCACCCTGCTGCCCTCCCACTGGGGACTCTGTGACCTAATGGGTGGGACCCAGCATGGAAAGGCAGAGCAGGGTAGGGAGGCTTGGTGTCACTGCCTGGAACCCTGTGCCAATGTGGGGAGGTGACCCCTGCCTGCCTGGCAGCAGCAGGGGTGGCAGCATGGAGTTGTGCCCCTTGCTGCTGCCAGACAGGCAGGCGATGTCTCCCCATGGTGGCACAGGACTCCTGGCAGCAGAACCAAGCCTTCTCACCCTACTCTGCCCTGCCACATCAAGTCCCACCCACTGGGCTGTGGAGGCCCCTGTGGGGAGGGCATCATGGTGGGGAGCCCCTAGCTCACATCTACTAGCCTGCATCCACCCATGGCATCCAATCCAGTTGTGCTGCCCATGGGAGATGGGGAGCCAGGCTCTGCACTCTGCTCTGCCATAGCAGCTGTCACCTCCCACAGGTGGGAGCCAGGGCTTGGGTGCTGCTGGAGGGAGGGCAGAGGGCTGCAGACCTGGATCCCTGGCCCTGTAGCCCTGGAAGGTGGGGGACCCCCTCTGGCAGAGCTGAGGGGTGCATCTGGAGCTGTGTGTGGGGAGTGAGGGGCACCAGCAGGGCCAGGGGGGCTGTGGGTGGGGAGTGAGGGACACCAGAATGGGTGGGAGGGCTGTGGATGGGAAGTGAGGGGCAATGGCATGGGCAGGGCACTGACATATCAGGGCTTCTCAGCACCACAAAGCAGTAGGGGGATAGGCAGCGGCAGCTGGACCCATGTTCTGGACAGTGAAGGGGGCAGGGGGAGGTCTCATTTTCCATGATAAAAAACCCAAAATCAAATGCCAAAGTTTATAATATTTATAATTTATTTTATTATAATGCTTGAGGTAGACTTCCAATTGCTTTAAAATTGTAAATATAGCAGCACAATATTGTGTTCAACTAATACTTATATATAGAGTGGCATTTCATTTTAATTGCAGAAAAACATGGATTTTTGTTTTTTTGTTTTTTTAATTAGAGAATTTACAATTTTAAAACAGAGAAAACCAGGATCCCTGATAATTACTACATCTTAACAAGAACTATTGGAACCAGATGTGACTTAGCATTATGTAAATAAAGTGTGGCGTTCTTTGTATAATGATAGAATCATGGAATCATAGAATCATTGGGCTGGAAGGGACCCTGAAGGATCATTGGGTCCAGCCCCCTGCATGAGCAGGAAAGACATCTGGAGTCATACGACCAGCCATAAGTATCTTTAATTTTGTCATAACCAGACTCACCCAAAGCATATACAAAGCAGTCTATTTACTGGGGATGGTAAACTTTCCTATTCATGGTAACTCTTTCCTGTAGAGTTGTAGTATAGATTGAGATCAAAACTGACTAATTAGAACCATAAATTTGCCATTTTCAATCCATATTCACTCCACTGTGTATCACAAGCCAAATGATTGAATAGTGTGAGTTGAAAAAAGAAATACGTTAAAGAGAGCTAGCAGCCCAGTTGAGAAATGGAGGTATTATTTTCCTCTAAATTCTCATTAAATCTCTTCTATTCATCATGATTCGGTGCGAGTTTTGTACCTCATCTCTGATAAGGGTTTTGAATTATTTTGCAAACAACTATACCACCATAAAGTAGTCATTATCAAGTAGTATTGCATCTAAGAACTGAGTATCTGTAACTGCCATTGAAGTAGGTTTTATTATTTTCTGCTCTTGTTGATGTAACAACAGATTTTGGATACAAGGCAAACTTTGATAATTGGATATTCACAGTTAAGTCTGAAATTTTGTTTTCAGATAACACATTCAGTATAATTTACTGAAATTTCTTCTGTTTTTTAAGCATCATGTCCACTGTCTTCAATTATTCAAATAAAAATAGTGATTATGTATTGATGATTATGTAAGTTGCTTTCAAACACAGATCTCAGATTTCCTTTTTTTCCTAAGGCAAAAGATGTTAAGTACAAATTTAATATGAAATTAAATCGATGTATCAAACTGTTTTTACTTGGTGGTTGCTTACATTACTGAATTTCTGGCACTAATAAAAAGTCATTTTTAAAGTTTCCTTTTCACTATAAGGTTGGTATTTTTAAAATCGGGGCTGAGAATCTCCAATAAATTATTCCCGTTTGCCAATGATAGAGGAAATGGTTCAGTGCAGGGCATTCAAATAACTCATTCTACATTTCAGAATATTTTATTGATCTATTATTTCAAATTTCAGCTCAAAATTTTTACTAATTAAAACTATTAATACGTGTGAAAAATGGCAAAGAAGTTTAATTGTAATTCAGGTCATAATTTTATAATTTCTCCCTTTGTTACCAACTTTTCAGAATACAGTATGTTTGTGAATCTTAATTGACCAGATAGTAATCTTTTAACAATCTTTAATCATTGATATTTTATGTTACTGATTATAAAACCTGAGAGTTATTTTATTTGAAAAACTGCAAAGGGACTTTCTAGTTACTGCTTGTTGCTAGGTATTCACAGCATTACTTTTTCTGCATATTTTTAATAAAAAGTCTCCTTTCAGTTATTAAAACACCCTAGTACAAGCTGCACTGATCACTTTTGAACTTTTACAGTTTGTTACTTGCATTACTCCCTAGTGACATTATATATGTAGATTGTTCTCCAAATATATACAAAACTGAATAATAATAATAATAAAAGCTAATAACTTTCCTCAACTGCATCATAGAAAAAAGGCAAAACAATTTAAAACCTTTACTATAATGAAAAATTATATCAAGCTTTAATATTCATTTGCTTATGCTTCAGTAATTACATTCATTAAAGTTTTAATTTCCAGAGATATTGCCTAGATAAAATTAAGTAAACATCTCTTGTTAGTATCTGTTTAGATGGAGAAAATGATTCACCATTTTCCCCTCATTTATTGCAATCTACATGAAATTATAATTAACTTTCTTGTGCAAAGTGTAAAAAGCACAGTATAGTCAGAATAAGATAATGAAAGGTACACAAACACATACACACATATATGTAGGTATATATATTATATATGTATATATATGTATATATTTATATAGCGGGGGGAAGAGATAGATATATAGAATCTTTGAAAATTAGGGTTGAAAGGGACCTCTGCATATATATATATGCAGAGTGAAGTGAATAGTAGTTATTTGAAAAGAAATATCATACATGGAATCAGTTAAGAATTTTAAATTTTTAAACAATGTACATTTTTTTAAATATAAGAATTCCTTGCTGTTCTGCTTATAGTATGAAAAATAAGTTAAACTTTTATTTTTTTGTTTAACAACATTCAGTGAAGCATCTAGCTTATTAAATTTGTGATAACAGTATTAGTTACTTTAATGTATTAGAACAAATAGTGGAGAAACTCTCCAGTTACAGTAAAATATCTTTTTTCCAAAAACAAATACAGTAGTTACCCTGCATTTTACTTTACATAGGGCATGTCTACATGTGTATTTATACATGCCTAAAGTTAATGTGCCTTTGCTTAAAGTGATTTAGGCATGCATCTACATGTGGACATAATAATGCACATTAAGCCTCATCAAATTTAGGTGTGAATAGCTAAGTCTCATGTGCTAATGTGCATTAATTCAGTGTCTATCCACTGACATACACTGTGTTAATAAGCATTAGCATGTCTACATGTTTGCTAATGTGACTTAGCTATTCACCCACAAATTTGTTAGTTGCTTTATGTAGGTATAAAATTTAGGCATGAATAGCCTAAAATCACCAATTTAAGGGCACATTCAAGGTGTACACAAGTATACATGCACCCTTAATGGGCCTTAAATAGGACGAATGCTCATTAAATGTGTACATGTAGACAGACCATAGTGTAGTACTTTACATTTTCAAAGAGCTGTACAGATTTACTAATTAACCACTGCAATACCCCTGTGAGGTAGGTACCCAAATACGGTTAGAACTGTGATACATGAGACAGATTAGGTTAGAAACATGTCTAATATATAATACAAAATCAGTAGTGATATGCAGATTTGCAACACCTGGTATCTACAGTGTAAGGGTATGTACAGGCTTTCAAATCAGCAGTTTGAAATTTAGCAAATTTTCAGGCATTTGTACAGCTTTCATCTGGTTGGGTTCCAAGTGTGCAAAGAGCTGTCTCAGTGCTTTGCAGACAACCTGCACTGCTAAAAGCACTAATTCAGGAGGACTGAAAGCATGCATCCCAGCATGCTTTACAGGCTCCTCTATAAACAGATAACAGTGTCCCAGTCAGGGACAACAGATAAGCAGTTAAGGCTGGTTGGCTTGTGGTCCTAGGTGCTCATACTACCTCCACTCCACCTTCGCTCCCTCATAGCTGTCATGCTGTCTTTTGAAGTTGGGGCTCTAGCTGTGGTGCAAGGGTTTGCCTGTGAGCAGCCATCATTTTCACAGCTGTGACTGGCCATCGTGGCAGCAATGTAAGGACATGGCTAGGCATCCAGAGCAAAGCAGAAGGAGACTTCTGGTTTGTGATCACGAACATGCAGTTGCTGGCAGCAGCTGGGTTTTTTGCCCCCTCCCCAAATTGGTACCTGTAGCAGTTGCCCCTATCGCTTCTCCCTTATTTATGTCACTGCATAGTGGGGGGTAGCAGGTGGGGGGGCTTTGCCTGCAGACAGCCTGGCCTGCACCTCCACCACCGCAGCCACAATTTGGGCTCTCACCATGATGGTGGGGTGCTGGGTTCCAGGTGGTGCTACCAGGGCTCTGGCACCACAAAGCCCCACTGCCGTGACCAGAGTTCAAGTCTTTCAAATCCTGAAGGGGGCAGCCTGTCAGTACCCCATACCCACATCCCATGCATGGAGCTACAGGCACAGGGCTATGAAGTGCTGCATAGAACTATGGGCCTCTGAGATCTCTGAACTACTGTGCTCCAGCAATGGTAGGGCAGGGACAGGCAGTGTCCTTGTGGATGTCATGGGGAGAGGAGGGTCAAGAGGCTTCAAGGACTATGGGGACAGGCCAGTCAGTGTCTGTGCAGGGGTTGGTCAACTTTAGCTCAGGATGATAGCGGCACAGCTCCGGGGCTGTAGAGAGGGACTGGACTTTCCTGTTTCTTCTGTTGTCAGGGGGCAGGGTTTGCTGTGACATGGAGTGCAGCCCAAGTCACAGCATGTTTCCCTGGACAGACACTGAGGCAGGAAGAAATAATAGCATCTGTATTCAAGTGGAAAAGTTTATAAGCATCCCTTCAACTGGGTAAACTGCAATTCAAGGTTAATTCATCTTATTTGATGCAGGAGAGATTTTCACTGCTTCAGCCACTTTTCATTTGGTTGAAGCCCCATGGATGCTTGTACACTGAGCATTTCAGGCAGTGAAAGTGTGATTCCACTGGTTGAAATGTAATGCTTGTATGTAATGCCAAGCAACTTGTTACACGTTACACTGTGAACTACACAAATGTTGATTGGTTTAGTACTATCTTGCAGTCACACCTTCAATTTGAGTGGCACATCTGTGGGGAGTGGCCATACCTTAATGAAGCAGGACCTGGGTTATGCACATCAGGAGATAATGCTGCCCTGGAGTGGCATACCTTTGAGCTGTGTAATAATTGCTGTAAGCAACTTAAAGGTGTTAATGTGTGGACAATCGAGGGTAAGAGCTCCAGAAGGCACCCAAAAAGTTAACATGTAGCAAGGCCCTTACCTTAAGGGCCAAGGTACCTTAATTACCTTAATCGGGCTACAGAAGATCTGTCTTTTTAACTGTAAGTCTAAAGTTGCAGTGACTACATTTTTGACATATATTCAATTCATTAATAATTATAAGCAATAAAATATTATTTTTAGACAGACAGCATCTCCTCTGTCCATTATATATCCGAAATGTTTCTGGAACTGCCACTTAGGCAGGAAACAGATGTAGCATTTTTCCCAGGATTGTGCCTGTGTATATCTCAGAAGAAATATCCTAAGACTGGCATTTACATACATTACCTTTCTAATGGGTTATGTATGAGGGACCCTGCACACACTCCCTCATATGCTGCAGAGTGAGCAGCTGAATGCACTATCACTTATTTTGCCAGTGATTCAATGATGTACAATGATCTGGGAGTAACCATTCAGATGCACATTGCGGTGTCCTGTGATAAACTGCTAGTGCTTCTTACCCTGTGAATTTTTTGGGGATTATCCTGGGATAACAGATGTGAATGTCTGAATGCTTGCACTTTGTCCGGGGATAAAATGGTTTATCACAGGATAAATGCTTCGTATTTTTATAAAGTTAGAGAAACATCAGTGCTTACACTTTTATTTGCTTTTTCTTCAGCCTGCATAGTAATGAGAGACATTTCAAACTTTTGCAAACTGACACTCAATTTTGGCAGGATTTTCTTTCAGATGTGTTCTATATGGGGGAGGGGGGAATTGCTTCATTTTTGGCTTAGTGTATACCACCTGACATTAAATGATATTTTTTAAACATGAACAAGAGTCAGGTTTATTTAAAAGAAAAATTATGGTACTTATAACTTTATGAGCACTCAACTGTAACTGAATTTGCTCAGCCTTCTGGAAACATTTCTAGGATGTTGACAGGCTTGTCATGACCATATTATGCCTCCTTTCATTCTTTATCCCCTCATTTGCATAGAGATTTCTGAGTGATCCTTGCAGAAAGATACAATAGTAGTCAAACTGTTTACTGTGAATGGAAATGTTAGTATTTATTTCAAAGTTAGGACACTGCTAATATGTTTTCAAGCTTTCTACTCTTCTATGGCTCTGATGCTGCAAAATGTATATTCTTAATGGTGTGAAAGCAATGGGTCATGTAAATAAAATTAACTGAGTGTATTAATGTTTGAAGATTGATATCTTGCATCAGAAGCTTAATAGTCTATCACCAGAGACAGAGGTGAAATGAGTGCCAATGGGATTCATAGATTATTAGATGGTAAAGTTGGAAGGGACCTCAGAAGATTGTTGAGTCCAGTCCCCTGCACCAGACAACAAAGACAGCTGGGGTCAGCAGCACGCTGCCAGCTCGTAGTCATACAGTGGTTTACTCCAAGTCCCTTTCGTTCATGGTGCTGGTCAGTTTGGTGCCACCAAGCCTGTAGGTGTGATTTTCAATATACCTTTCTTATTTTGGGGTTAACAAAAAGGATTGGACTAAAAAGGGCCTTTCTCCCATTCCACAGCAGGGATAATATTCATATATAGATGTATAACTGAAGCATATGATACTGTGCTGCCACAGAGGAGGAGAAAGTGGGGCACAACCCCAGAATTGTCATGAAGGGCCATTAGCACATCCCCTAAGATCTGCTGAGTTTAGAGACAGAACCCTATGTTCCTTCTTCATACTAATTATTCAATTTGTCCAGATCCAAATTTGGACTTTAAAATGAAACATTGTAGCATAAAGGAGGTTTATTACCCCTACCTACCTTTACAAGATTCTTGAACATTCCTTTAAAGCAGGGGTGGGAAATTATTTCAGTTAGAGGGCTGCTTAATGGGTTTTGGTGAGCTGTGGAGGGCCACACAGATATTCTCACCCCTTGCCGGTTGCTCTGCCCTCTCGTCATCATACTGGGACCAGAAGTCCTGCCTCCTGACCTTTGCCACCAGTAGTTACTCCCCTTGCTCCTTGAAAATACTCCTTTTGGGAGGGGAGGGTTGTCATCTTGGAACCAGAATAAAAAAACATACACTAAAAGTCAAATGCATGCTATAACATATTTTAATTTTAGTACAAAAAATATCTGTCATGATTTGTGTTTACATATTGTATATAGAGGGGATTGCTTAATAACTAAAAAAATAAAGTCTTACTTTTGTATATTGTGTGTGGAGGGTGTGCGTATAGTTGGGGTGGGGGTGTATATGATAGGTGTTGGGTGTGTGTGTGTGTGTGGTGGAGTGTGAGGGGTTCTTGAGGAGTGTGGTTGTGTGGTGGGGCATAGGGTATGTTGCGGGACTGTATATGTAGGGGGTTGTGGGGGAAAAGTGTGGGTGTGTGGGATTTATGGGGTGTGAGGGTGGTTGGGGAGGTGTGGGGATCCGCCACACTCTCACCCACATGGCACACAGCCTTCAAGGCCAGCAACAAGCAGGGGCACTTGGAATGGTTGTGCCCAGCACAGGTGCTGGTGCCTGGCAGCCCATTGCTTCAGCTAGCACTGTGCATGTGGTTGAATACAGCATGCCTGGCCCACCTCTATTGCAGGGGCTCCATACAGCTTGTGTGCAGCTCCTGCATTTGCATGGCAACAGGGGAAGCCCTGCGTTTCAGTCGACTGCCTTCCCCACCCCCAGTTGCACAAGTCTTGGGACTCTGCAGGGAAGTAGGGGCCAGGGCTCCATTTCCAGTAGAGTCCTGGTACCTGTGCAGCAGGGGGCAGGAAAGGCAGCTGATTCCACCATGGGCCTGGATAGAGGCAGGCTAGGTAGGCTGCACTCCTGGCCCCTACGTGTAGCACTGTCCAGAGCTGTGCACTGCTGGGTGCCAGTATCTACACTGGGCAAGAGTGGTCCAACGGCCCCTGCCTAATTCTGCTTCCAGCAACTGGGGCTGCATGCTATGTGTTAGAGTGCCTGGTGGGTGCCCACATCCCCCCACCCTCTCTCACACCCACACCCTGGCCAGCTAAGCTCTGTGCTCCCACTTCCCTCCTGAATAAGAGCTCTATACTGCTGCCAGTTCTAGCCCCATGCTCCCTGCTCCTGCCCAGCTACAGCTGTCCCTGTTCTCACCCTGCCACTTCCCTACCTGCTGCCTACCTGAGCAGGATTTGGGGAAGCCAAGCATGTTCCCTTGGGGTGGCTGCAGCAGTGGCAGCAGCAGCCCTGCCTGGAAGCTGCTGATGGCTGGGCCAGGCTCTTCAGCCCACAAGAGTGGGAGCAAGGCACAATAAGATATTGGGTGCGTATACGTAGGCCCTGACTCCCACCCTCACAGGCAGAAGGGGTGGGTGGGATGCAATTCAATGGTGGGTGCCCATAGGCCAGATGAAAGTGCCTGGTGGGCCAGATCTGGCTTGCTGGCCCTATTTTGCCTGCCCCTACTTTAAAATCAAGTTAGCACAGGCCACTAGTCTTCAGGTGGAAGTGAGAGGTTTGGAAATTGTTTAATATGTTGAATATATTTAAATATAAAACTTCCTCAGGCTTCTTTGAAAAGAGTTTTGATTTTAATTCATGGGGCTTCCAGGCTGGTAGGAGATTCTAACAGATAGCATCTAAATTGTAACAAGACTAACAAGAAAAACTAAAAAGAAAAACTTAAAATCCTGAAACCAAGCTCAGAAATGTTAACATACTTATCTGTTATTAAATGTATCTTCATTTTTATGTATTACATGCTATAACAGGATGCTCTGACACAGGATTAATTATCTGGTTGGACCCCT
Organism: Crocodylus siamensis; assembly: GCF_052110815.1. Lineage (NCBI taxonomy): Eukaryota > Metazoa > Chordata > Crocodylia > Crocodylidae > Crocodylus > Crocodylus siamensis. Next base: position 61,245,021 of record NC_143399.1, read on the forward strand.
GGGTCTTGGCAGGTGGGGGTTGCACGTGGAGGCTGAGCTGGGGTAATCAAGGAGAAACACCTGGTGGAGAACTGTGACACCAAGTCCCTGGAGTCATATGTTCCCAAGAATGGACTCTATTTTTCCAGAGACCTCCTGGAAAAAAGAAAATGCAGGGTTGGACTCTTGGGTTCCCTGGAGGGGGCAACCCACAGCTCCAAGTAGGAAAGGGCTGCAAAGATCCACATAGAGATATAGAACAGCACATCAGTGAGTGTGGTGAGCCAAGGGCCACAGTATTTTTTTTCTTGTTTTGTTTATTATTAAGTATCTTAACTAAAAAGTGGCCAGGGCTGGCTACTTCCAAACCCATTGCAGAGGGGTGGACCTCTGCATCTGAGTAATCACTTCTCTGTCAAAGTTCATGACTTGAGGAACCTGTGATTATTTGATTTATACCAGATCCTGCTCCTTTGTGTGCATTCATAAACTGACAAACCATGATTAGTAATTGATTTCCCTCAAATCATGCTGCTTATCCCTATGAATTCATGAATCAGTGGACCTTTAAATATTAAATGACTAGATGATGAACTTTGGGAGATGATACCCATCAGAAGATTAATGGATTTACTGGATTGCCTTGATTTCTCAGTTTGAAGTGTAAGGTAATAGATGCTCCACTGTAAGAAGTCTGATGTTGTAGCTGAACTTAACTGATGGAAGAATGAATTGTGGGCCTCTATGGATGACAAGATCCAGATGCAGATAATTGATCAATTGAGGGATTTTATGGTCCTTTTGTTAGGCTAAAGTATTGATTTAAGTTGATTTCATTAAGGATTGAAGGGAAGTGAGAAACTGGACTAGAAGATCAAAAGCTGGGAAACAAATTGGTAGCTGTGCATTATATCATGCAATCAGCCCAATGGCACCTGGAGAGGAAACAGACAGTGTAAGAAGGGGAAGGGAAGGAGTCCTGTGAAATAACTCCTCTGGTTTGAAGGTATTCCACTGTCCTCCATATTATATTCACCCTCCCTTTTTCTGTATATATAAGAAGCTGTGGCAGGCAAGACTGGAGGAGAGGGTGTGAATTAGACCTTTGTACCAGAGAAACAAATATGATCAGAACAGAATTTTAAGCTGAATAGAGTAATATTTGGTTTGCTTGTTTGTTTTGAAATAGAAGTGTTTAATAATACTTGAGATTGTATCTGTTTTAGATTTTTATTTCTCCTGTTAATTGATTGACCTTTTTCTGGAGTTGCACAGGACGTTACATTATTATGTTATATAGGTATATAATGTTTAGTGAGGTATCAAAATTGTCCTTCTATACCACCCCAAGATGACCTCAAAAATTTACTCTGCTCCTTTAGGAACCCCTGCTTAACTGATGTACCTAGCTTTTATTTTTTTTAGTCCTTGCTAATGCCAGTGCTTTGATTTCTCAGTGTCTGTAGAGTCCTTAGTATTCTGATCTATGTCCATCAACAGCAATTTCCATATCTTTAACTTCCTACTGCTGTAATCAGTCTCCTGTGAACTTCTGAATTTCAATTGAGGTCATTGTGGCCTGGATCATATCCAATTTACTATGAATATCTGCTGAATACTTTTTACATCCTGACATGGTTTGATAAGCTGGCTGGGTCTTCAGGAAGTGAAGGTGTGTGGGTGCATGTATCTACATGTGTCATGGATCCACAGGCAGAAACACTCTAGAAAGTTATCTGGATCCCCTGCAGGTAGGTTGGGGGAAGGCTCTGTGAAATGTTCTGGAGGCAGTGACCACTACAGGATGACTAGAGAGGGGGTGCCCTGTGAGAAGAGCGGAGGACCCCAGTTGAGGAAGCTCGTTGTGATTGAGTAGAGGTTGATCCGAGGAGATTTTCACAAGATTTTTTGTGAGGGATAGGTGGTAGTCTGAACATGGGGTAAGGATTTTGTCCATTTTGTTTTACCAAATAATGTTGGCAAATATTTGATTGCATTTTCTTAATTTTTTTTTTACCAGTTGTTCTTCCTGTTAATGAACTATTTTGTTTTTCTATTGCTTTACCAAAGTGCCTGTGGTAAATAATTATTTCTTGGCAAATTACTAACCTGGGCATATCCATTCAGTAAATTGGGGGAACTCGTAAGCTTACATGAACCCAGAGTGGATCTTTGTGAGCACCTCAGTGTCTTAAGGTTTTGTCACAGTGTGTATGCATGTATGGTCTGCTTGTTTGTGATTTGCAAAAGCTTGCAAAAACAGTCAAATATTTCAATTTTCTGTCTTATTCCTAGGCTAAGGGACGTCACCTATTCAGAACAATGAAGTACTTAACCCAGCTGTAAAAAATGGACATGAATAGTACCCATGAATTCGTAAAACCCAATTTTTCCAAGACTTGTTATATGTCATTATTAACACTTGATTGATCCTATTGTCTTTGATTGGACCACTTGTAGAGGAAGGTGCTGCTTATAGGAAACAAAATGATATGAATCTGACCAGAAGCCAACAGAATACACTGTGAAAGAACAGTCTGGCATTTTGTTTTATATATGTATATGCCCCCTCCCCTTTTTCCCTGTAGAAATTGGAAAACATGCAATATACATTTTAACAATTTCTTCTCTTCAAGAATATTCTACTGGACTTTTCATATCCTTCTGTAAGCCTAGCACTTAAGTTCAGTCTTTGATTGAATTTCAAGCCAAAAGCACTTCACTTATTTTCAAAAGAGACCTAAGTGTAGAATGCTCAATATTATTTGATTACAGTTGTTACAAAATTGCCAGCACAGAAGCAATTAAACCTACTTATACATTAAACAACCCTTCCTTGTATTAAAAACATAAAGGTAAATGGCAAATCTCTTAACTCTTAAGCCAGTTTCTCAAGGATTAGACTCCTGCGGATAAGTCTACTAAATTATTTGAAACGTTTTCCCTACCATTTTAGGAATGAAATGCAGGGGAGTTAGGCTTTTTATCTTCTATCAAGATCTTCTCAAACATAGAACTCCATCTTTCCTCCCATAGGCAGACTCATTCTCTGACCTAAGCAGATTTCACAGCTCACCGTGATATTCAGGTGCTACAAAAAGATAAGGAACAAGAAACTGTCTGCTATATTGCTCCCCTATACTTTAACATATTTCCAAAAGCTTTAAGTTTTATAACTTTAAGTAATATTACAAATGCTAAATAGAATGATTTCAGAAATGTCTGCAGTGAAATTTTCCCCTCCTTTATCCCCTTTCTTTTGCTTTAAACATAGTGCATGAAAACTAGACATGGATACAGCTGATATAAACTTTAGATGATTTAAGCTGGGTAAGGCTTGCCATTAGTCGAGCCTTCATTTGCCCAGATTTCTATAAAACTGTTAATTTTTGTTGGGGTTTTTTTGTTTTTGTGTCGTTTTCATGTAAGTACTTATATCGTTTATGTGGCAGGTAAGCTCTTAGGGGAGAATGTATATGTGAGTTGCTTAGCTTGCTGGCTTTTGCCAGAGAATTTATTCCCTAAGGGACTCCTCAGACAGCCCCCTAAAGCAAATTCAGTCTTTTAAAATAAAATAAACAAAAATGAAACCCCTTTGTCCTTTTTCCAGACACTAGTGGAAGAGTCCTTTTGCTTTGGCCACAGACCGCTTGGTACCTCCTTCCTCCTCCACTTTTGCTTAATTGTTTGTGAGCTTTAAAGCTCCCAGCAGGACACAGTCTGCTTGCCCACATGCCCCAGAGCTGAGCCTTTCTAATAAGTCTGACCATTCCCACTTAAAAGGGACAGACTCCCCTGTTGCAGGTTACATTTTTGTGTTGTGCCTAGCAAAGTGAGGCTTTGATCAGGAATTCAATGGATAAATAATAATGGCCTTAATTTTAATTTACTTAGGTATCTTAGATATTTTTCATAATTACTCACAATCTTTTAATGTAGCTATCACCCTAAACACACAATGCAAAGCAGAATAATATAATTCCTGGTTTCACAAATGAGCTTAAAGGCTTGAAACCATTAAAGAAATACTTGGAGTTAGGCATGAAGTCTAAGCCTTTGCAGAAACAGAACTAAAAATGTCTAAAGAACTTGATCAGTGAAAACATTTTTTTAGACGTCTTCAGTTCTTCTTAGGTTTAGGATGCTTTCAGCTTAACAGAACTGAGAACCTTAGTACCTGAGCATGATTTGAATCCACAACTAGACATTCATTTGCCTAAGTACCATGGGATATGTATCTAGTATGTGTGCTCATAACAGATTTAGCATGGAGCTTTGCATAAAACATAGCAGACATAGCTAGTTTCAGTCAAAAACTCCGGTGTTGGTATCCACCTTTTTATAGGTCAGTGGTTTCAGTTACCTAGAAAGCAAGAAGATACGAATTCCCTACTCAGCCTGGCAGGTTCATATCTACATCTTTTACTACCTGTAACAGGCAGGCCTTCCCACAGCTGGTTAGATGTCAGCCCTCCCACGTGTTTCTGGGCTAACAGCTCATCTCTCTCATCTGCCACACCTTGATGGAAAAATGATTAAGATGTTACTCATGCAGGAGGCTGCCCATTTTAAACCGCAATGACTAGGGGTGATATCCCCAGCTCTGAACCTTGCCCTATACTGGGGCCCATGCCTTGTAGATGGCATCCCAGGCAGTTAAGCACACCTATAACCCTTGTCCCTCTTGAGCTGTGGTCCCTTCTCTAGGACCTTTGGCTCTCCCTTAGGCCATGGCCCTGCCCTCAGGCCAGTCAGAATCCTAGAGCCTCTTGCTCTAGACATCCCCCCATGGTGGGCCCCTGGCTCTTTTGACCCCTCTTCAGCCTTGGCTCCAACATAGACCAGTTCTAGGGTCCATCCAGTTAGGTGATGGCAGCTTGCCTTCTCTCCCTCACAACTCCACTGGATAAAGTAAGCCTCAGACCAAAGGTTTTCCATGGCTGTAATTTCCCCATACAGGACTGTGTGGGGGCTAGAGGTTATCAGATATCCACTACCCACCTTTCACCAGGGAGGTTCATGGTCCTGGTGGTTCCTGGAGCTGTCACAGCACCAGCAGTCCCACCAGGCCTTCCTACCCCATCAGGGTGCAGTTTTAGGTCATGCCCAGAACTTGGGGCCTTCTCCATCCCCATAGCCTCATCCCATATACCTCCAAGTTGTTTTTGGCCCAAGGAGCTCAGTAGGGAGATGTTCTTCCCCTGCTGGCTGGTCTCAAACTGCTCTTCTCATCACAGAGAGCTAAGCATTAAATGGCTAACATCATCAGGCACTTGCCATCTCTCTGACCTAACCATTAAAGTGGCAGGCACCAACAGTCCCCTACTGCACTGCCTGATCAGATGCCCTAACCAGCTGGTTCTAGACTGCTCAGGGGAGGGAGGCACTCTCCAGTCCTCTTGTTGTAGCTTGTGTGACACTGTTTAGACAAAGAATTCAAGATTTAATGAGCCAGAGAGATGAAGAAAGTAACCTTTTTTCCAGATTATTTTTCTCTTGTAGTGGCCATTTTCACAGTGGGAGAAAAAATTTGAACATCTATACACTGATGATTTCTCTTGGGGGAAGCAGTGACTTAGGATGCCTTAGTTTGCAGCATTTCCCATTGGCTACTGTACACAGTGTTCCCTCTTAGTGTACTGGTGGGTGGCTATGAATCCTATTCTAAAGTGTTTCCCTGGTGCATTACAAGCCTAGGCATATACGATGTGTGTAAAAATAAAACAGCACTGTAATTCAGAGCCCCTTTAATAGCACTATAAAGTTGCAGTGCTCTTAAACATGATAGAAGTGAAGTGTTTTGGAGTAGGAGGGGAGGGAAAGCTAGGAGGCAGGGGGCAGCCCCTTGGGGCTTCTCCACTGGTCAGAAATCTGACCAAGGTAGAGAAGTTATTTAAAGCACTGTAGGTTGTTAAAATGCTGTAAAATACAATGCTTCAAATTTAATGCCTCACTTAACAAAGGTTAATTTAAAGCACTGTACTCACATTTAAAATGCTGTAAAGTGCTTTAAATGGTGAAAAAAGCAGCTTCTGTATACACCCATACTTCAGGTCTGATGACTCCACTAAAACACCTTGTTTCCTAAAAGTCAGGTGTTACAAGATGACTACTGAGTATCTAAGTCTAACTGAGTTGTCTAAGGCCACAGTAGATTTGAGCCTGGGGACCACACTAAGATTTCAATCACTGGACCATCCATTTTCTTTCTGTGGCACTTTTATCTCACTATCAAGTTAAGCCTTCTGAGAGACACTAAGGATACTAAGAAAAAGGCAACTAACAAAACCATAGCAGTTTTTTATATTACTTTTAAAAATTCTGAAATGTCCTTTTTAAAGATTTGTTTAACTCTAAATATTATAATAAATATGCTTATGGTTTTGTTGCCCTGTGGGGTCAGGCCAACTCCCAGAATCTCAAAATTGCACTGCTAGACAGGAGGGTGCAGTGTACAATTGCATATACACAAACACAGGAATCAGTTAGGCACATACACACATAGTCAATTACCAGCCTAGGCATATGCACACCTGTCACCAGTTCAAACCCTTACACGCACTATACAGACCAAAAATTAGATCAGAATAAATTATCAATACCTGTACACCCAATACACACACACAAATCACTAATTCATATATCATGCACACAGTGACACATATGTATATTAGTTAACATACATACTATTCACCTACACATACATACAGGTGAGTTCCTAACTTGGGTGTTGTGATGTGTATGTATGTATGTGCTTGGTGTACTTGGGATACCTGGGGAAAGGTTAAGGTAAGAAAGTGGAAGTATAAGGAGTGAAAGTTGCAGGGACCAGGGTTAGAACTGGTAGACTAGGGAGAGCTGGGCTGAAGAACTGAGGCTTGGGGGTTACTTTAGGTTAATTGACCTTAACTGATTAAAGGACAATGCTCAAAGCCTGCAGAACAGGGGAGTGATGCCAGAGAGAAGCAGGCACAGAGCCTGGGACCCAGGCCAGAGCTACGGGGTAGTCAAAAGGTAAGCAGGGAGAGGGAAACTGGGACAGAGGGTGTAGAGGAGCTAGAGAAGGTATGGAGAAAACTGGGGGCTGGCTCTGGGAACCAGGGGTGCTGAAGAGCGACTGCCGGGGAGCTCAGGAAGCTACAGGTGGAGGGCCTGCCAGTGCTGGCAGCTGGAGTAGGGCTCCAGCTGCCGGAAAACCTGTGGGGCAGCCCAAAGAAGCTGCAGGGAAGTTGGTGGCAGGCCAGAGGACTGTGGGGTGAGAAGGGGCAGCTAGAGAGGGTGTAGGGGAAAGCTGGAGAACACAGAGGAAAGGCAGAAAGGGGCAGGAAAGGTTGGCAACAGAAGGTGGAGAGACAAATAGATAGGGAGTGGGGAGAGGCAGCAGGAGGCAGAAATGAGCAGGGCTGAGAGGCTAAATGTGGCAGGGAGAGCTTCAGAAAGACACAAGAAGGAGCCGGTGGACAGCAGAAACAGGGCCAGGAGGCTAGAAGTGGCAGAAATGGCAGGAAGGGTGGCAGAAAGATTCAGGAAGAAGGCAGTGGATGCCAAGAATGGGACTGAGAAGTGGCAGAAAGCAACAGGGCCAAGAGGCTGCATCAGGGGAACAGAGAGGGGACAGAGAAGAGCTGAGAGGTGGCAGGAAAAGAGGAGAGGAAACTGAGAGAGAGACAGAGACTGGAATTTAAGATGAGGAAGGAACCAGGGCTCAGTAAAATACAACCCAGTTTGGGGTTACAAATGATAGTGGTTTTATTGAACAGGGGAGATGGTGACACAGTATCTTATTGGTTCCTTTGTGAGCATGCATACACGTACATGTACATGTACACACACACACACACACACACACACACCCCGGGGTTAAAGAGGCTTGGTGCAGGGGCTGAAGTTTAGGAGGAGGGAGAGAGAGAGAGAGTCCAAATTGGAGGAGGAAATGTGCAGGTGATATCTACCTATTCCAGGCTGAAAGTTGGTCCTCAATGGATAGTTGGGGTCTCCTTCAGCTCGGTGTTGTCCAGTGGGGGTCCCCTGCAGGGCCTCTGGGGTGGATAGGCAGTGTGACATGGAGCTGGTTTGGTTCAGATAGAAATGGTGTTCCCATTAGTTCTGTCTTCACTGCCCCTTTTTATAGGGGCAGACCTTGTGTAACCCTAGTGACAGGAGGCATGCCCAGGCAAGGGTCAGCCCTGGTGTACTGAGCATGTGTGCTCCAGGTAGGAATGTGCAGTTTTGGGTGTCTGTAATGGTGGGGTACAATGGTAGAGTTGCTGGTTCTGCAGGGTCTTTTGTCTTTCAAATGCTAGGTTCTTGTCTCTGTTCCTGGGTGAGGTCTGTGTTTCCTGGATGAATCAATGTGAAGTGATAGCCCAGTCGTTACAGGCCATTCAGTAGAGGCCTGCTACCATTGTATTTCAATCATTCCTAATCACTCCCATTCAGCTGGGAACCAATTTATATGGGAGGGTACATGAGTCGCACAGTTACAACATAGGGGATACCTGGGCAGAGGACACAAGATGGAGACTTGACATAGAAAATGGAAACTTGACATGACTTTGGTTCACTTACAAATACAGGCCTAAACTATACAATATCCATATGAAACAATAAAAGTCAATACAAAAATAATAATACAATATACAACAGTAAAAATCAATACAAACCTAACAAAACATTATTTACAATATAAAAAAAAGGCTCTTGTCATAAGGGAATATAAGACATTAGCTTACCTAATACTTCTAATAACTACTTGTAAGGGATAGAGAGGTCAGAACGAAAGTTAGAAATGGTTAGGGGAGGGAATGTATTTAAAAGAAAAAGAAAAACTGGAGGGTTTTGCCGCAGTTTTAACCAACAGATGTACCCAGGCTTCCTTTGGCATAGGGCATTTCTAGATACAAGAATATATCTGTGAAAAATAACTGTGATATATCACAAAATATTGGTTTAATGTTGGTTATATTCTACCTTTTTTCTTGGTTAATAAACTAATAAGGAATAGAGTCAGATACAACTAACAATTAAAGTGCAAGAATAAACTCCGGAGCTTATTGCTCTGGAGATTTTGCTCCCAAGCACACCATATGAATATGCCTCATGCCCCATCCAGTCCCATCACCATCTATATGTATACTGTGGTGAAACAACACCACCATAGGGTACTACTTGTATTTAGCCAGACTACCCTGCAACAGCCTTTATTAGTTTACTGCGACCTAATAGAATTGCATGTGTAGACAGTGATGTTTTACTGCAGAGCTAATTAGTCATGTCTGGAGTAGAATCGTAGAAAATTAAGGTTGGAAGGGACCTCAGGAGATCATCTAGTCCATTCCCTTGCTCAAAGGAGAACCATCCTTAACTAGATTATTTTAACCAGAAATTTGTCAAGCCAGACCTTAAAACCCCCTAGGGATGGAGATTCTACCACCTCTCTAGGTAACTTGTTCCAGTGCTTCTCCACCCTCCTAGTGAAAGAGTTTTTCCTAATATCCAACCGAAACCCAGATTTCTGCAACTTGAGACCATTGCTGCTTGTTCTGTCATCTGTCACCACTGGTAACAGTCTAGCTCCATCCTCTTTGGAACCACCCTTCAGCTAGTTAAAGGCTGAGGACTAAACATCTTGTGTAGATGAGTTCTTGTAGTAGATTCTTTGTGAGTAAATTGCTAAGCCTACTTTTCAGGAAAAAAAAATTGGTATCTAAGTGCAATCTCAAGTTTCTGTGGAATTCCAAAATTTAATTTAAAAAGAAAACTGAAATAATATTTTGCTTAGATTTTTTTTAAAGCTGAAACTAATGGAGCTCCTTAAGCCAACTGGAGACATGGCAGCCCTAATGCCAACTCTCTGCTGTATAGTGGGGAGTCTGAGAACCTCAGCTTGAATTGGATCTCTTGATGCGACAGGCTCATGCCTATTTGTTATATGTCTAAGGCTAACAATGGAGAAGAACAAGCTGCTGGAAAACTGGTCAAATTTCTCTGCCTCAAATAATGGGTGGACTTTCAGGAGAAATGAAACTGCAAATTTGTAGTCACTTTTGAAAATACTGGACCCTAGCCAATTGCCCATCATGGATGATGGATTTAAAATAATGGAGTGTTTACATGGCCAACCCGCTCCCCCCTGCCCTGTTCACTCTTAGGGGCCAGCTATGTAAACACTCCTTGCACTGCTGCCACCTCCTCCTGCAGCCATCGGCATGGGGTCTTCCTCCTCCCACCCACTTCCACCTCTTCCCCTGAGCAGCAGCGCTTCCCCCGACTTCGCTGCCTCTCCTCCCCTCCCCATTCCACTCCATCCCTGCTGCCTCCCCCTCTCTGCTGGCTGTTGAGTGTGTGCATGCCTGCCTCTGCCCCCTACCCTCCTCCACTTCCTCCACTGAGAAGCAGGACTTCAGCTTGCCTTCCCTCCTCCCTGCTGGCTGTTTGCACACTCACCTCTGACCCCCACTTGCCTCAGCCTCCTCCTCCTCCACTGAGCAAGAGGATGCTTGCGCACCTTCTTCTGCCCTCGCCCGCTTCTGCCTCCACCTCCTCCCTGCCTGGGCCTGTGCTGCCAATAGGCACCTGCCCTCTCAGCAGCACATGTGCAGTTGACCAAAAGCATTATGAACAGACAGACAGGCAGACCAAGCCCTTTATTGTGTTAGATATGTAGGAAATTACACTGTGAAATAAAAAATAATTGAAGTATTAAGTACTGGCAGTGTAGGGATGCACCTGGGTACCTAGAGGCAAAGCAGAAGCTCTGACTTCCAGTCTGCAAAAAAAAATAAGTGCTGGACAGCAGCAGCTGCTTTTTTCTGCTCCTTACACAAGTCGGCACCTGGGGTGGTTGCACCCATCGTGTCCCCCTAGTTACACCATTGTTAAGTACGCATACTAAAGCTGATCCTTAGTGCTGCTTTTAATGTGTTTATCTGCCTATATCTTAAGCATTCTGAAATTTCTATGTATATCCTAATTGTTCTCTATATGGGCTTGCAGCAGCTCAGATAGAAGTGGTGCAAATTTGAGCCGGGGCTTTTTGCTTCAGCGTACGTGCTCAGACATGCACTTTTTTGTGGAGCAAATTGTGCCACTTGGGGCAACATAACATTGCCTGGCTCATCCTGGATCTTCAGCCAGGGGGAGCTAGAGCCTGGGGCCAGCAGCTGTGCCATCCGCAGCAGTATAAAAAGCTGCCCTGGCAAGTAGCTCAAGGCTACTAGCTCTCAGAAGCTTCTGGGGCCCAGCCAATTGGTACCTGGGGACAATATCTCTTGTGCCATCTGGACTGCTGAAGCAGCCCTGAAAGTTCCCTGCACCTTCTACCCACTGCAGCAGTCTGGCAGTGGGGGCTGCTGCCTGGCTGTGATCTGCTGCGCACCTGGCAGATTCATATGGGGACTGCAGAGCCGGTAGAGGCATCTGCCCCTCTCAGCCAGCTGCCAGTGGACTGCGGTTGTAGGGTTGGTCTTTGTGCAGCACTACTGCCATTGGTGCCCCCTGCCTGGCCATCTGGGCAGCTATCACCTGGAAGAAGCTCTGGGTGTGGTGGCCTGCTTTGAACTCTCAAAGCATGTTCTCCTGGCCCTATTTGTCCAGGAGGTCAGCCACAGCCAGGTGGGTCCAAGGTGCCAGCTCTGAGCAAGCAGGGTCCTGCCACTGGCCTCCCTAGCAGGAATTCTGGTGTTCCCTATTGGAAAACTGAAAAATCCCTGATTTAAAAAAAAGTCCCAAAGTCACTCTGCAAAATACCTGCAAATCCATGTTCCTCCACAAGTAAAACAAAAGACCACTATAAAGACAGATAGCAAGACAGAGACAGCAATCAGTTGGACAATGTTTTATTGATATATCTTACAGTGTTAAAGCACGTCTCTTATAATAATAAAGTGAACTTTAAATACATGTTTCATGAATACATGTTTTGCTGCACTCCCACAGGGCGATGGCCCACACACAAGGCGTTTGGCCCCCCAACAGGGGGTTCAACCTACGCACAAAGTGTACAGCCCCCCAACAAGGGGTTCAACCCCCACACAAGGTGTATGCCCCCCAATAGGGGGTTCAGCCTCTGAACAGGGTTACGGCCACCACACAAGGGGTATGGTCCCCCAACAGGGGATTCAGCCCCCACACAAGGGGTGCGGCCCCCCCCAAGGAGGGCCAAATGGCCCCCGCAGGGGCTACCTTCCCCTTGCAAGGCCCACATGCCCCACCCCAGCCCCCCAATTGGTGCCCCACCTGGCTCCATACCCAACCAGTTGCTGCAGCCCCCCAATGGATGTCCCACCCAGCCTCACCCCCCCAACTTGCACCCCCAGACCCCAATGCTACCCCCACAACCTCAGGCACCATCACTTAAAAAAACCCAGAAAAAATGGGAAAAAGGCCTCTGTTTACCTTAGAAGGGGGGGGCACTCCAGGGACTCCTGGCAGAGCCCCCTGAGCAGCGCAGGACTGTGGGGTGGGGGACAGCAGAGCCTGGGCTGGGGCTTCTGGGGCTTTCAGCCTGCCCCACACTGTGCGGGCAGGGCCCCAGTCAGCCAGATGGCAGGTAAGTGCTGGGTTTTGTTTTTTTTTTGACTTTTTAAACTATGGGGTGGTGGGGGCAGGGATGGGGCCAGCCAGGGCAGAGGTAGGAGGCCTCGGGGGGGCTGATGGGAGGAGAGACTAGCCCCATTGGTGGTCCCTCCCATGGTCCCTTCTCCCCTCCTCCAGCCCCCCCAACCCCTTACTCGCTGGCACCAGAGCCCTGGTGCTGGGCGGCCACGTGTTTCAGCACCAGGGTGAGGGCCAGTCATAGAGATGCTATGGCAGCCAGAGCATGTCCATGGAGGACCCATCCTCTGGTTGCCTCAGGGCATGGTCAGGGACCATCCAGGGATATTCAGGGGTCTAAATTTTCTCCCTGTGCTGTAAACTTGCAGCACGGGGAACATTTTTTTGTTCCCACATGTGCCTGTTGCCCCACCTCAAAGGTGGATGCGCCCTATGAATCTAAAAGCATATTGTTGTGATACAAGATAGCCAGTCTTTAAGCATATTAAAAATGAATCTTAGTCATCATAGAAACAATTTAGATGTCTTCAGTCTCTTCTCCTCATCTCTGATAATGGAAAACACAGGAAAAACTATCAGCAAAACATTAATGTAGATATTATGTATAAAGAAGATGGGAAGTTTAATATCTGTAAAGGGGGCAAGTTGATTAAAAAAAATCTGTTGAGCTCTTTGCAAAGGGTTTAAGGGAATATAATTTGATTTTTTTTCTAATCATGTAGATTGTAAAGAACTAAAATAATGATGGTGCAATAAAGCTTAACTCTTGCTATAGCTGCATTTTAAAAGCTACACTTTAAACTTAATGATCACACCTGTTCTCTCTCCAGAGAAAGAGACAAACTTTATCTGGCATAGACATTAGTTTAGTTAAGAAAACAAGGAAAGTACTGTAGCCCAGAGAAGTATAGTAACTGAAGTAAAGATTCAGGTTTTCTGTTGAACTCACCTGACTAAAAATAGATCTATACTTTAGATACAACAGGGAACAGGGATATTAGTCCTTGCTGGCCTGAATGGCTAGAATGCTGGCAGCACCCAAAACTGGTAGCTTAAAGCTAGCATGGGTGTTTCTATATTACATTGCTATCTCTTTTGTTCAAGATGCTCAGCATCCCAAGATCTTTGTCTGTGATCAACTGATCAGCAAGGCAGCTGGCTGAGGCATAAGTAACAAAATTTGTGCCTTGGGCAAAATTCTCTTGGGGGAGGAGGGTGGTCTTTCTCACCTGTCCTAGGGACTTTGAAGATCCCTGCTGCTGCTGTATCCCCAAACCTGGCTCCTGGGGCTGTTGCACAGGGTTACTCATGCTTAGTGGGTGACCCTCTCGACTTCACCCCCCAACATGTTATTGGCAGCTGATATGCACAAATGTCATAATGCCAACTGGCAGTTTTATTCCCTTATGAAATAATATGTTTGTGATACAAGATACACAATAATGGGCACTTTATTGAAGATAAAAATAAAGCTCATTAAGCTCAATAAAGGGAGAGAAGGTTTTATCTTTTGCTTTGACAATACCTGCCAGTTGGAGATGTTGGCCCCATGAACATTTTTGTGTGCATGCTTGCATGCGTGCGTGCATGCATGTGTGTATAAATAATCTCTACAGCCAACTATATCCCACTGATAATTTATGTTGGGGTTATATTGCCATTAAAAATCAAACATACAACCACTGCAGCAATTGTATTTATTGTGGTGTTTTACTTACTAGGTCTAGGGAGTACATTGATACAGAAGAGTGCATTTTCTCAATGAAAAGAAGAGATAAAAAGCCCTAGTAAATGCCAGAGGAAAAATACCACTGGGGTTGAAAGTGTCCAAAAGAAATTTGTGATTGGCAGGTATGTATGTGTGTTTGTGCATGCGTGTATGCACATATACTTAAATGAGACAAATGGAGATTTTATCCTTTAGTAGTTTGCTTCCGGAGAGAATAAGGATTCAGATTTTCACAGGATCTGGAGAGAGAGGAATTCAGCTCTCATTTTCAGTCAGTAAATTCATTAGGCTCCTATGAAAATTTCTGTCAAGGGAGTTGCAACCACAGTCATTTAAGTGAGATTTGTCTTGGCGATCCTATGAAGGAACAGATTTCCAGTTTTAACTCCATGATGTACATGTGTAATTTATAAAGCAATGTCTGTTGCCTTCTGCCGTGAATTTGTTGCTTTGAGACAGCTGACATTCAATGTTATAAGTAATAAACTTTATTTTTCAGCACAAGGAAAGACAGATTTTTTGTGACTCTTATCTACTTATGTGTTTTTAAGAACAAGCTATTTACATGGCAGGAAGAGTGCCACAAGCAGGAACAGATGGAATATTCTTAGTAATGTGTTGCTGAAATTCTAGAAATGGATTCGAAGCCCTCTGAGAAATTGCTTGAGATTAGGAAAAAAAGGCATTTCCTACTCAGTTCGTGTTGATTTGCAGTCCTTCTGGTAGAACTCACTCAGGGTTCCTATTAGTTCTGATGAGTGTATAGAGGTACAGTCCATGAAGCAAATTCTAAGTCCAGCGCAGTAATGGTTTTTCCATGCACACATAAATTGCAACCATATAGCCTTGCAGTCAAAATAACCAAGTGTCTGTTCACTTCAGGACAACAGTGAAATATGATAGAACCGAAGTAAGAGGCAACTTCCTTCAATATCCATTCTTTCACTCTGATTATGTGGAAATCTTATGGATGCTAGGGGAAGAATCACTCTAGATTGGTCCTGTGTTGCAATAGGGGAGATGAACATTTTGGAGACAGAAAGAGTGGAGGAGAATAAGTAGTCTCATATCTTTATCAATGGATCTTGATTAAAAGCTTGGGTAACTATTCTTCTTTGTTTTCAGGTTAGGAAACTGAGGCACAGAGGAGTTAAGTGGTAAGGTTACATAACAAATCTCTAGCAGAGCAGGATGCAGAACTCTTCTTGATCTTCTCATCCCCATGCCACCCCCCCAAAAAAATGTCAGGAAATTGTTTCCTCCTTTCCCAATGCAGGCAGATATATCCTCCTTTCTTTGCCTAGTCAAGCAGAAAATGACCAGTCAGAACAGATCCTTTTTTCTTCAGCCTCAGCAGCCAAACTGGTTATGTTCATTTACTCTCCTTCAGACTGTTCTGTTTCCAGCAGACATGTTCACTTCAGGATTTTCTCAAATTTATCCTTTAAACCACATTTTTTTCAGTCTTTGGGCATGGGGGGAGGGAGAAGCAGTTATTCTATAATTTTAACTTTTATTTTGACACCTTTTTTTTTGCTTTTTATTTTTGCTGGGTTTTTTTCCTCTCACTGCAGCAATGGAAGAAGGGGAGAAATCAAAGACTGTTAAATGCTTAACTGCTATAAATTGTCATAGCACCATTGATTTTAATGGAACTGCAAGATGAGTACCTGGTCTCACGTGTCTGTGGGGCAGAGGGAGAATGAGTGAGACTTGGAAATTATACAATTTAGATATCTCTGACTCAGAAAGCTGTCATGATGACTTAACATAGTGACATTAAGTTCTGACCAGTTCAAGAGCCATGTGATTAGTTGGTATTAACCAAAGAGCCATGACAACATAGCTTGCCTAGGTAAACTATGGCAAACACCTTTCTCTTCAAAAGAAAAAAAAATCTGTATGTTAGTTAATATCTACATGGTTCATGCATTTCTTGCATTCCTCTGAGGAAACAGAACCACACAAATACAAACTGCATATACTTTGATTACATTTATTTATTTATTAGATTTATATCCCGCCCTATCCAAAGGTTTGACAGGTGAAAAGCCACAGGTATTAAGGCCGAGCATAACGGACTTAGGGTGTGTCCACACCCTAACAACTGAACCATTCCCAAGTGTCACTGATTGAGAACTGGTACATGGTAGTTGCTCATATAGTGCAACGTGTATAACTGTCCACATGTACAGTGCTCCCAGGAGCAGGGCCAGGGCAGGGAAGGGAAGCTCACCTGGCTGGTGTGCAGTGGTGGTGGCCACCACATGCGAGCTTCCCTGCCCCACAGAGGCACGCTGCTGCCCTCATCCCACCCCAGCCTTACTCCTGGATGACGGCAGTGCTCCGTCCCCTCCTGCCCATGCATATTCCCTAGGACCGGTCCAAGTCCCCCAGGGATACGCTTACCCCTGATTGACAACCCCTGTGTTAGAGAATTAATTGGAAATCTTAATTTTTAAATATCTTGTGGCCTTATGCTTTTCAGAAAAAAATTATTAGTGGGTGTTTTACTATTTCAAAACCCCCTTTTCCCCCCTTCCATCCTAGTAGACTGCAGGCAGACTGCAGGCAGCTTTTTTGCTGAAGTGATCTATGTAAGATCTTCTGCAAAAACATGTTGGGAATAATTTAATCTTTCTTCCATTCAGACTGTAATTTTACACAGCAACATAGAATTGCACCTGAGCCCTTGTTACTCTAGATCATTTGAGTTAGTTTCTAGAGAAAGAGGAAATGAATCAACTGTTATAAAAAATCCCCAATATTAGATTTAGAATTAAAACTTTGGGAATGGAAAACCTGATTAACTCAGGAACATTTTCTGTTGTTATGGGCTTCTGTCTTTCTGTGTTGTTACTTAGACCAAAGAAAATATGTTAAATTGTTGCAAGAAAGGTTGCTGTGCTATTTATTGCCCAAATAGAGCAAATAATTACTGGCAATATCACAAAGTCTTTTTTTGTGTGTGATACTTGCAATCCAATATATATGTTAAAAAATTGAGAGAGCTCAGATTAAGAGCTTGAACATTTGGGTGCTTTCTGAATTGTGTATTAGAATATCTTGAACTTTACCTGTCCTACCACTTTCCTTAATTTTTTAATTATGAATTAGGTACCTGCTAGATAAAACTTAACTATCCTTTTGGAATCTCCTAGTTTGGCAAGCAAGCTTTGATAAAATTTTTAGCACCCATCATGATCTCCATTGAGATGAACACTTCCAGATTCATTTCTCAACCAGTTTAAAAGCTGACTGTGTGAAGTATTCATACCAGGACAATTTATTTCAAAGTTAATATGATGTAAAGTGGAATCTGGTTAGGATGCTTCAATTTTATCACCAAGCCTATAAATGCATTTCTGTCTTGCATGATAACTAATTGCTATGATTTTCAGTTTGCACGAACCATTCAGTGTACATAATGTTTTCCATTGTTGCAACCGGGTACAGCCTAATGTAGTTCATTTCAATTATTAACATCATTCTGACCATTATTCCACCCACAAGGGTAATGGCAATGCTTTCAGTATATACAAAATACTGTTGATTTTTGTCTAGCATCTGTTCATTATAGCAGAAATGTCATTTGCATCTTTTATTCCCTAATTCTTTGAAATGCTTAGCAACCAGAAAGGCATATATCAATATCAAATGTAGAGTGTGATACTGTTTGTAGGCCATTTTGTGTATCTATTTCAACTAGTTCAATATGTTCATTTAGTTACAAGCAATAGTTGAATGCCATTTGTGATGTAATTTATTTAGTTTTGCTTAGGACTTTATTATACGATCTGAGCTATGGTACCATAGATTCATTTTAGATGTAGTGGGGAAGTTTTAGTTCTATGCAACCAGCAAGGCCAAACTGTATAACAAGTTGGTAGTCATCACATTTCTGCTGGTTTTTATTTTTAAATGCATACTGCTGTACATTCATCTTGACTCTAGTGGCGTAAACAAGGAAGATCCATTTAGTATTAAAGACTAGGTATAGACATCACACCAAACTCAGTTTAAGCAGGCAGAAAGCACTCTCAAGCCATAACTGAACAAACATTCACAGCTCTTAGGGTGCTTTAAAAATGGTGGTTTGTGTTTGAAGTCAATCCTTAATAGATGAGATATTAAATTATAGGCAGTCCTCGGACTTACAACACAATTGGTTACTGAAAACCATGTCTGAAGTGGAAATTTTGCTTGGAACCAATTTTACCATAGGAAGCAATGCTATAAATGGGGGATTGGTTCCTGAACGAAGGCCTGATACCATATTTTCATAAAAAATAACCCAGAATTTTGTAATCAATCAATTATAAATGAGTAATATAGTTACATTAACATATTTATGTTGTAAATAGAAATCATATTGATTTGGAAGGACTTCTTTGAGATGACTTTGCTGGTCTTTTTGAAGAGCTATTGGTTGGACTTTTTGATGGGCTCTTAGCTGGAGTCTTCGCAGGAGTCTTGGCTGCAGGTTTTTCTGGAGTCTTGTCTGCTTTCTTAAAGAAAGTATCCAAGGAAGTTTGGATAGATGTTCTCCAGGGAGATGAGCAACACAGCAAACATGTTCACTGGCATCGTGTCATGATAGATAAAATGTTGTGAAGTCAAAACTGACATCAAAGTTGAAACAAGGTGTCAATGTATAAATGTTGTAAGTGCAAAACATTGTAACTTGAAAACATTGTAAATCAAGGACTGCCTGTAAAGCACTTTTTCTTAGACCACTTGATGAAATGTTTGTTTTAGATCCCATCCAGGATTAACTTAAGAGTATGATCATTGCCATCCCAGGTGGCATGGTTCAGGGCTGCTCTTGGGCAGAACTCTTGTGATCTGACTGAGCACTGAGCTGGCCCTGCCCCCTTGGCTGTCACTGACCGGAGTCAGTGACAATCTCTGATCCTAGCCCCTCCTGCAGCTTGGCTAGGGAGGGTGGGAGAAAAGGAGTTTCTGTCCCTGTAACCAACCTGGCTGCATAGTGCACTGCACCCCAGCTGGAGCAGGCTGCGGTGCACTGCAGCAAAGTCAGGGGAACTGCAAGGGAGGTCTCTCTCTTGGCAGCCACAAGAGCAGGTCTACATGGCAGAGAGGCTGCATTTTCCCAGGGTCCTGGCTGCAACTGGGGAAATGGAGCCTCTCTGCTATATGAATCCCCTCCCCCAAATTTGAGGGAAAGGGCCAGGTCCTCACAGTAGAGAGGGTCCATTTTCCCACATGCAGCCAGTAGCCAGGGGAAACAAAGCCTCTATACCATGTGGCTCTCCCCCCTCATTTTCTCCCCCCAAGCTTGTGGACACCCATCTTGCTTGGGGGCCAAGCTGAATCCATGAGGGAGAGATACTCCTTTTCCTGTCCCCCTCATCTGCCTAGATAGCAGTGCTGACAGCAACCAGTTGATGGGGGGTGGGGCTGGGGAGAGGGGCCGTGCTGGCCGCTTAGACGTGGCTGGCAACTCAGCTGCTTCTGCAGCCTCCTAGGAAGCATGTGGGAGTGCCCCCAGGTTGCTGGTTACAGCCTGTGCAGGCAGGCTCCAAGTCCAACCCCACCACCGAACAGTTCATGTGTGTTCAGCTCTGTCTTGACCTAATCTAGAGAGCTTTAAGTAAATCACTATACTTAGTGTGCTTCTGTCTTGGGCTTCTTGAATGTCTGTACTTAGCCAAAAGTTCTAACAATTTTAAAGTATGCAAAACTTTTTGAGCTTTTGAAACCATACAGGCTATGAGGGACTGTGAGGTCTTTCTTTGTTGCAGACCAGTATAGTCAGAAAAAAATGAACAAAGTCTCTGGAAGCATAAGATCAAACAACATTTTAATAAGCTTATGTACCTAGTTATTGTAGTTCATGGGAAGGGGCAGCTCAAGAAAATGAGCTGCTTTGATTTCATAACCTATTGATCTTATTCTTCTTTCCATTCCTGATTATTGGGATGAGGTTCTTCAGCCCAGGTGTAGAAAAAAAAATGTATATCCATTGCTGGAAGATTTACTTAGTAACCCATCTGTTTTAGGGGATGGGAATGTGGAATAAGTTTTTCTTTTGCCTGATTCATCCTTTCTCTTTTCCTCCAAGCACTTACCATACACGATCTTGTTTTCTTCAGGGTACAAGGCTCAGTCAGAGAATAAGCTATCCCTAGATATTTGAAAAAGCCAACATTTTCATTCAGTGGAAATGTCATAGTTTTTACTTTAAATGGAGTGGATATAGAAATTCTGAAATTTCTTGCAGTACGAAATCTCCACAAATTTAATTTTTAGTTAATTGTAGCATTTCTTTTTTTCATAAATAGAAAAGTCCACAGAAGCATTTCATTGATCAAATATGAGCTGGTCCATTGCTACCTTCCATCATTGTCATCATTCCCTTCAGGTAATAGCCATGATAACTGTCTACAGCTTGTTTTTCAGGAAGTAAAGTCAGATCAGTGGAGAAATATTTCCTTAGAACTGTGGGAAAGTTCTTTGAAAACATATTTTAAGGGCCATGAGAATGTTCCATTGTGCCAGCAAACTTTGAGACTGATTGCACCCAAATAGAAATGTTTTACTTTTCTTGCAGATTCAGAATTCTAAAACTTTGAGTCAATTTAGCATCTGTCCTCAATTCAGTTGTTAACATTCAGGAATAACTATTTGGTTATAGCACAGATCATAATGTTCTGTGCATTCTATAAACACCTATAAGCCCTTATAAACCCCTATTGAGGTGTACACTCAATATGTAAAAGCAATGTATATGAGGGTGTATACAAGCATTACATTTCTACTGATGTAATAACAGTTCCATTGGTAGAAATCTTAAGTGGACAAGTATTCAAGCAGTTTCTACTGAACCAAAAATAGCAGGGCTGCAGATATCACATTTGAAGTGCCATGTGGGGGGTCATCTCACCTGTGGGACACATCCAGAGTCCTCTGCTTGTGAACCATGTTTTAGGCTGTGGATGCAAGCTTTGAACTGCTGCATGGAGGAAAACTCCCCTCTGCACCTCTTGAGAGCCCTAAACCTGCAATCCCATGCTCAGGGCTGCAAAGATGGGCTTAAAAGCACAGGGCAGGGTGGGAGGAGCCCACTGAACTCCCTGTCCCCCACTGACATCAAGTGACTGCCTCTATCCCCACCTTTTCCAGAGCAACCCAACCTACTTCTGCCTTAGACCTGGACCTTACAGGACACAGCCCCACCATGTTTGGACTTTTTAAATTTCCCACGCTACTCCCCACAGAGGCATCCTGGCACGACCCTTCTCCCCATAATTTCTGGATCCCCCCGTTCCAGGAACCTCTCACCATGGATCTGGCCTAGCTTGCCCTCACTGTTTCTGGAGCCTCTGTGCTCCTTCTCCATAGATATGGATAAGCCCAGGTAGCTCCCATCCCTGCCATTCCCAGAGACCCTACCTGAAGGACCAGTCCCAGGAGTGGGAGGGTAGTGGGGGAGGGGAGGGAGCTTTGTTCTCAGAGGGAACCATGTTGTCAGTGAGAATTATTGGCTTTGTTCTCAGTGGGAACTATCTTGCTGTATTCTATGCCAGGGGTTGTCAACCAGGGGTATGCATACCTGAGAAGGCCCTAAGGGGAACGTGTGGGTGGGTGGGGACAGAGCACCACTGCACATCATCTTGCATTGCTGTGCAAGCGCTGCCTGCCCAACTGGACATGGGGGATGGGGGAGGCTCAGACGCAGCAGCTGCTGATACTCTGTGTTTGGCTGTGTGCCACTCCCCCCACTCCCCATTTCACATCTGGCTGCTGGGAATACACTGCTCTGTGTCTGGCTGCTGGGGGTACAGTGATCCAAAAAGGTTGAAAACCCCTGTGCTATGCTACACCCCATTCCCTGTACCAAAACAGTACAGTCCCTAAAAATGGAACCCATGCTATTTCACCCCGAGTAACAAGTAACCGGTTAACCCAGTCTCCACTGGGACCAGAACCCCCAAATTGGCCCCCCACACCTTCTCATAGAACTCCTCCAATCTGATCCGCTGGACCTGGACCTACCAGCACCCAACCCTCAAGCACTCAACGTGGCAGCACCCAACTGAGCAGTAGCCAGGCAGAACCCAAACCACCAGAAGCTAGGAATGGCTCAACCCAAAAGTACTGAACCCTGACCCAGCAGTGCCCAAACCTGACCAGACTCATCCGACCTGTGCTGGAATTAGATCTGTTGGCTGATGGCACAGGGCTAAGGTTTCTTCAGGCTAGTGGAGGGCAAAGGGATGGGCTTGAAAAGTGAACAAACACACTCTAGGTCTAATGTTTCAGCCTGACAGCTGTTAGGGAGGGAGGGGGTATTGTGGGAAGGGGGGCATAATCCTCTGGGGTCACCATCCAGTCTATCAAATATCTCAAAATTCTCTGCCATTATAAAATTACATTTAAAATTCACAAATGAACTCTAGTTTTTAAAGTGGATTTTTAACTGAATATATTTTTGAAGGACAGTAATAATAATCTGATAATCTGTATAATTCTGTGCCATTGGCTGCTGTCACCTGTCTCCAGGCAGATGGGGAGCCTGCAAAGCATGCTGGGATGTGTGCTCTGAAGCCCCCTGGCTGACTGCTGTCAGCAGCTCAGGCTGCCTGCAGAGCATGTAGCCAGCCCCTTGAATGCTTGTGCAGGTTTCTACAGCTAAAGCGTCCATTGGTAAACTAAACTGCTAAACTTTGACCAATTCATCTGAATACTTGCATGAACCCTAAGTCTACTAAAAATACAAACTATAGTTGGTATGCCTGAATATTAAATTAGGAGGTACTTTTGAGGTGTACTGCCCAAACTCAGTTCAGTGACTGATTTTAAAAAGAGTAAACAGGTATACTTGATGGATTTATTATTAAGGGAAGTGGCAGTCTAGCAAGTGCTTTGTTTGTTCAAGGGCAGAAAAAGAAATGTACACACATTTCTATGCATTTCCCAGAGTTAAGTTTACCTATGACTTTTATTTTGAAACTAGAGTTGCATAGCCAACCATTTTTGGCATGAGCAAATACTCCCTGATATTCCAGCTTCCCCCCACACCCCGCAAAAAGGGGTACATTTTTCTTTTGTTAAAGAAAGGAATTAAGTAATCAGCTTTACATTTCAAACATAATCCATTCTATGCAGTCTGTTCAAGCACTACTTTTTCTTGAATGCCTTGTTTGTTTTTAAAAATACTTTGGATGGAAGTTGCATTTCAGTAAAAACAGTGTACTCTGAATGCAAGGGAAGAATCACCATTCTCCTCTGTAGCTGAGGAGGATCCCAATACACTCAGCAATCTTTTCTGAAGCCTTATGTGGGGACCTAGAAGACTGGGAGGTCAGATTCTGATTTTGTAGATCTCCCTGGCAAACTCTCCCACCTGGCTTCTGGGTCAGTTATGCAGATGTGGCAGGCAGATCCACTGTTAAAGGATGGTCCAGATTCTCTAGAGAACTACTCTCCACAGACCAGATTCAGTTAAAAAGATATTTAAAAAAGCAGTGTTCATTTGTGAATTGTTAAACTTAATTTTAAAATGGCAGAGAGTTTTGAGATATTTGATAGAGTACACCCTGTTTTAAATAGATGCATGATTTGCTGATGTTGCCACTTGAGGATGTTAAATACATCTGATCAATATATTTGATGAATAACGTATTATTGTCTTATTTTAAAGTGTAAAAGTCTGCTTGTAATGCACAACTTTCTGTACTGCAGCTCTTCTGTTTTTTCTTTTCCCCCAGTATACTAGTTTTGAGCCCTGGATCTACTTTTGCATCCTACCTTTGTTTTTTTAACCATCCAAACACCCTGAACACAACTTCAGTCTAAGCATCAGACTGTAGTAGTAAAGTGTATCTGCTTTGTTTTTTTAGCAACCAGGCAAACATGAAAATGGAGGTCTGTTTTTTTGTTGTTGTTTTTCATTTTGGTTTTTTTTTCACTACAAATTAAAAAACAAACAAACAGATAGAAGTCAGACTTTTATTTCCATATAGGCAATCAGCAGCAGCAATAACAAAAACATCTATCTTTTCATAAGTTAGTTTAGCTGGCTGCTGGAAATCAAGTTTTGTTTGCTTGACATGTTATGTCCCAAATGATAAATCCATTAGTTTTATAATATCTCTCTTGGATAAATGAACCTTTTCATAAAATAACAGGACCTTTTTAGAATATTAGAAAACTTATAACAAAGCCAAAAATCTTCTGCTTATTAGGTAGTTATTAATCTGACAAATGAACTTCAAAGTCAATGCTTATATCAAACAAGGTAAAAGAGCTATCCTCCTGTTCTGACATGTCCAGGCTTCTCCGGTCTTTCATAAAATATTTATATCAGTGGCCTGCTCCCAAGCTTATTGAAGCCAATGAACCTCTTTTAGTTGAATTTCAATGGCTGTGCAGCACATCATCATTTAAATCAGTGGAGCTGATTGCTAGGTGCTGGGGCCCGTATTGATTTTATGAGGGAAGGATGGGATTTTCAGGCACTTGAGGGAATTGGGCATCCTACTCCCATATGCTGACCTCCAGTGAACTCCTTTGAAAATTTCAGTTACAATGAATAACTGTACACCAGCTTTAATGAAACACTTGATAGATTATCCAATTACAATTCCATCCACCAAACTCATTTCATAGAGAGCGTATCTATAGTCTAACTAAATGAATCATGTTTTTTTTTTCATCTTTGTCTTTGAGGCCATCTCATATCTGAGTAGTTAGCTCGACTTTAAATAAGCAGACGTGAAACAGGATAAAATTTTGTTACCATCTGATTTTTCTAGAGCTAGTGTGCCTCCAAGATTGAATATTGTATTCTATGCTCTGGGTCACTATCGAGTCCACAGAACACAATTGTTAGGCTAACCTATGACAAATAAATGTATGAGATAGAGTAGGTAGAGAGGGCAAGATAGACAATTCAACTTAATAAAAACTTGTCAAGATGGTAGAAATTAAGCCTACAGTTGAAAAGCCAACTCTGAGTCCCTCTAACATAAGGGATAGCTTTGGCCTGCTTATGTTCGGTGCAAGATTAGTCTTTATTTTTCCTGCTGGAAAGATATCTTACTGAGTGTGTTCCACCAGGTGGTCCAATAAATAGTATAGTAGATTGCAAGAGGAAAGATGTAGTGTTTTTTTCTTTAATTCCTTGTTGTAATCCAAAAAATAATTCAATTGGGACAGGTCTATCATTCAAAAAGCAAAGTCAAGTCAAATGAAAGCAAATATTCTATATTCATGTCTGTCTGTTTATCAATAAATAAACAAACATAAATATATATATATAAACATTTTCAGAAGTTTTAAACTATCGAAGGAAGTTATTGTTTCTTTTCTAGATGATTTGGTTCAAATTCACTTAAGAGAATGTGGGTGTGTCTTCACGAGACACTTTACTGTGCACTAGCGTAGTTTACTGTACAGTAGGCATGCGTGTCTACACATGCACACACTTGCTGCACAGTAAAAATTGCTACTCATGAGTAAATTTGTTACCTGCAAATGTATGTTGAAAATTTAATCGTGAGTAGTTACTGGGCATGTCTACGTGAGACGCATTACTGCATGGTTGTCTAATTTACTGCACAGTACAGGTGATCATCTATGTGTGCATGCCCTTACTGAGCAATTAAAATGGCTAATCATGATTAAATTTGCTACCTGCAAATACAAATGCAGGTAGCATAAGCAGTTAGCAAATTTAATCAAAATTAGTTACTGCACAGTAAGCGGTTATTAGATTGGCATCTACATGTGTAGGCACTACAGCACAATAATGCCATGTGTGTGCTTTACTTTCAAGTTAGTCTACACAAACAGGGTTACTGTGTAGTAAGTTGTCTACACATAACTTACTATGCAGTAACTACTCCAGAATAAATTTTCTACTTGCATCATACATGTAGCAAATTTACTACCAAGTCGACATAAGTTGCCATAGTTACTGTACAGTATGGGCATACAAGTGTAGGCGTGCACCCGTACTATGCAGTAATTTTTGATTACTACACAGTAAGCTAAGTTATTGAACAGCAAATGTGCACATGTAGACGTGCCCTGTAATGCCTGCGTAGATGTCACCTGGCAGCAAATTTGTTGCCCAGTCTGCCCTGCCACAAGGGGGCTGGCTTAAAGCCATCCCCAGGGATCCTGGCAGGAGCCTCTCCTCCTCCAGGGTTGGGCTGCATCTGTGCCAACCCCTAGCCACAGACTATAAAAGCCTGCAGCCATGTTGTGCCCTGGGGCATACACAAAGGACAGCCTTAGGGTAGTGCATTCCTTGTGTGCCCCCTGTGCAGGTCACAGCTTTGCTATCTCTGCCTACCTGGAGATTTGTGCTACAGTGTGGCCCTGCTCAACCTTGCAGATGCCAGGGCACTACTGCCTGGCCAGTAGGGTGGAAAGGACTTGCTTCAGGCTGCTGTAGCCCCTGCTAGCCCTGTCAGCATCCCAGGGCTACCTGCAGCCTGCATCTGGCAGCAGGGCCAGGTGCACCTGCTTGCTGTAGACCCCAGCAGCCTGCTGTGCACCTGCAGCTGCTGTGGAGCATATCCTCAGCTGTACAGCTCCCAGTCCCTAGCCATGCTCCTGTGCTGGGTGCTGATGGCAGCTGCCCAGGACTGGCAACACAGGGACAGCCACACAGGGTTCAGAGAGCTGGCACAGGACCCAGCAGTATGGACTCATACTCCCCATCCAGGCCCACCTCCACCTGTGTATGCATACCCATGCCCTCTACCCAGGGCCCCAGATGGAGCCAGGAGGAGGTTGGTGACCTTGTGGCACTCTGGGGTGATGCAGAGGTGCAGAGGCAGTTCAAATGGGGTGGGTGCTTGAATGCCCACATTTATGAGTCCTTGTCAGGCAGGATGCAGGAACATGGTCACTCCTAGTCAATGTGGCAAGGACCTAGAATAAAACTAGGAATAAAACCGAGGCCCTCCAGATGTGGAAGCTATGCCAGAGGCACATGCAGGACTGGACCCTCCTCCTCCAGCAGCTGGTGGCAGTGGCCAAGGAGCAGGAGTTAAAAAAACCGAACAACAATGGGTCCACCTACTATGAGTAGGTGCCCTTCAATAACACATACTGGGGATATACACAGCACACTAGCTCACTCATGTAGTGTTCACACTACACACTCATGTTCACTCACGCTAACACCCGCAATATGCTCGCATTCTCCACCATAAAAATGTTGCCCTGTGGGGTCAGGCCAACTGTCAGGATCTCAACAGTGAGCTGTTAGACAGGATGGTGTGACACAATTGCACATATACAAACACACAAATTAATTAGGTGCATACACACACACACTACCAACTCAGGCGCATACACATCCAAACCAGCCTAGGCACATGCCACATGCATACCTATTACAAATTTAAGCTCATAGACACTACACACCAAAAACTAGACAACAATCAGTTGTCAATAAACACACACAGAGATCACTAATTTACATATCACGCACACGATGGCATGTAGTATATATATGTATGTGTGTGTGTGTTTATATGTATATGTATATATATGTATTTGTGTGTATATATACCAGTTCACACACAAACCACCCATCTACACATACACACAGGTGAGTTCCTAACTTGGATGGTTCAGTATGTATGTGTGTGTTTGGGGTACTTGGGATACATGAGGGAGGGTTAAGGTGAGAGAGAAAGTGTAAGGAGTGAAAGTTGCTGGAACAAGGATTAGAACCCGCAGACTAGAGAGAAGTGGGCTGAAAAGCTGAGGCTTGGGTTTACATAAGGTCAAGTGGCCCCAGGGTTACTCAGGGTCCCTAGTGCAAGGGAAAAATCCCATTGGCAAAGAGGAGAGGGCAGCTAAAAAAGAAACTGAAGCAGAAACCTAGGAGCTTGGGGCTGGAAACTGGAAGCAGAAACCTGGAAGCTTGGTGGGGCAGATAAGCGGTGGCAAGGAGGAAACAGTCAGAAAACAGACACAAACCCAACTCAGGGTTTCAAATAACAGGTTTATTAAACAAACAACACACTACACAGGCCCATGAAGTTATTGGTGTGTGTACACACACACACACACACACACACTGTGGCAGCAGAAGAAAGAGAGTCAGTGAAAGGGTTAGAGTCCAGGAGGTGCGGGTGATAGTTACCTATCCAGGCTGGAAAGGGGTTTTTGTCCAGAGGGGGAGTGCCGGCAGGACCTCTGGGTGGAAGGTGGTGTGGCATGGTGCTGGTCCAGATGGAGAGGGTGTTCCAAGGAGTCAGTCTTCACTGCCCCTTTTATGGGGCAGACTACCTATGATCACCTATGGCAAGGGCCTATCAGTCCTGTTTCAGAGGGTTCCAGGTGTTCTTACTGAGCATGTGCAGCCTTGGCACAATGGTGGGTTACCTCATCTTTTGTTTCTTGAATGCTGAGGGTGGTTCCAATGGCTGGGTCATTGGTCCAGGTATCGGTTTTGATGGTTCAGTCATTCAGAGGGAGCTATTTTTATACCTACTGCCATTTTATCTCAAGCACCCTCATTCATCCCCATTCATTCAGGAACCAAGTTACATAGGAGGGGTAGGTATGAGTCATAGGTTACACAATAGGGCATGGGGGCAAGATGGAGACTTGACAAACAAAATGGAAACTTGGCATGACTTATGCTAACTTACATATGTAGGCCTAAATCATACAGTATCTGTAAAACAGTAATATAGAACAGGAACAATTAATATAAACATAATAAATATACAATATAAAGAAGGAGAAAAAACAAAACAAATACAACTTGCTACCAAAATAAAATGTTTTAGCTCCCTTTTACTTATCTATAGGGAACAGAGAGGGAGAGACAAAGTCAGAAATGGTTGGGGAAGGGGAGAGAATGCATTTTTAAATAAAACCCCCCACAAAAACTGGGGGTTTTGCTACAGAATAAGCTCCCTCCAGTGGTGGTGCAATCACCTACCTTGGAAATCTTCAAGAGGAGACTGGACAGTCACCTTGCTAGGGTCACATGACCTCAGCTGTGTTTTCTGCCTGGTGCACGGGGCTGGACCCAATGATCTTCTGGGGTTCCTTCCAGCCTCACATTCTATGACTCTTTGAATGTGGCCAGTCTGGAGTTTTGGAACACACAGGCACCATGTCCACTACCCGCACATTCTGCATTCAAGTATCTGAACATCCCACAGTGGTCTATGATGGCCTGCAGGACAACAGAGTGGAACCCCCCATGGCTATAATACAGGCAGTCTTTGTGTGGTGGGCAGGTCACTGGTGTGTGGGTGCTGTCCGGAGACCCAGTATACTGCACACCTCCAGGATGTCCTCCTGGGCAGTGGCCTTGCCCATGCTGAACAGGTGGCTCATGTACTACAGACTAGTGGGGATGACTAGCTTGAATAGTGCCAGGCCAAGGTGGGTGTTGGCAGGGAGAACCAGGTGCATTCCCTTGTCCTGGCATTCCAGTTGGGGCCAGAGCTGGTGCAGCAAGTCTGTGAATGTGGCCTGGGTTATCCAAAAAGCATCTATTCACTGGCCTTCAGTCCATTTCTACTGTAACAGGTCTATTTCACCAGTGCTGGTTGGCACAGTGGGTCCAGAGGCAGCAGGGCTGGAGCCTAGGAGGATGCTAGCAGCCTTGGCTGTGGCCTCCTTGAGCCCCTGGTTGGTGTCACTGGTAGCAGCAGCTGTGTGGTGGTGGAGCCTCTGGGAGGGCATATGATGGATGGGTGGGCAGGCAGGTGGTCACTGGGCATGGGTGAGATGGCTGCAGGTTAGCCTTTGGTCAACATGGTGGGCCAGCAGGGTGAATGAAGGGGCCAGCAGGATCAGGGGACCCTGTTTCTCACTGCCAGGGCCAGGGGCTAAGGTAGCCATAGCATAGGGATGCAGAGGGGGCATGAACACAGCTGCCATATGCTGCCTCTCTGTGTGCCACACTGCTCCTCTGAGTGCAGGAATTGGCTGCCCAGAGAGCACAGATTGGGGCTGGGTTTTAAAGATGGCTGCCAAGTGCTGGCAGCTGGGCTGGCTTCAAAGATGGCTGCCAGGTGCTGGTAGATGGGGACAGAACCTGGAGCTCCCCTAGTGACCACAGGGGTGCATGGCAGGGCTGGAGGAACCTGGCAGCAAGTAGGCTTTTTCAAGATCACTTACAGCTGCTGGCAGCTGTGGCTGGAGCCTTGAGATCCCCCTGGTGGTAGCAGGGGCCCATTGCAGGGCCACTGGAAGTGGAAGCAGTTTGCTGCTAGGAGCAGCAGATCTTCTGTACATTCCTGCATGTGTAGACATCTACCTAGGAGTGTTTACTTCCAAGTAGTTTACTCTTAAGTAAGATGATCTCAGATCAAATGCATGTGTAGTGCACCCGCTATTGCTCATAAAGTGCCTCTTGGATAGGTGGAGAAATGAAAGTCTATTTTTACTAGGCAAGTATAGTATGAAACAATTGTAAAAAATTACACTACATTGCACCACCAATGGTATCTTATTGAGACGTGAAGGAAACCACGTTTGCTCAACTCCCCCACTTGGCTTCTGTAGAAAATGTTAACAAGGGTGTCAATTGTGAGAACTGAGAACTGGACTGAAATGAAAAAAATTCATATCATATAAACATGTAAGTGATATCAAATGTGACTACCTTGCCAGTAATTTGGATTTATTATCTAGGCAATAAAGAACTGAAGTGTTGCTGGATGTGTTATTATTTTCCTGAGATACAGAAGCCTATTTTAGGTTCAAGTTTTGAATAGGCCAAAAAGGTTAGTAGTTTTATTTTAGTTCTTTATTAGTAGTTTTATTCTAGTTCCTTGTTAGTGAACTAGATGGTAAAACCAGGTTTTGATTTGAAGTGAGGTGGCAGTAGGAGATGCTTTGCATAGAATCTGCCCACATTTTTATGGTTCAGGCAGATGTTACTTATTTCAGTTCCTTAGTGCATTAATTTCATTCCCAGAAGTAAATTAAGGGGATCATTATAAAATTAAATATTTCATATTTGAATACATTTAATAAAGTAAGTAGATCTATTAAAATATATATGTATCATTAACTGTTTCACTGATGTAATGACTTTGAAAAAACCTACTTAATAGTAACACAGTTCACTGATATTTTTTCCATTAAACTCAGAATGTTAATCAAATTCATCATATGAGCAATTAGTTACATGTATCTATAGACCTAATTAGAAAAATGTTGATGTTCCACACACTGTTAAAACAGACAGTTCTGTTGAAATCTAAATGCTTTGTCACAGATTTTTCCAGAATACTATTTTGAAAGGCAGTGGTTGAAAAGTTCTAACAATGTCAAAATGTCCTGTTTTTTGACATTTGAAAAAGCATTTTTTGTTTTAATATATATGCTGTAATATACAATTTTAAATATTTGAAATGAAAACTTTTTTGTCAAAATGAATTACATACAATGACCCAAAATTAGGGATCAATCAGAATTTTTCTTTGCAAAGATTTTCATTTTTTTTCAGGTTTTGTTCTGATTCAGAATGAAGCCAACTTTTGGATTTTGTCTATAAATGTTATTCTCAATAGACTGAACAAGCATTTGTAGATTACAGTGAAATTCTGAGGAAGAAAATGGGTCATATCTGCCATATCTCAGAGTACTTTAGTATAGTTTTGTGGGGAGAGGAACACTGTAAAGACTTAGGTAGATACAATACGACTGTATTTGTATAAAAGGCAAATTTCTGATAGGATTTGCTTTAGTAATGTCACATGGAGATATATCTATATCTATATATATATATGAGAAGGCTGAGAAGGGACTTGGTAGCAGGTTACCACTACATCTGGGGAATACATCAAGGGCTGGGTGAACAACTGTTCACCAGAGCACGCATGGGGAAAACAAGGAGTAATGGCCACAAACTCCTGGAAGACCATTTCAGGCTCAATATTAGGAAAAACTTCTTCACAGCTAGAGCGTCCAGGCTGTGGAATAAGCTCCCTCCAGAGGTTGTGCAGTCACCTACCCTGGAAGTCTTCAAGAGGAGATTGGACAGTGACCTTGTTGGGGTCACCTGACCCCAGTTGTGTTTCCTGCCTGGTGCAGGAGGCTGAACGCAATGATTTTCTGAGGTCCCTTCTAGCCTTACAATCTATGAATGTGGCCATAGTCTCTCTCCCTGTATGTGTGCGTGTGAGCAAGAATAGGGTTGGTAAGATGCTGCTTTTGGAGAATGTTTCCATTGTAGCTTCTTGTTTTTACATATTTGCAATTCTTCTTCCCTCTAGTTTAAGTGTTGGTGGATTGTTCTTGCTTTTTAGTCTCATTTTTCATCGTTGTCTATCCATATGAATACATGAAAGTGGGACTACACTGAAAACATTTATAGCATTAGTTATAGTAGTTGCTGTTGGGAATAGAAGCTCCAGGTACTCAGCACTATATGCCTTAGGTTGCTTTTATTTGGGTATCTGATATGTAATTAAGGGCAAGTACGGATATTACACTTAGAGCAGTCTAAGTGAATGGAAGTCTATCTAAACCAACCTAAGACAGACCTCATGCAAAGTATACTCAATTGAGACCAATGTATTGAATTTGCATACTGTTCCTCTGCAGCATGGGTCGGGAACCCCCGGCATGCGTGCCATTAGTGGCATGTGGAGATATTTTTCCTGGCACGCCGGGAGGCATGCAAAGAAATTGTGGGGTGGGGGTTAAGTCGCTGCTCCTTGCTGTGCAGCCACACGTTCCAGCACTGTGGCAGGCACCGCGGCAGAGCCAAGAGAACACAGGCAGGGAGGCTGTCTGTGCTCTACTGCTCCTGTTCCTTGCTCCCAGGCTGCACCCTCCAGCCAAGCTGGCCCCTGGATAGAGCTGCCCAGGCAGGCAAACACCCTGTCCCAGCTGGGGCAGCACTGAGGTGCCGAGTGCTGGGGCTGGGCGGTTGGGATAGGGTCTGGGAGGCATGGAGGGAGGCACTGTGGGCAAGCCAGTGCAGTCAGGCCCTTAGGAATATGGGGGCTGGGCAGGAAGTGGGGGCAGCCCCAGGGCTCTTCAGGCTTGAGTTGTGGTGGGCAGGCAGGCGGGGGTGCCCAGCAGCGCCTGTGGTGGGGCCTGGCTCAGCCTTCACAGCTCCTTAGGGATGGGCCACAGCCACCCTGCACATGTGGGGATGCTGCCTGGCTGGGGCAGGATGCCAGGCTTGCGGGGCTTCCCTCTCCATGACTGGCCTCCCTGTACACTGGGCACAGTGCAGGCAGGGCAGAGCCCTCCCTGGTGGAGGGGCCTGCCTGCAGGAGTCCCCTGGATCCTGGGAACAGCTACTGTGGCTGCCTCAGCCTGCTGGGGTCCTGGCCTTGCCTACCCACAGCTCCCCTCAAGGGGCCAGGACTGGGGCAGGCACTGCACAGAGCCACTGTACTGCAGGCTCCTGACTGGCTCAGCCCTGAGCACCAGCTGTGGTGGCTGTTCCCAGAGTCCAAGGAACAGCCTGTGGCTGCAGCTCTCACTCCCACTGTACCAAGCTGGCACAGAGACCTAGCAGGGAGCTCCCTGGGTCCAGTGTCCTACCCCAGACAGGCAGCATCCCTTCGTGGGCAGGGTGGCTGCACCCTATCCCCACGGAGCTGTGCAGGCCAGCTGGACCCCACCTCCGGTGCTCCTGGGCCCCTCACTGTGGCCCCAGTAGCAGAGCCCTGGGGCAGCCCCTGCTCCCTGCCTGACACTAGCTGTCTATTTACTATTTAAAACCCCCCCAACAACATTAATGATTATTAATTGTATTAAATATACAATGCATCCTGCCGTGTACCCCTTCCACCCCAGTTTTGTTTTTGTGGCATGCCGGCACTCTGGCACCTTAGAAGGTAGACATTGTGGGGTTTTTTGGGATGCTGGCCAAAAATAATTGCCTACCCCTGCTCTATAGATTCAAGTTAGATTGTGGTCCTCTGGCATTCAAACCCGATTTGTGGCCCTCCCCATCACTTCCTTGCAGGGAAGTGCACTAGCACTTGGACCACACTCAACTGATCTAGCCAAGCACCCAGTAGGCCCTGCTCCTGGGCTGTTCCAGTCCTGAGAAAGTCCTGCCTCAAGCCTCTAACCATTTGTCAGCCACAGGTAGGCATCAGGAGGAAGTGAGGCAATGGTGGGCACCTGAGTTCCTGAACCCCTAACACCCCATCAAGCACCCCATGATGTACACAGATACCAACACTGAACCTAGAAGAATGCCTGTTATTGGGTACAGGCCCTAACCTTGTAACCTGCACACCCAGCTAAGGACCCCTATGCCCCCCATGGACCCATGGACCCTGGCCCTGGCACCCACATACTACATTTCAGAAGCCAGAGTCAGGCACCTTGTGACGTGGACACCCCCTATGCAGGACCTGGTGTAGGCAGCTCACCTCTGGTAGGTCAGAGTAATGTGGGGCAGAACATTGGGACTGGGCCTGCACAGAGGCAATCTTGTAACCTCTGTGTTTCAGCTACTGCCAGTAGGTACCCAGGCCACATCTATCTGGGGTTCTGCAAGGGTTTTTTGGGGTCATAGCTACAATGTCCCAAAGTACTAGGGCCAAGGGAAAGGGGGCATCTAAGCTAGGGCAAGCAGGCAGATGCCTCTGGAAACTTCAAGATGAGGTGGGTGTCAAGAGAAGAAGAAGGTCCATGGGAGCCATGGGGCACATGGTCTGTCACTGGCAGTGGTTCCTGAGGACTCTGGCATGTTGCTGATAGTCCCCAGATCATCACAGGACCCACTAGTGGAGGTGCACCTGCAGCTGGACCTGATTTCCCTTGAAATCTTCTGAGGCATGGTTGAGTGCATGGTCCATGCCATGCCCTATACCTTGTGGGAGTTCCCTCCCCGCCAGTCCTCAACCCCCATGGACAGAAGCCAAACACATGGTCCCCAGGACACTGTTTCCAACACAGCTGGTAGAAGTGTTCCGTTTTTGCTCTTCCATCTCCTAACTGCCCTGCTTCTAGACATGCAGAGCACTTCCTAGTCCCCTGGCTTCTTGTGCAGTGGCTACTGCTGCAACACCACCCCCTTCCAGTTCTGGTGAATACTCTGGCACTGAACAAGGATGCTCTGCTGCCCAGGATAGCTGGTATGGCTCTAACCTTTTCCATGTTGCCATGATGGGGACTCAGGGAATAGGGAAAATGTAAATCCCCTGGGGGGAGCAGGCAGGCCGTGTCCACAGCCAGTGGGGCAGGGAGGTAGTGGCATGATGATGCCACTATCTCTGCTGACCCAATGCCCTCTGTGTAAATCTGTTTCCAGAAGGAAGCCACAAGACCTAATTCGCTTGTCTTCTCCTTCCAGCCCCTGGGCCCCAGTGGCTACTACAGGCCATCATAGTCAGTGGAAGGCTGGGGCTAATGGGGCTCAGTCCCCAGATATGCAGGGCAGTGGGCAGGGCTTCAAGGCAGCCCAGCCCCGGGCTCTGAGCAGCTGCAGCAGGGGTGGGGAGGGATGCATATGCAGCAAGAATTGCAGCCTGGCATGTGGATCACTGGCTGTCCAGCATGGCAGGCAAGTATCAGTCTATTCTGTGAAGCGGAAGAGGCGGGGGAGGGGGTGCAAATTAGGGCCCCAGTGGTAGAGGGAGGAAGTGGGGTGGTGGTGGAGGGTCAGGCCCTGGCCGGACCAGGTGGTGGGATGGTTGGGGCCCAAGTGGTGTGGGAGGGGCTCACGCCACTGCATACAACTCAGCAGAGGCCCTGGGGGCACATGCCCCCCATCTGTGTGTGGGGCAGGAGCAGCTGCTGCTGTGGATTGTGCTTTGCTTCCTGCTGTAGCTACCCTGGAAATAGCTCAGCACCATGTGCCTGCTGCTTCTGGGCTGTACCACACCCCCGGCCCTCCCTGTGGTAGAACACAGCTCTCAGGGCAGTGACAGTGGGGAGCAAGGCATGGCATGTGGCATGCAGTGGTGGCTGCCTCAGCCTCACATGCAGATGTGAGGGGCGTGTGCTCCTTGGGCCTCCACTGGGGTGCTCACAGTGGTGGGAGCCCCCGCATCCCTGCACAAGCTGCCCAGGCTCTGGTTGCCCTGCCACCCGGCCCAGCCAGGGCCCTGCTCACCCTGGCCCTTGCCCCTACCCCTGCCCCTGCCCATGCCTCACTCCCTCCCTCACCAGTGGGGCCTCAATCTGTCTCCCTCACCCCCACAGCTCTTTCCCCTTTCCTTGTCCCTTCCCCCACAGATTTACCTGCACATGACTCAAAAGGTTATATACCGTATTTGTTTGAATATGAACCAGTCCTGAATATTGAACAACCCCTGACTGGCAATTAGATTCTATATATGGACCATTTATAAATTTGTTATAATTTTCAAATAGAACCTAAGTATTGGAGGGTTGCTTTGAATCCCCATCACCCCAACTGCTACATCAGGAAAACCAGTGGCCCTGTTGCCCTCTGCCCTACCCACTTCCTCCTGCAGCCTTCCTGTCGCCCTCACCCCCGTCACCTGCACCCCCTCCAGCTCCCCAGAGTTCTGCCTCTTCCCCTCCCCTGTCAGATGCTGTTTGAGCAGCTCCATCCTGGAGCACAGCATGCACCCTTGACTGATCATGCAGTAATATCAGTACTGCAGATTGGCTGGGCAGGCAATGCAGCAGTGACAGCACTACCGATTAGCTGGGCAAAGGAAGGAGTTTCCATACACTGTATGCCTAGGAGAGACCCCAGCCAGAGCTGCAGTGATCTCACACTGCCTCTGATCTGAACTTAGGGCCGGAGTCAGAGCCACAGCACTGCTCCTCCCATGCTAGCTGGGGGAAAACCCCCTCATCTTATGTATGAGTAAATACAGTATTGAGGACACAGCCATTTGATTGTATTGGCTAGCTAAGTGGCATCAACAAAATATTTTTAAGAATCAACTAAATTGGTGGGGGTGGAGGAGAGAGAGCTAATCTTCCTTTAAAACATAAGCCTTTACACCTACAGCTCTCCTACTTCTTTGAAATCACTATTAAAATCTCTAACCTTTATTATTTTAACTGGAGAGAAAATTGTTTTGGCTAGAATGAGATAGACACAGGAGGCTCAGTGCCTGTGCACAGAACACCTGCTGCAAGATCACTGAGTGGAACAGAAAGATGAAAGGAGAGTGGGCCCTCAGTGACATTTAAAAGTGCCACATGATTTCTTGTATTTACACCACCAGTTTAGCTCTATTACCTCCCACTTGCAGCCTTTTTGGTTTTGACAAACCTATTCCCTAGTTTTAAAAGCAAGCTGAAAAAGGAAACAAATGCAGCAAGAAACACTTCCATCTCCTATGATTAGAGGTGAGGTTTTGTGTGTGCCTTTAACAGGCAAAGAGTATAATCCATAACAGAGGCAAACTGGGGAGGGGAAGCTATGTTGATTTACAGGGATCTTTGTACCTCTTTGATCCTGGACTGATTGAAAGGCAGGAGAGGCCTCTGATGTAATACAGATATAATCACAGGATGTTGGTTAAGTTATAGCAACCTCCTGGAGCTTTGGTCCGAAGCCTGCTTGCAGTCCTCTAGCACTTCATAGCCATGGTCTGAGCCTACTCCTAGCCACAACCTTCGCATGTCCCTACACCAGGCAAGCAAAGCCTGAGAAGGCAATCTTGTGTCTTTTGTAGGGTTTGACACAGAAGAGTTGTCCCTGGGTGGACATACACTTTTTATGATTCTTAATGACACCGTGGCTCATTCAGGGATCAGAACAAGAATATTAAAACCTATTATGAACACAAAAAACAACTGATGCTTACTTATGTGGCAACCTATGAAAAAAATATCTATTGAATAGCTGTGATTGTTTCCTTACATACACACGATACTTAACTCTTAAGACACAGAAGAAGACTCATCCAATAGCACCAATTATTATTCTTATTTGAAGACCATTCTGTTTTATCTGTTCCTAATAGGGTTACCATACATCCAGGTTTTCCCAGACGCATCTTCTCTTTGGATCCTCCAATCTCAGTCTGAGTGGTTTTTAAAATATGTTTAGATGTCCAGGATTTTGCTCTGCTCCCCATCTATGTTTTTCCCAGCATTTCCCAGCTTGCCCTGGTAAGGAGCTGCTTGAGGCTGGAGGAAATTGGTGGGGCAGGTGATTGGAATCAGGGGGCATTATGTGCATGCACACAGGCACGTGGCCAGCATGCAGCCAGGCGGGGTGGTGGGAGCAGTCCCAGCAGCTAGATGCAGGTAAGTCTATGGGGAGTGGGGATTGGAGGGTCAGGGCATAGGGACTGTCCAGGGGGTTGTGGGGGCATGTGAGTGTGTGTGTGTGTCTATGTATGGCAGGGTGTGTGGAGGGCATGGGTGTGTGAGGGGGTACAGGTGTCTGCCTGTGCTGAAGGAAGCTGTTTGGGCACTGGGGCTGCAGCAGGGGGGGAGTGGGAGGTCCCTGGCTCTCCAGCGAGGGAAAGGGGTGAGGGGGTCTTCAGTGGCAGTGGGGTGGCAGCAGACTGACAGCACCATGACCAGTGCCCTTGCTTGTTAGGGGTAGGGCAGCCAGGAGATTTTGTAGGGCTGGGGCTGTGGGTCAGGAGTGAGGGGCACCAGCAGGGCAGGGGTGGGGGCTGTGGCTTGGGGGTGAGGGGTGCTAGGGGAGGCTGAAGCTTGGGAGTGCCAGGCACTGACAGTGCCAGGGGGCTGCGGGTCAAAAGTGAGGGGCACCAGCAGGGACGGGGGGGCTGCAGGTTGGGAGTGAGGAGCACCAGCATGGCCCAGGGGAGTGGGCTACTGTGGTTTGGGAGTGAGGGGCACTGGCAGGGCCAGGGGTCTGTGAATTGGGAGTGAGGGGAAGCAGCAGGGCTGGGAGGCTGTGGCTTGGGAGTGAGAGGCAATGGAATAGGCAGGGGAAGGGTACCAGCATATCTCTGTCCCCCCACAATCATATACCACCCCTCACAGGTGTCTTCTTTTTAGGAACTAAAAATATGGTAACCCCAGTTTCTAACATCTTGTCCTGCTGAAAAAAAAAAATCTCATTTAATCCTGTAGTTGGTGAAGGATGAGAGCATTTAAGCAATTTACTTGTCTAGCAACTAAAGTAGCTGATAATAATGAGAATAATGACAATAGACATGATGGAATAACAGTTTCCTGTTGAAAAAATTGAAAACAAAATGCTTTTTCCAGCTTAAAAATGGATATTGTTTTGTAATATTTTATGGGATTAATATACATTGTTTCTGTTAAAATGCATCTCCTTAGGAGCTTGAAAAAAAATTAATTTTGAGCATCAAGTGCAAGAAATTTCAATAGGAGTTTTAATGGTAGTTGTGAGATCAGCCAAATTGATCAAGATCTGAAAGGCGTCATACCTATTTCTAGAATCTGACTTTGCTAACCAATAGTCAGTTTTTCACTTTAGAATGAATGACTAGTGTCAATGGGAAAACTTTTGACTTCCACTGATAACACATTGGTGATCTATAAATGCTTCAAAGCTAAGATTTTTATAGAAGCTGTTTCTGGATGGTAAGGGACGTGTTGTTTTGGAAGAAGTTATTTTGAGACCAACATAGTAGTCTTGATCTCATTCTCTCTGTCTCCATATATTGTACAATTCTGTATTGTGTCTATTGTTACAAAAGACTGATGTGTGTAGGATTATACCTCACTGAGCTAGAAGCTTTGCACCAGCTTGCTGAATTAACTGGAAACTGATAGTCCACCATCTACAAATGCTGATTCACAATCTCTTGATAATGATAAGACTTTATTCAGGGAGACTTGGCTTGGAATATAGCACTTCTGAAATCTGTCAGGTCTGACTATTCTTTCTCAATTAAGAACATAGAAGTAGATCTCAAATAGATTTTTCACCCTCTTTGAGGGCTTCAAAATGAGGATTTAAATGTTGTGTCTTCAGCCCATTGCTAGAACACATAGCTGCCAGTATTTAAATGATTACATGAGGTACCTTAGCAATGTACGGTTTTTATTAATAAAAACCTTAAGCACACAAAACATTCAATTTCAGCTTCATCCTATCAACAGTTATTAGTAAAGAAAATATCTGCTGACAATTATGGGCAATTCTTATCTCAAGATTTTTTTTTCTATTTCTATGACAGTTTTATTCTTTTGAAGCTCTAGGTCACAGTTCTGTCGCTCCAGCGAGACTTAGAATCATCCTTTCAATTATATTGTGTACTTCATTTTCAGAACAGTTTATATAAACCTGATGTTAGGCTCAAATGTTCTTTCTACTGTTTTTCATCCACTTCAGACAATCTTAGCTTTGGACCTAGGTAAGAGTTCAGCACAACAGGTCCAAATAAAACTTCTCAGTCTTAGCTTGCCGGAGAGGAAGGGAGATTTGAAGATCTAATTCTGAATTATAAGAATTGGCACTGCCTTTACTTTGGTCAAGTCAAAATCCCTATTTCAAACTAATGTACACTGATTCATCCTGCCACTGATAATCCAAAATGTTCATAACAATTTGTGCTTCAGCAACCAGTTTATTTGGGGCCAGGTTCTGGCCTTGTTCCCATTATTAGCCACATTGAACTACTAGCAGAACCACTGATCCCAGATATAATAAAAATATCTGATGTTTGCAGAGGATGGGTTTTATCATGGTTTCCTATTCCCAGGACTGTGAACTAAATAGTAAGATTAGCACCAGACTTTCCTCATTATTTAGATCGTGCAACATTTTATTACTAACTAATGCTATTTTAAAAGGAAGTTTAAGTACCAAAATTAGTTCACCCAAAAATCATTGTCTTCTCTTAACCCTCATGGTCTCAATCACCTGAGATTTTTCCTAATCAATTACCATTTTTGTCACAATTATCCATCATGCATTCAAACGTAAAAATGTCAGTTTCCTCATTTCAGATGATGTCAATATATTGGTCTCTCAGATAGCTGCTAGGAAAAAAATACCATAGGAAAAAAATATACAGTAGGTCCGAAAGTTACAAGACTGGTTCTTTTTTCATTTTATTATTTCTTCAATCATTTTTAGAAGTTCTATACAGAACCCTTTTCATTTGTTTGAATTCAGTGTTTGAAATCTCACCATATTTTATATTTATTGTTGTTACAGCACTGAGTTAGTAGCTCTACAGTTACAGTTGAAGAAGTTTTTTTTTTTCCTGTTACAGTCTCCTCTATCCTGGTCCTTATTACTTTTTGAAAAATGTACTCTGTGGGTGCATCTACATATGCAATTACTTTGAAGCAATACACTTTGGAGCAGTTTGAACCAGAGTAAATTGCTCCCAGGTGCAGAGTATACATGTGCTCCTGGGACAGCAGCAATTTGAGCTGGGATGGAGCAGGCCCCTGGCTGACCAATTTATGGCCACATTCAGCATCTATATGTGCATTTTAGCACAGTAAATTGCTCTGCTACAACACGGTACTTTCCCTGACAGTACTATCTTATGGCAAAGTTAATTAGCTTACTGTGTGCTAATACCAGCTCACACGTAGATGGTGATGCTTTACTGAGCAGCTAATTAATCTACTCCGCAGTAAAGTACACGTCGATGTACCCTGTAACTACAAATTTCTCCTGCTTATTTTAGAACAGAAGCATATACTTCTGACAACACACATT
Organism: Crocodylus siamensis; assembly: GCF_052110815.1. Taxonomy (NCBI): domain Eukaryota; kingdom Metazoa; phylum Chordata; order Crocodylia; family Crocodylidae; genus Crocodylus; species Crocodylus siamensis. The sequence continues at coordinate 61,286,840 of NC_143399.1, forward strand.
TTGGAGATCTTCTGATATGCAAAGTTGTAGGATTGTATAATCATAGAAAAGTAGGGCTAGAAGAGTCTTCATGAGGCCATCAAGACCAGTTGCTTTCTCCCTGAATAAACCATCCCATCAAAGTGTCTATTTAATATGCTTTTGAAAGTTTCCAAGTTTGGAGATTACTCAATTTCTCAAGGTAGGTTGTTCCAAAACTTGAGCATCCTTATAGTCATAAAATTTGTTCTAATCTCCAACCTGAATTTTCTCTGTGGCAGCTTGAAAACCCATTTCCCCTGTATAATCTTCCTTCAGGTAGTTGAAGACTATTACCAAATCCCCCCTCAGTCTTCTCTTTTCCACAGTTAATAATCCTAGATCTTTCAGACTTTCCTCTTAAGTCTTCCTTCCCAGGCCCCTAATTCTTTTTGTTGATCTGTGCTGGACTCTTTCCAAATTGTCCACATCCTTCTTGTTGTGTGGGCCTGAAACGGGATGCAGTATTCCAGGTTAGGCCTCACTACCAATGGAAAGTGAGGAAGAATCACCTCCTTTGATTTGCAAGTGACACTCCTGTTGATACAACCGACTATGTGGTTGGATTTTTTCACAACAAGAGCATATTGTTGGCTCATACTTAGTTTATGGTTCCCCATAACCTATAGGTCTTTCTCTGCAGTACTACAGCATAGCCAATCATTTCCCAGTCTATATTTGTGCTTGCAGTTGTTTTGTCCCAAGTACCAGACTTTACTCATCTGATTGTCAGTTTGGAATCTAGCCCTGTGTCATGCAGTGTGTCTGTAACTCCACCCAACTTGGTGTCATCCACAAATTTGCTAAACATGCACTCAGTCCCATTATTCAAATAATTAATAAAGATGTTGAAGGATACTGGACCCAAGAGAGTCCAGGACCCTGAAGAACCTCACTTGGTATCTCCTCCCAACTAGAAATTGAGCCTTTGATGACTGCTTATAGAGCAAAATGATTCAACCAGTTATATATTTACTTTACAGGACTTTAATCTAGTCTTGGTTTGTTAATAAGAGTGTCATGAGAGATGATCTCAAAAGCTTTTCTAACATTGAGATTTATGACATTCACTGCTATTCCCGCATCCAGAATCTGACACCTTATCATCAAAGGAAATCAGGTTGGTCAGGCATGACCTGCTTTTGGTGAATCCCTGCTGGCTGTTTCTGATCACTTGGCTCTTGTCTAGGTGCTTTACAATAGATTCCTTGAGAGCTTGCCCCATGACCTTTTCAGGTATTGAGGTTAGGTTAACTGGCCTATAGTCTTCTGGATCCTCCTCCTTGCCTTTCTTAAAGAGAGATACTATATTTGGTCTTTTCCAAACACCTGGGTCCTCACGCAAACTGCATGAGTTCTCAGAGAGAATAGTTAATGGCTCTGAAATTACCTCATCCTATTGCCTTGGGTGAATCCTATCTGGCCCTGCTGACTTGAAAGCATCTAGCTTCTCTAAGTAAGCCCTAACATGTTCTTCCATTACTTTAGGCTGTTTGTCTTCTTCCCTTTCTTTGCTACCAACTGCACTTGTCATCTGGTAGCTGCCCCAATTTGTGAGAACTGAAGTAAAAAAAAAAGCATTTTGTCAGCCTTCTCTACATAATCTGTTACTAGATGGCATCTGCATTCTGTAAGGATCCTATGGTTTCTTTGGTTTTTCTCTTATTTTTGGAATATGTGTAGAATTTATTGCTTTTATATGTCCCTTGCCAGTTGTATTTCAAATTGTGCCTTGGCCTTCCTAGTTTTCTCCCTGCATGCCTGTTTGAAACTCATACTCTTTGCTAGTACTATAACCAAGTTTTATAGTATTTTATAAGATTCCTTTTTGAATTTTAACTCATTGCAGAGGTTGTTGTGTAGAGCTTGGGGTATCCTTTCTGAGCAAGCTATACTTATTCTTGACTGTACATCCATGACTGAACTATCCCATCACATGTCTGTAATCTCAATTATATCATAATTCTGTAATTGTACTAGAAACTCCAGTTTTTCCTGTTTGTTCCCTATGCTTCTCACATTTGTATATAAATACTTCAGGTATTGTAGCTGATTGTCCTATCTTCTTCCTAGAACTTTGTTGAAGGTCTCACTAATGCTTCTCCTTACTGAGTTTTTTGTCCAAGTCTCCTGAATCTTTCAGAGAACCCATGCCTTCTTATGCATAATTGTGTATTATATGCAATGTATATGTACATATTTATTTATGATGAGGCACACAGCATTTTGCATCTATACTCAATTAATTTGAAAAACCTTAATTTTAAGAGTGTAAAGTGGTCATAATCTATGTTCTGTGGAAGCAGTTTATTTAATAAAACAATTTTTCAGATTGTGGGATGAAATGATCCTGCCTAGGTCAAGGGCTGGAGGATGATAAGAGCTAACTACTCCCACCACTTCTCCTTTCCGTTCAGGGGTCGAAGAGGGGGTGGGGAGTAGGGAGAGGCCTGCCAGCCACAGCATGATAGGGAAGCGTCCATCACCAAATACTGCCAAACCCTCTTGCCACTGAACACTGCTGAATCCCTTTGTCCCTGGGCTGGATACAATGGCTCTGCTGGATGGATCTGAACCAAGAGCCATAGATTGCTGAACCCTGTTCTATGAGGCTTAATGTCTTTGATACTCATGAACAGAGTTCATTTTGGAGTAACTATCGTTCAGTTTTACTTCCAGGTAGTTGAAGACTATTACCAAATCCCCCCTCAGACAAGAGGGTGGAAGGAGAAAGATGAGCATAGGACTGAAGAATGACCTTGCTCAGGAACAACCTAGAGGTGGGAATAGAATCTAAAAAGTCTTTGCTTCTAATTCTTCTATAAGCCAACACTATGTAGCTATGTATCTAATTGTGACTATTAATAGTTTATTTGGAGCTAGCCTGATACATAGGCTGCTTGCAGATGTGGGGAAAAAACAAAACAAAATAGTGCTTTACCAGAAGAGGAAGCGTGTTAGTTCAAATCGGCTCTGCAGAATCTGTATAGATCAGGCAATTCAGCGAGGCTTTTTGGTGCTTTCATCTAACAGCTGATTCAATCAATTATTAGACAAAAGAACCAAAAACCCCCACTGAAGTGCCTGATCTATACAGATGTTGGGTGAGCTGGATCAAACTAAGGCAATAGCTTTATTGGGCATGCACTGCACTTGGGGGTACATCAAGCTTAAAGTGCTGTTTTGGGGGGGATTTGGGGGTGGGTTTTTTCATGTCTGCAAGCAATTTTAGTTTATATCCTGCTATCTCTTTTGGGTGCCAAAACATGGTTAATAAATGCATCACTTTTTTCTTCTTTTTTTAACATCTCATTTGGATAGGGCTGTAACATTAAAAGGACTAAGATGGGTGAAAAAAACAGAACTTTAATTAAACGTGAAAGTTTTGAAGTGTATCAACTGTAAATCTGAATTTTGGTGATAAACTTTTATTGGCACAGAGAGACTACCTGTTTCTTCTTGGTTTTTAAACTGTTGAAAAAGTATGAATTCCCTCCTTTTAGATCCTATGTCAGAAAAATACTATTGTTGTCTGAAAAACTGGCATGGACTTCTACCAGAAGTCAGGAGGTACAGGGCCAAATGAGGGATCATTATTTCCTCATATGAAGATGGAGCTTAGTCCTGTTACTAACTTATTTGAAGGTAGAACTTTGTATTAGACACTGACAGGAGAGAAACAGCAAGTCTAATTTGGAAAACAATAGATTGTTAAAGAGAGCTTCCTTGGCAGAGAAACTGTGATCTTCTAATCTACATGCACTGATTTTCCTGCACGAGAGCTATAAAAGATTTTCCACTTTCTGAACTGTCAATTAGATCTGCACAAGAACATTTTTGCAGTCATTTTCTGTTCAGTTTGTCATGTGCCTCCTTGGTAGTTTTCTACTGTACAAGGAGAGACGAACTCGCAAACTTTAAATGATATGCACTGAGAATATTTTAAAATGAAAGATGCCATATACACCTTGCAAAGATTCTATTATCTCTAAAAATCTAACTTCACATGCAGCATAGGTAGTGGTGGGAATTTGCTACCTGCACCGCTTTTTCCTGAAATAGACTCTGTATTCAAGATTTATCCTTCTCATAAGTAAATTGGGGGTTTATATCTGGGAACTGAGCTTTAGTAGCAAAAATCTCAATTTGTTAGTGCTTATGAGCAGGTTCTGCACTGTGCATGCCAAACCTAGAAATGAGCCAGTCAGGCTTTATAATAGCACCCTACAGCTGCTCTCAAGCATACTAAAGACTGAGATCTCAAGTGTAGCAATGAAGAAGTACCCACAGGGCAGCTTCACTTCCAGATTTGCCATGGTCAGAGAGATAGTGGCTGGGCAGGATGTGTTTTGTGGCCGTTCTCTTAGGCTCACAAACTAGTGCCCTAACCACTAGGCCACCACTAGACCTTCAGCAGATGGACATTGGCATTGGTCCACTTGCTTCGATTGAGGTGGATTACTGGGAGATGGATTACTCCTTTTTAAAGAAAGGAAAGTAGTGTGCAGTAGACAAGGGATTAATTCAATATCCTCTTTTATTATGATTTATAAATCTACAGTTTCTGAAGAGAGGTTTCAAACAGAGCTAGCTGGAAAGAACAAATTGAGTTTTATTAGTAGATGTTTAGGATTGTGAATCCAAAAAGATGACAAAGCCAGTAGGGAAATACAAATTGCCTGAGTAAGGGACTAACATTAGAGGGATGGGGGTGAGGAGGAGAATGCAACTAGATTACAGAAAATACAATGTTAGCCAACTAAACCTGGAGGAGGAGGTGACCCCAGCTCACAATGCCAGCTTACAATAACACCTTGAGATGGATCAAAAACTTTTCATTGTAGATGTGTTTTGCCTGAATGAACCAACCATAATATAAAAATTCCTGAGTCTCTGGGTCTGCTTTAATCATTTTTTAAGAACCTATTCCTTTGTTCTTATTTACACTAATAGCTACAGTTTATAAGATCGTATTCAATCAATTGATCTTAAAGTACTTTCTGGAGGTATGTAAAAATATTTTTCCATAATGGAATAGGAGAAGTTACATTGTTTAACATCTTCATTAATAATTTGGATGTTGTGATTGAGTGCATTCTTAGCAAATTTGTGAGTGATACTAAATTGGGTACAGTTGCAGACACACTGAAGGATAAGGCTAGGATCCAAGATGTCCTGGATATGCTGAAAAAAATGCTCTGAAATCAATCAGATGAAATTCAGCAAACAAAGTGCAAAGCCCCGCACTTGGGATGGAACAGCTGTGTGCACAAATATAGATAGTGGAATTATTGGCAAGGATTCAATACTGCAGAGAAGGACCTGGGGGTTACAGTACACCAGGGATGGCCCACAGGCTAGATCCAGTCAGCAGCGGAATCCATTTCCCAGCTGCCCTTGCACATGGTTGGGGCTGGTCTCCATGGAGACCCCAGGCAGCTGCATGTAAAAGCTCAAGTCTGGGGTTGCCATGGAAACCAGCCCTAGCTGCTGACAGGGCACATGGCAGAGCAAGAAAGGGGGCTGCTCCAGAGTCACCCCGCTTCGGGCCAGGCTGCCACCACTGCAAGGAGCCGAGGGAGAGCTGCGATCCTCTGCCTGTGCACCCCTTCCCAAATCATTCAGGCCACAGATCTCAGCTCTGCCCTGGCTCCAGAGCAAGCTGCCCCCATCGCAAGATCACAGGGGTCCAGAGCAGCACCTTGCCCTGCTCTGCCGTGTTAGAAAGAATAGCATAATAGAAAGTTTATGAAAAGAAAGGAGCAAGAGAGACTCTAGATGTTCAGCTTATTTTGAAGTTGATGGTTAGGCAGTCTCTCAATATAAGTCAAAGTCTCACAATGTATCTCTGTTTTTAGTAAATGCCTCCCTCTGTCTTGCACTTTGTTGATTTAGTAAAGATTTAAGGCCCCAGAATGTATAGGTTGTGTATGGGAAATGTACTTAACCGGATGGTGATTTCCTTTTTTTCAACACATTCTATGTAGATGAAAATAACACTTCTGTAGGGATCATATTATTTCAAGTGCAGTTTTATTCAGCATCTCTGAGACCAACTACTGAGAAATCAAGTACCCTACTGGAAACAATCTGTCTACTAATCAAATTTCCCTTGCCTCCATTAACTTTTACAGGGTAGTTCTTGCACTAAAACTTTAAAATCTTCATCCATTGTGAAGTCATGGACAACTCATTGTATATAAATTAAAATGGGCTTTCAGACATTTCATGGCATTGCTAAATGTACACATTTCAACAGGCATGGCAAGCCAATGAGTTGTCCATGACTTCACAATGGATGAAGATTTTAAAGATAGATATATATATTATAATGTGTGTGTATATGAGAACACTTTTTCTAAGCCCTTTTAGAAATAGGTAGAAATGTCTTTAAACTGCTATTTGCAATGTCCCAGGAGCAACAAGGATGTAGCATAGGGAGAGATTACAGGGTTAACTTCTTTAAAGTCAAAAGATAGATCCATAAGAAGTCATCCTATTGTACTGCCTCATTATTTTCATTTTGCCTTATATCTTTAGGGTCTGGTGATCCCTTTTATAGCAAGAACTACGTCAGCTTCTCTAACATAAATTTTAATCCCACTAACCCGTAGCCTTTTAAAGATGACTTCCGACTTCTTAAGAAGAATAATCCTAATAAGAGCCTGAATATTGCCCAAATCTTCTTTTGTGCTTTCCTGGTGCAGCAATGTTAATTGGAAGTGATTCAACCATGGCAGGAAGTAGTTGATGCCTGTTTTAATTATATTACCTTTTAAATAACAAAAGTAGGTAGCTGATGTGTACTCTTCTTTTGAATATCCAGAAGGAGCCCAGGAATTATTGAGCCATACTTTACGTGGTCTTTAATAAAAGTTACTTTTAGGTGCTTTTTTTTTAGGAGGAGAGAGGTGGTTTATTTTTACAGATTTGCACTTAAGTAAGGGTAATAATTATAGTAGCTGGAAGGATAGTTGAGCAGTTTGTATGGAACCTTTGATGTGGAAAGATCAGAATTCCAGTATGGCTTTGGACAAATCACTTAATTTTCTTGAGCTCCAGCTCTCCCATGTATAAAATGGGGATAATACTTCTCTCCTCAGTGAGGGTAGTGAGAATATATATGATGGAGAGTGGGTGCATCTACATGTGCAATTAATTCAAAGCAATAAAGTCCAAAGCAGTTGAGCCAGAGTAAATTACTCCTGGGCACAACATCTACACATGTTCCTTGGAGAGCAGCAATTTGAGCCAGGTCAGAGCAATTTACACCAGGGCAGCTCATGCCCTGCTCTGCGCTGGGTTCTCGGCAGCAGCATCAGGCAGCAGCATAGGTGACTCATAGGGGAGGCACGGGGGGGGGAGGGTCACGTGCCCCCCTCTGATGCAGCTGTCCCTCATCACTGATGCCACTGGTGACTTCTGCAGGTGGTCGCCAGCCCCATTCCCACTGCTCATGCCACTGCTGCCTTCTGCGGGTGCCCCGCCAGACTCAGGAGGCACCAGCTGCCCATGGGCAGCAGGGGGGTTGGCTGAGGCATGAAGGTGCTAAAAGTGTGGAGCCATGTGAATAGGTGGCAGGAAGGAGCCTAGCTCCTTGCTGGCTGGGCTGACCAGGTGCAATTTATGCCCATGGTCAGTGTCTACACATGCATTTAATTGCAGTTAATTACTCTGCCATAAGATAGCACTGTCCTTGACAGTACTATCTTACAGTGGTGTTAAATTAGTTTACTGTGACCTAATACTGTCATGTGTATAGACAGTGATACTTAACTCTTCAGCTAATTAGTCTACTCTGAATTAAAGCATGTGTGTAGACATGACCACTATGAGGTATTTTGATCCTGCTACTATTGGTTATAAAATAAGCCCATATCTTTAACAATCCTATAGGATGTCTACCTTCTAGAGATCGGTGTTTGTAAGAGATTTTAGTGAACCTAAGCAGTATTTTTAAACTCTCTTTGAATCTGTTGATATGTTTTGCTCTGGGATAAAACTCTTGATCCTGCTAAGAACTCTGGTCCCATCCTGCAAAATGCTTCAGCATATTCTGTGTTGCAGGCAATTGAGAAGGCCCATAGTGAAATGTATGCTGTAAAGGACTCCCTGACCAAGTACACAGCCATTTTTTCTCTTCAACCATGCTTTACTATAGAGAAAAATGAACTAAATTCCTTTCCATTAAGATGAAAGTGGGTACACTTCTTGCTTCCCTATAAACCAGAATACAGCAATGAAAATGCAAATTTCACTACTGTTGGAACCCAGTGAGTATTGATGTGAAATAAGAGAAAAGGTAGATGAGTATTACAGATAACAGACCACTGCTGTGGTAGGAGTATAGCTAATTCAGAGGTGCAGAATCTTGTAACAAGTTCAGATCTGGGAGCCAGAAAAATTAAAGCAGGATTTGATATTGTGCCTCTAAATTTATGATCCAAAATTTCCCTAGCTCTGGATAGGCAGTAGTGTAACAAAATGGTCCTGGGTATCTACCCAAGCCATGACAGACTATTCAGGCTGATGTATAGCCAGTAGCACTCCTCATAATCTCCACAGTGCTTGGGCTCCTTCTGTCATCACATTCCTTTAACACCAGGATTTATGAGAATTTTCAGAAAGGGAGCAGGAAAGAGAGTGAAGATTGTGCTTTTAGAATCAGTTTTCTGCCCAGCTGTATGACTTAAGCAATGAATTCCACCTTTCTGCTTCAGTTCTCCAGTCTAGAAAATGGGTATAATGATGTCAATCTGTGTTTATAAAGAACTTGTAACTCTACAGTTGGCTAACTACTTAATATAATAAGATCGTGAGACTCAGAAATCAGAAGACCTGACTCTCAGGGCCTGGCTTTGCAACTGCTACACATAGGTGACTTCTCTAATGTCCTCATAGTCTTCAAAAGGGTTTGTGATGCTTTAGAAGTTAATATCTATAAACTGCTTTGAGGTATTGTATAACAAGTAACATAGGTCTGGAAGTTCATTTAAATCCAGTTGCAGGTGACCATGTTCTGTGGTTCCTCTGAATAAATTAATAGAGCTCTATCTTAAAGTTTCTTTAGGATTTTTGCTTCTAGTGTTCCTCTTAGAAAGCTGCCAGAGACCCACTATACTGATTATTTTTCTGATTTTTCCAGTGTTAATGTATTCACAACCAATTTATACCCAATCCCCTGATCATTCTATTACCCTTCATGAGCAGGGATCTTTGTTTTCTCTGATTAAAAAAAAAATCCCCAATTTTAGATTTTGAAAAGAAACCCAAAATCCACATTTTCTATGATTTAAAATGAAACACCACTGTACATATGTATCAGTGGTGTTTTATTTTAATAATGAAAAAATGTGGATTTTCGGTTACTTTTCTTAATCTTAAAATTGATTTTAAAAAAAATCCCCAGAGAAATCCAGGATCTCTGCTCATGAGAGTCGTAGTTAAGATCCCACTAAACTATTTTAGTATATAATTTTCTTCATAGATTTCATAGACATTAGGGCTGGAAGGGACCTCAGAAGATCATCGAGTCCAGCCCCCTGCCTGAAGGGCAGGAAGTCAGCTGGGGTCATAGGACCCCAGCAAGATAAGCATCCAATCTACTCTTGAAGGTGTTAAATGGAGATGCTTGAACCACCTCCGAAGGCATGCTGTTCCAGACCTTGGGGGCTCAGACAGTAAAGAAATTCTTCCTTATGTCCAGCCTGAAATGTTCTTGCAGTAGTTTATAACGATTCGACCTCGTCATCCCTTGGGGCTCTCTGGTGAACAAACGTTCCACCAGAAACTGGTGGTCATCCCTGATAAACCTATAGGTGGCCATCAGGTCACCCCTGAGCCTACGCTTTTCCAAGCTAAAGAGCCCCATGGCTCTCAGCCTGTAGTCATAAGGTCTGTTCTCCTGACCTCTGATCATGCATGTGGATCTTCTCTGGACTCTCTCAAGCTTCTCCACATCCTTTTTGAATTATGGAGCCCAAAACTAGACACTGTACTCCAGCTGTGGCCTCACCAAGGCCGAGTACAAGGGGAGAATGACATCCCAAGATTTGCTTCAGAAGCATCTATGGATGCAAGCCAGCGTTTTTGTCACTTTACTAGTCGCAGCATCGCACTGCAGGCTCATGTTCATCCTGTGGTCAATGATGACCCCCAAGTCTCTTTCTTCCATAGTGCTAGCCAGAGTAGCACTGCTAAGCCTATAAGGATGTTGAAGGTTTTTCCTCCCAAGGTGGAGAACCTTGCATTTTTTGGTGTTAAACACCAGTAGGTTCTAATCTGCCCATTTTCTGAGCCTGTCTAGGTCAGCCTGGATCACCCTCTTGATGTGGGTGCTTTGCCCCAAAGTTTGGTGTCATCAGCGAAATTGGTGAGTCTGCTTCTGACTCCAATGTCCACATCATTAATGAAGATGTTGAACAATATGGGTCCAAGGACAGAGCCTTGGGGGACCCCACTGGTCACAGGGCACCATGACAGTTGCCTTCCATTAATTACCATGCTCTGGGTCTGACCACAGAGACAATTTCACAGCCAGTGGATTGTGGTGGACCCAAGGGCACAATTGGCCAGTTTTGCCAAGAGGTGATCATGGGATACCAGATCAAAGGCTTTTTTGAAGTCAAGATATATGACATCAATCTCGTCTCCCTGGTCCAGGTGATAGGTCACCTGATCATAGAAGGAAATGAGATTGGTCAAGCAAGACCTACCCACAACAAACCCATGCTGGCTATCCCTCAGGATGTTGGTGTTGGCCAGTCCATTAAGGATGGCCTCTTTAATAAACTTTTCTAAGATCTTCCCCAGGATAGAAGTCAGGCTGATGGGCCTATAGTTAGCTGGATCCGCTTTCCTCCCCTTCTTAAAGATAGGCACCACATTGGACTTCTTCCAGTCTTTGGGCACTACACCAGAGCACCAGGAGTTTTCAAAGTACCGTGCCAGGGGCTGGGCTATGATGCTCGCCAGCTCTTTGAGTATCCTGGGGTGCAGATTATCAGGGCCGGCTGACTTGAAGGTATCCAGCCTCTCAAAGTGTTCCTTCATGAGGTCATCATTAATGGAGGGCAGGGGATTTCCCTCACCTGGACCTGCCTATCCTGTAGTGGGCGTGGGCATCCCATGGGACTGATGAAAGACTGATGCAAAGTACCCATTTAATAGGTTGGGTTTTTCCTGGATGTCAGTTGTTACTACTTCTTGATGAAGTAGTGAGTTCTTCTAGATGTGGGATGTTGTTGCTATTGTTAATGATAATGCTAATAATAAGTTAAATGTTGATAAATTGTGACCAACACCCTGTGTTTCTAATTTTTAACTCTTGAGCCTCATCTAAACCCCAAACCTTAACCAGGTATTTTAATAAAGTAAGTATTTATTGTATCATCAACTGGGAACTGTTGAGCCATCTCCTCAAGGGTGACACTGGTTTCTAGAGCTGTCTTGAATCTCACTGTACAAAATGTTCTTGGAAATACTGTCTGCTTCTATTCCCCTGACATGGCTGGGCCATTGCAACCTCCTCTTCTTGGTAGTGGTTTTTAAGTGTCAGTCCCACATGCTCCACCACCTCTGTGTTTGGTATTTTGTCTTCCCACTTTATTTTCAGGATCTTATGCAGGCATCTCTTGTCAGAATTTCACTCAATACCCTGGAGAGTATGGCAAAACTTTCATTTACTTTAAACTGTCACTCTTTCTCTAATTTGTAATGTTGCTTTATTAAAAATGGAACTATACATCTAAGAAAGAGGACTGAGTTACCAATCGGGTCCCAAATGACAGCATTTCTCTTCAATCAGTAGCTAATGCTATACAGGTGTTCCAGCTACATACTTACAAACCAGCAATCAAATCTAGTGTGTTAAACAATTCATTTGCACCAGTTGAGGTTAGCGTGTCTTATGTCCAGATGCCTTCTATGTATCATAGAATCATAGAATCAATGAGTCGGAAGGGACCTAGACAGATCTTCTAGTCTGACCCCCTGCCATGGGCAGGAAGGAGCACTGGGACTGGCAGGGGTCATAAGACACCAGCCAGGTGCCTATCCAGTCTCCTCTTGAAGATTTCCAGGGAAGGTGAGAGCACCACCTCTCTGGGAAGCCCATTCCAGGCTCTGGCCACCCTTACAGTAAAGTAGTTCTTCCTAATATCTAACCTAAACCTATCCTCCCTCAGCTTGTGGCCATTGTCTCTAGTGACTCCAAGGGGGGCCTTGGTGAACAGACTTTCCCCGAGTCTCTGTTAGTGGCCCCTGATAAGGTTGTAGGCAGCCACAAGATCCCCCCTCAGTCTCCTCTTGCGGAGACTGAAGAGATTCAGGTCCCTCAGCCTCTCCTCATAGGGCTGGCCACGGAGGCCCTCAACCGTACGAGTGGCCCTCCTCTGGACCCTGTCCAGGTTCTCCACGTCCTTCTTGAAGTGTTGTGCCCAAAACTGGACACAGTACTCCAGCTGCGGCCTGACCAGTGCCGCATAGAGGGGGATCAAGACCTCTCTGGACCTGTTAGTGATGCTGCAGTTGATGTATGACAGGGTGCGGTTGGCTCTGCCTACTGCTTCATCACATTGGTGACTCATATTCATCCTGGAGTCAATCCTGACTCCAAGATCCCTCTCTGCCTGTGTGCTGCTGAGAGGGTCAGCCCCTAACATATAACCATAATGCTTGTTCCCTCTCCCCAGGTGCAGCACTCTGCACTTGTCCTTGTTCAACTGCATCCTGTTCAAATCCGCCCACTTTTCTAACCTATCCATGTCTGCCTGGATGCGGTCCCTGCCTGCCAGTGTATTCACTTTAGCCCACAGCTTGGTGTCATCAACGAACTTGAACAGGGTGCTCTCCACACCCTCGTCCAGGTTGCTAATGAAGATGTTGAACAGCACCGGCCCAAGGACCGAGCCCTGGGGGACTCCACTGCCCACACCCTCCCAGGTCGACATCGACCCATCCATCACCACACTCTGGGTTCGCCCCTGGAGCCAGTTTGCCACCCATGTGACCGTGCATTCATCAGTGCCGCAGTCCCTCAGCTTGCCCACCAGAATTGGGTGGGACACTGTGTCGAAGTCCAAGAAGATGACTTTGACTTCCTCCTTCACAGCTAAGCTTTTTGTTACCTGGTCATAGAAAGAGACCAGGTTGGTCAGGCAGGATTGGCCTTGCACGAACCCATGCTGGTTACCCCTCAACATCACTTCCCCTGCAGTGCTCTCACAAATGTGGTCCTTGATAATTTTTTCAAAGACCTTCCCCAGGATAGAAGTGAGGCTGACTGGCCTGTAGTTGCCAGGCTCTTCCTTCCTCCTCTTCATGAAAATAGGGACCACATTGGCCCTTTTCCAGTCCTCAGGGACTTGGCCCGAGCAACAGGAGTCCTTGAACAGCTGTGCCAAAGGCTCCGCAGTGACACCAGCCAATTCCCTCAGCACCTGCGGATGAAGGTCATCCGGGCCCGCTGACTTGGACACATGTAAGCCCTACAGGTAGTCCTTAACTAGGTCTGAACTAACAGTCAGGGGACTTGCATCCTTCCCGGGCTCTCTATGCTATCACTCGAGAGCACCCCATTGTCAGCAGACAGGAACATGGAGGCAAAGAAATTGTTGAAGAGTTCTGCCTTCTCTCATGCATCTGTCACCAACTGCCCTGCCCTGCCTTGTAGGTGTTCAATGTTACCTCAAGACTTCTTCTTGCTACCTATATACTTGAAAAAAGGCTTTTTGTTATCCTTAATCCCAGAAGCTAATCTAAGCTCCAGTGCTGCTTTATCCTTCCTCACCAAATCCCTACAAGCTCAGATCAGGGAGGTGTACTCCTCCTTTGTCCCTGCCCCTGCTTCCACCGCCAGTACGCTTTTTTCTTTGTCCTCAGGCCAGCCTGGATATCCAGACTCAGCCATGAAGGTTTTTTGGACCCTTTTCCTCCCTTCCTGTGCAGAGGAATTGCATTCTGCTGCGCCCCAAGGATAGCCTTCTTTTGGAAGGACCACCTTTCCTGGACCCCCATACTAGCTACCCCCTGAGCTCCGAGTGCCTCCCTGACTACTGCCCTGAGCACATCAAAGTTGGATTTCCTAAAGTCAAACTTTTGCACTGTGCTAGTTACCCCCACCCACCTTTCTCTGAATAGCAAACTGGATCATTTCATGATCACTGTCCCCTAGCCTCCCTTGTACTAGCACCTCCCCCACCAGGTCATCCCCAGAAGGTAACACCAGATCCCGTATGGCATTTTCCCTAGTGGGGATGAGTACCTCCTGCACAAGGTGTAGGTCCTGTACACACGTCAGTGTCGGTGCCAAGAGCGCCTTGTCATGGTGGGCCCGAGACTAGCGAACAGGTGGGATTAGCGGCACGGAGTCAGAGCTGTCAGGACGCTTATGGTTTCAAAAGAAGGCTTTTATTTTGTCTCTTACTTACGCCACTGATGGTATTGTAGCATAGGCCAGGTCAATCTTGGTTACAATGGGGTGAAAACGATGTTACAATGATGAACGAGAAATGAGGCCAAGTCGGTAACGATGACGATGAACGAGATAACCGGAATGAGTCAAACGAGTAATCAGAAACGTAGAACGAGTTGATCGGAACGTGGCAAATGAGTAATCAGTTCGAGACCAATTAAACGAGTAATCGGTATGGACGGATGGTCAATAACGAGTGGTTGATACGAAGACGAACGTTTTCTAGGAAGGGGTATGCCGGGACACGACAGTGGCGGGGAGACCAATGGCTTTTATGAACCAGGGTTCTAGGCCTGAGGCAGTCTCCACTGTAGCGGTCTCTGCTTAGGTCTGGTCTAGTCTCTCTAATCTCTGTTCTCCGAGCTAGTCTGGTCTCCTCCTTGTGGGCGGAAACTTACTGGCCTTAAGTATGTTTCAGGTGGCCAATCACACGGCTTCCCCTATGGAAGTTTCTAGTTCAATTACATCATGCCTAGAACAAGACCGGGCATGCTCATAGTGCCAAATCAGATTACCACATTGTAAATGTCAAAAGGGTCAAGCGTGGGGCATGTCTCAGGCATGCGTACTGGCTTCTTGGGGTTTTTCCATTAACTTGCCTGTACATGTTCAGCTTAACTCAGTGTTATGCAGCACCTTTCTTAAATTTGGTTCTGACAGTCAGGAACCTTTGTCAGTGGCTAGACCTGGCCGACTGCTCCTCCCAGTTGATGTTAGGGTAATTCATGTCCCCCATGACCACAACATCCTTTGCATGCATGGCCTCCCCCAGCTGCCTGGAGAATTCCAGATCCATCTCTTCCTCCTGATGTGGTGGCCTGTAGTAAACCCCTACCACCAGATCCCTCTCCCCCCGTCCTTCTTGAAGTTTGACCCACAGGGTCTCAGTTAAGCCTTCCTCTGGTCCCATTTGGAAGGTAGAACTGGTATACTGTTCCCTAACATAGAGCGCAACCCCCCCTCACCTTTTTCCCCTTCCTATCTCTTCTAAACAACCTATAACCCTCTATGTCTACTGCCCAGTGAAAAGTTTCATCCCACCATGTCTCCACATGTCTCCACTAGGCCAGCTTGTAGTAAGTTGGGTTAGAAAACAAAGCTGTTAAGTTTGGTACTTAGAATCACCTATGCCTATTTTTTTTAACTGAGCAGCTGCAAACTCTCTGTTGGGAGCTGAACAAACATGTCTGTCCACACAAGCTGCTATAACTAAACAAGAAATAGACCTTTTTAACTAACAATGTTTAAAAACAGATGAAATCCTTCTGTTGATATACAAGTTATCAGGTGTACCCTTTCCATTGTGCCCTTATCTTCCCATTTATTTCTTGTGCCTGGGGTTTTCACATGCTCTTTAATTTGTCATTATGATAAGCAGGCCCTTTTACATTTTACTTTTAACTTCAATGGTAAGAATAAAAAATACTGATCAGATTTAATGAAAGGACAAGTTTGATACCAAAGTTTGGTATACAATTTATATGTATATTATGGACAATGCTGATTTGTATTTTATTCTGAGCACTTAAGAATTTTAAAATAGTTGCTGTGTTAACACTAGCATAGTTTATTTATATCTTTTATTTTATAGCAAGGGGCCCTGAAGAGAAGAGTTGATAAATAATTGGCTGTAAATTAGCAACCTCTTGGAGAGATATTCTTCTGGTGTGTGGTTTGTTACATTGTGCTTCAAATGCAATGGCAGAGATGAGCGAGAGTAATTTGCTTGCACTGTGCTGATCCAGCAGGGTATGTAGATAATATTCTAGAAATAATAGAGAATACAGCTGTGTGCAGCAGCAGATACATGACTGTTGTTTTCACCGACTGCTGTATTAATTTGGTAGAAAATGCCACAAAATAAAAGGCTCTTCATAGCCACCTGGCTGTTTTTATTCACTTATAAATGGATTTCAAAGATACGTGGCCTACATAGAATCGTAGAAGAGTAGGCCTGTAAGAGACCTCTAGAGATAATCATCTAGCCCAGCACCCTGCCTGAGGTAGGATCATCCCTACCCAAACCATCCCATAAAAATCCTAGTCCAGCCTATTTACTAAATTACACAATTAGCTCTCTCACAACTACAAAGCATAGCACCCTACATATAGGTAAAACAAACGGACAACAGTAGTTAACTTTGTGCTGCTGCAAGGGTTGCTAAATATGTTTCATAAATTCTACACCAACTAGATTATAATTTTACTTGATTGTATCTGTCAGCTTGGTTTACCTGCCCATCCTTATATTTTAGCATTTTTGGCTTATATACAGGATTTTCACAGCCTTTCTGTATTTATCTGTTTGCATTTAAATTATAGTACATTCATTACAAAAAAAAATCACCATCACTGGACTTCTTGTTAGCTTCTAACTTCTACAAACTCTCACATGCATTTGTGAGGGCATAGTTTGGACAACCCTGAAGATACCCTTTTAGAAGAAAGGACATACAAACCATAAAATTGAAAAAATGGAATTTAAAAAGAAAAACAAAACTTTGCCATTTTGTCCAAAGTTGTCATCCTTGGCACTTCTGACTGTTGACCTATTTTACAAATACTTCAAGAGGGCATGTTTGCTTCAGACAGATTTGTTTTAAAAGTGCAAATGTCCTTAATTGCAAATCAGTTATCAACCAACATCAGAATTTATGGTGTTCTTCAGCCTCATGAAAAACGGGAAGGAGGTTGTGGTCTGGTATTGCTTGTGAGGTTTGGTGTATGCATTACTTGGACACCATTTTGAAAATTAGTATTTTACAAAGTGGATCTGTAACCAACTCATATTTCAATGAAATGAAAACATTTTAACCTACTTCATAGATGCATGCAACTTTCTGAAATGGGATGGAGTATTCTGGATACTCTCCCCTACTCTGTGTGGATCAGACATCCTGTGGATGCTATTTGTACGTGAGATACTTTTGAAAATAATGACCAGCTTGGAACAGTGAGTATCCAGCAATTGTTGGAAAACTAAGGTTTTGGTGTGCAACTGAGATCTGAAAGTCATTTTATTGTTCAAAGGCAAAGATGATTTGAGACTGTATGCTTTTGCATATGCTTTGAAATGAATTGTGCATGTGCTTAGATGGCATTTATCCTGATTTTTGTTTTAACTCTGATTTTTTGTTTAAATCAGAGATCCAAGTGAGAGGAGCTACTAGAATTCTGTCTGCTATTAGCTTCATAATTTTAAATGTAAGGCCCTTGTTGCACCTTATATTGTAAACTTCACAAATATTAACCAGCTTAGCATAGATCAGCTTAGTGGAGCAGTTACACTTTAAGGATGAAACTATGATTATCCCTCACCTGCACAGCTGTGATTTGCAACTGAGTACTACTTCATTTGTGTAAATGAGTATTGTGTAGCTCAGAGAGTGACAGTATGCTTCCCTGGTTGTTCCAGTTAGTAAAAGCTGTGTCTATTGAGTTGAATTTTGAGAGAAATCTGTGGGTCAAGGACAGTTTACAGTATATAAGTGAGGTACAGTGTAGAGGAGGGGTAGGCAATCCATGCCAAATGTGCCAGAGTATGGCACACAACAGGCATTTTGCTTGGCACATGCACCTTGTGGGGGAGGGGGGAGAGGGAGGAAGGGACTGTGCAGCCACAACCAGGATTGGGCCGCTCATGGCTCCCCTGCTGCCTGCCCCGGCACACCAACATCTTGCAGGTGTTTCTAGCACTCTGTCCAAAAATGTTGCTGACCGCTCGTGTAAAGGGTACTGGAGATTTCTGTTCTCTCCTAAGCACTTAAAAACAAGTCTCCTTCATTTGAGACAGTTTTAAGGAATTTTAAAACTAAAGTCTGATGGAGGAAAAGAAAATTACTTCAATGTTTGTTGAGGTATTTAGATGAAATTCTATTTTAGAATAACATGCCAAGGGCAAATTATGTATAATTAAAGCACCAACAAGTATTCTGTACCCTGATGCTTTTTACATGTTCTGTACATGTAGACAATCTATGGATAGTTTAAGTTTTTTGTATTTAAAATCCATGTATTAGATCCAAATCTTGGGGTCCTTTGTTCTTCTTCTGTTCACACAAGGGTCCTCTAAGTCCCTAAGCAAATGCCTCTCACAGGACTGATTTTAGGGTTTTTTTATAATACTTCAGAGATCCTTCTGCCTTGAGAGGAAATATTTTAAGCCCTGACATGTTTTATGTGCAACAAGCCTCCCAAACCATGGAACAAATTTTTTATGCAAAAATATATAATCCTCTTCTTATTGCAAGGCCCTAGGAGTAGGGACCTGCTTGATTTGTGATTTTGTACATTTCACGGAAACCGCAAAAACTGCAACACTCAGTGAAATCAGCTTTAAAAAAAGGTAATAAAAATGATCCTGGCTCCTGGCTCCCCAGTGCAAACCAGCAGTCTTACTGCCTTGCAGCCCATCTGGAAAGGGAAGGTGCCAGCTGGGAGGGTGGCTTGAAAGGCACCCAGCAACCAAAATGGCAGCCACCCCCTATGCCCTCCTCCTCCTTAGGGGCCTTTCTGCAAATCAGTGGCAAGGGGTGGGGCTTGGAAAATGACTGTGAAATTGGCTCTTCATGCCACTATCACCCATGAAAATTCCTTTGTCTCACTGAGAGTTAAGTATGTGTCTATCTATAACACCTGGCACAATGGCTGTAGAAGTCAATGAAAATATTTCCATTAACTTCGCTGGACAGAAGTTCAAGTCCTAATTATGGCAGATTGCCTTTATGTTCCAACTTTTATATGTTTACACTTCCACAAGGCAGTAGGGATGTAAAATAGAAATTTTAACAACATGCTCCCTACCAGGCCCTAAATGTATTAGTTTTCAGACTTGCGATATAAACAAATTGAATGAAAAAAATCTGTTTACTATAAGACTTAAGTAAGGGAAAGAAAAACACGTTATTACCTATTTTTGGAGTTAAACAATTTAAAAAAAATGGAAGCTAAAATGCCTTGGATTGCTAGACAAAAACTCTGCTGTCAGAAGAGCTACTACCTAATGCCTACTTACAAAATACAGAATCACCAGTCACAAGCTGAAAGCAGAATACAGGAGATGTATCATGCCCTAGAGAAATCCAGTCAAGCAGATTGTTTAATCAAAGTCCCTTTCTTCACTGCAAAACCAAATATGTCACAGAGGAAAAAACAATGGAGTTAACCTCCAACATGATTAACGCATGGTCTCATAGCCTGCAAGGCCTAAATGATCAAAGCTGCTGAATGCATGCCAAAGGATGCAATAATTCTACACTGATCTCTTTTCTCTTGTGTACATTTTTGGTAAACACCTTCCTCCATGTTTTCCAAGGATCTCTATCCCCTTCCTGAAGTTCTGCATTTTTCTAACATTTTTATTAAATTGTTCTCTCTAGGCTTCCATTTGCCCTTTTGAGGCTTATATTATTCTAGAGGTATCATTGGCTTTCTTTGAAGACCAATTCTCACACTTTGAAATGTGCTGATGTACTCCTTGGGCACATCTACACGAGATGCTGACTACGCAGTAGCCTGATACTACAGTGCAGTAGCATTGCATGACAAAAACCATGCTGAAGGGCTGCTGCACGTTAGTATTAGGCTACTGTGCAACAGCATCACTTAACCATGTTTCCCAGTGCTACTGTGCAGTAACTCCAGCTACTGCACATCTATTTCATACTTTATATATACAAATACTTGTATAAACAAGTACTAAATAAATGTGCAGTAACCACAGCACAACAAGGTCTCATGTAGATGCACCCCTTGAATAGCAATTGGGTATAACATTGCTTCATCAATTAATTGAAATCATACTTTGTATCATCAAATTCATATATTTAACTTGTATACTTTCCTTCCTTACCTTTGAAAATCAATATCCAGTTATACCAAGTTTATATTATAATAATCTTATTTTTGTTACTTGAAATAATCAAGGCAAAATCAGTCACTACCTTGGCTTCATGATATAGGTGACACCCATCAATTGCTTATATTCAGAAGAGCTGGGCTTATTTTTGTATAGAGTTCTATGGGAACAATTAACTTTGACATCCTGGATCTAGTCCTGCAAACATTTCTTATTGGACGTGCACACAATATAAGTTGTAGTAATGAATGATTCCACGAAACATAAAATGGAAAGAAAGAATGAAAGTTATCTTTTAACAAAATTTATAGATGAATTATTTATGACTAATAATTGGGGTAAGGCCTTTGAGTATTTCAAGGATTCTTTTAGTTCCCCTCCATTCAACAAGGTCAAACTGTGTTGGGGGGCAGCTGAATAATAATATAGATGACTAATATAATTACATTTTTTTAATGCACTGACTCTCTAATTAGTGTCCATGTGCTTGGGTTTACAGTGAGAAGGGGCTAATGAGACTCATGAAATGCACTGATCAGGCATAGGCACTTACCATCTTCTTTTTTACAGTAATGCTGGATAACAGTTGTAAAATTTGATTCCAAGCAAGTAGAATGGTCTCATGGAGAGATTAGGTAGGGAAACATTGTTCAGTAGGGAGTGGGCTAGTTTGAAATATGTAAACTCTTTGGGAGTTTTTAATCTATGGCAGCACTTATAATGTAGCTGAATTAACAAACTTGCTATGTATTCCTTTCATACAGCTCCACTGGTAAAGTCCAAAGCCATCACAAAGGTCATCTGTGCATTTCCTGAGAGTTGCTTATGTTGTTGCCATCTCACTTGGGGAATAATCCCATCCATGTGTGGGGTTCTATTATCTGACTTGGAAGTTTTGCTGGGAGTAAACCCAAAAGGCTCAAAGGGACTGCTTAGATGGGGTGGGTTAGGGTGTGATTATATATAATAAAAATTTACTGCTATCTGTTTAAAATAACATTGTTATTGCTGGAACTAGACTATTAATTCATTTGTTTAATAACACTTTTATATTGAAACAAAATGTTCATTAGGAAACCAAAATTGTTGTACCCACATATTAAAAAAAAAAAAGGTGTTTGAAATGGGGGTATACAGTTAATTTATGGTGTGTTTTCTTACAACATTTGATGTACTAATTAGTGTGCTTAATACTTCCTATTTGTGATTTTAAAATCAATTTTATATTAGCCATTCTGAGACTACCAAGTTCATTTTTAATTATGTTGTATACGTTATGATTTAACCAAGTTTCATATTAACTGCCATATCTTGAGAGAGAGATTAGCATATTTAAAAAAAAATTCTTGCATGTGCTACTTCTTCATGTATTCATAACTTTCAAAGAGAAAAGTATAAGATTGAAGTCTTCTCTTTGATTTTTGAACTTGTTGGGATGCCTATCACCTGGCAAGGACTGATTTGACTTCTTTTCATGTTTTTTGGAAATCTCATTTAAATGTAAATTATTCATCTTTTTTAAATGCAGAAAAATATAACTGCTACACATGCTTTTTACTACTTTACACTATTTTCAGTCTTGTAAAAACATGATCCTTCACCGAGCCTAACTACAAGCCTCTCCCATCCAAACCTGCTCCATGTCCTCTACACTCAATTTTATAATCTCAGACTCCCCCTGTCTTTTCCTGACAAGTCCCACACCTATGTCTCTCCAAAGACTTCACGTTACAGATATTTCTTCAACTCTATCATTTGTCCTGACAAACCATCACTAAGACTTTTTTTTTTTTAAAGAGCCTGGAATCCAAGGCTGGGAGAGTGGGTGGGGGATAGGGGCTCATGACAGAGCCCCCCCACGTGACCTAGGGCAGCGGGGGACAGTGGGGATTGCCAGACCCTCTCCCTCGGTGAGTGCCGGGCTTTTTTTTTAAAGACCCGGGAGGCTGGGGCTAGGGCTGGGATGAGCAGCCATTGATGGGGCTGGGGAAGCAGGCAGAGGATGGGGCCCATCCAATGCAGAGATTCAGCCAATTCGGCGGCAGCTGAATTTCTGAATCAGATTTGTCTGAATTGATTCAGGGCAGTGATTCGAATCACTGAATCGAATCACGGTCCCCCAAATCAGCTGAATCCAAATCCAAAGCAAAGACTAGCCACTTCGCACAGACCTATCTGACAGTTCCTTTCTCTCGTTATGCTCTGTATGGTCAGGAGCTGTGCATGTGACAGTCTGTTGGCTTTGTCAGTTTTATACCAATAGTGGGCTCCTCCTTTTAAGAGCAATTCTTTATTGGCAGGCTGTAGCCAGAGCCCAACCTTTCTCCATTACTGAGTGATCAAGAGACTCTTGACATAATTGTACAGTGCTGTTCTGAAGAGCAAACTATGGAGCTGCATAGGTCAGAATAAAGGCCAATTTGTTTATATGAATAATGTAACATCTATTATACCTTCAACTATTCATTTCCTCACTTGTAAGTGCTTTTAAGCCCTTTTAAATGATCCATTTTCATTTAAACAAGCATTTTATTTTAAATGAGGATTTGTGGGTTTTAGAATTGTAATTACTGATGAACCAGTTAGTAAGGGGGCTTTTAAAAAACTTAATAGCATTCGGAAGCCATTGCAAAACAAAGATAGTACAAGAATAAACACAAGCAAATAATGAATCCATATCACTTAACCTATAATAAAGAATATTTGTTTTTAAAATACAGGTGTTTCCTGATATTTTGTCTTATACTTGGCACAATGGATGTTGGCATTTAGCCCAAAAGGATACTTTGTATTACTGAATACCAGAACTGTCCTTTTTTGGATTATATTTATTCCATTTATTTTTAAACAATTTGGTCAGTGAATCCAAGTGTGAATATTACTTGAAAGAGGTCTTTCCACACATTTTCAAAGGGTTTTTTAATACCTTCAGGCTAGGTTATAGACTTAAGAGGGAACACTTATTTTAATAGAGTTTCTATTGCTGTGTTTGTATGCTAAGGTGGCTAATGAGGCTTTGGAATATATTTGGCTCACTTTGTGGATTACTTTTACATAAAGGAAATAAAATGTAATCCAATTATGTAGCTTTTAAAACAATAAATAAACAATGATACTTACAACTTTGAAATTTTATTTCTTAAATATAAAACCTGAAGTTTCAAGTGCAGGTAATGTAATTTCTTGTTCATGTTACTTCTGTAGGAGTTTTAGACTTCCACTTGATGTTAACCTTTCACACAGCATTACAGCATTTGAAGATAGGAAAATTATAGGCTCCAGTTGAGTTGCTTTATCTAAATAAAATGAGTTGCTGCTACATAAAGCAGATTCACATCCACCATCAATATCAGGGTCATCGTTTGATGTGTCCTCGGCTAGAGCTTTCTCCAGCTGATAACGAAAAGTGTGAAAAATCATCTCGTGGGAAAAGTAGTCCGACTTGAAATTTATTTTCTGGTTTGACTGTGGCTTTTTTTTTCTAGCACCACTAGATTAAATTAATTCTCTCTTAGTTAAAAAGTAGAATATTGCTTCTTGAACAGATTTATAGCATTACAAATCCCAGTTTCTGCTTAAGCATGTGTAAAACTATAGATCTTGTATAGCAAAATTAACTACTTTTCACATATGTAGGCTTAATACTTGAAAATATGATTGGGAGAAGAGATTAAGTAGGTGCAGATGATGGGGTGCATTGTACAAAAGCACTATGCTACCATAATCTATTTCCATGTCAAGCGAAACAATAATTACTTCGCAACAGATTTTTTTTCCCTCAGTCTAGCTGGTCAGCATATTTTTTAATAAAATCAAAACAGTCTGAGGTCAACTTCAGTTGTTTTTCTTTTCCCCGCCTTCTTAACTGTGACATTTTAGCTGGAATCTGAAAATGGAATTGTCAATGTCCTGAAACTAACCTCTAATTAAAAACCTCAAAACTATGCATTTGGCCAAGCTAAGCACAGTAACTCTGTGCTGCATGTCATTTCAACATACCATACAGACTCACTTTCATCTTTCCTTATGTATTTTCCACATTCATTGCCTTTATAAAAAACATTGCCAGGATTAAAATGTTAAGTCAGTTCCATGTTTTCTCTTCATGAATCTTATAAGCAGGATGCTTCTGTTCTATTCCTTAGGCAGAAGACAGGGTACCTTTGCATCTCTAATTTACTCGGTATAAAAGATGCACACATCTACCCTGCTTTCAGCTTGAGTTCAGACTAACACAGCAAACTACCTCTCTCTATTTCTTAGTGTAACTGTGTCTGTGGGTAGTGCATGCTAATAATACATATGAGTCACAATCATTTCTATTGCTTTTCAGATTCATGAAAATTAAAAGGCTCGTGTTCCATTTTGTAGTAAAATCTCTTTTAAGTCACATACTCCAATGTGTCTTCTTTCATTTAGGAGCCTTTTAACAGCACCCTTATGTAGATGAAGATACATTTTGAAACCTAGTTTTAAAAGCATTTTTTGTTTTAAATACTTACAACCTGAATGTCTACTTGATGAACTTCATTCTTGTTTTCTGTACCACACATCTTTCCTTTTTATTAAAAAAAAAGGAAAGAAAAACACTTCCCTTTTTTTCTTTTTTTTCTTTTCTGCTTCTGTGAAACATTTTAATTGGTCGGCACCCAAATATGAGCAATGTCATTTCTGATTCCATCAGGACACTATTTTCTGTTAGTCACTGTAATGAAACATTTTTAGGTTCAGTCTTTGTGCAAGATAATGTTTATTTTGATAGAATGAGACATGGAGTATCAGTAAATTGTCTATTGGATGTGATGTATAATAAAACTGATGAAAGCCTATAGTGAATGCCAACCTGCAGGAATGTGACAGCCTTACTTTGATGAAAGTGTATGGTCTGTAAGACTCTGCTTATTAAAATTTTCTGTTTGTTTCCAGTTTCTCCTACATTAATAACATTTGCTTTAACTAACCTGGTGCTAGAGATTAGTTTGCACTATATTTATCATATAAATGAATAGGCTTGCACATGCAGAAATTAAACAGCAAATGATTGCTTTTCAAGAAATAACTTCTGTCTCTCTTAAAATTCTAAAATACAAATAAAAAAAATGTGCTCACTGGTAACTTCTGGCCCAGAGAGATAACTCTCTACTTTTTTTTAATGGTCAAAGACCTGAATTTCAGTCTTTGTAAGCAAATTAACTTTATACATTGTCATGAAAGTAGTAGTAGCTTTTAAGAAGGGAAAGATTATCTTGCCAATTTCAAGATAGGATTGGCATTTTAAGAAAAATAATGCTTTTTCTTAAGTTGCTACTGCAGGAAGAGCAGGAACCAAGTTGGAAGTATAATCATCAGGTTCCTATACACATGATTAGGGGCAGGGAGGGGCCATTTTAATTAGAGAGGTTCTCTGACAGCCTGTCTAAAATGGCACACCATCACATGTATTAAGCCCCCCCCCCCCCAGTTTTAAAATGGCTGTGGGGGTGCTTTAATTAAAACTCATTTGAGCTTTAGTTGAAGCATACCATGGCCATTTTAAAGCACAGGAGGCTTCATACATGTGACAGTGAGGTGATGCTGGAGCGTCCTAATTGGAACATGAACCAGCACGTTTGTAGGCAGCCATCATGTTTAATTTTTTCAGCATAGGGATCTTAAGATGATCGTGGGCATTTATAGACATGCTCTGGGAAGTGTGGGATGGGGGGTGTTTTAATTAATGCAGCTCCATAAGCTACACTAATTAAAAGCTCTCAGAGCATCATGTGCATCAGTGTCCCTGCACTGAAAAATGGTGGTGGGGTGTTTTGAACTAAAGCTGGTCAAATGAGCTTTAAAGTGCCCCACCACCATTTTTCAGCATGGGGACGCTGATGCACATGATGCTGGAGTGCGGTACAACTGGAGTGCAGTAATTACCATGCTCAATTCATTGAGTCTGCTCAGACACTGTGATGACTTTCCACGTGGGTGCAGAGCTGTAGCTGCCTGGAGAAGCACCAGGACTTCATGGTGGTCCTGCTGGGCCTGGGCTCTGCCTGCTGGAGGGAGAGTTACCCATGCTGGAGGAGCAGCAGCTGCTGTTGCCCCTGGGTGAACTCCCTGCACTCACAACAGCATCTGGAGCCATGGGGGAATGGCCAAAGGTTGGGGTGCTGGCTCCTGGCCCCTGGGCTCTGCTCCCTAAGCACCCTAACCACACAGTGATCAATTCCATGACACCACAAAAATCAATTTGTAAATAGTTTGCATGGGGAAGAGGGTTTTATTGTTGGTGAGTGGGCTGGGTGGTGGAGGGGTCCTGTTCATTGACAGGGGAGGAGGGTCTCTTTGATGTGAAAGTAATAAAGGTTTGTTCTCTGACATGTCTGCAGTGTGCATGCTACAAAGGGTGGGCAGGTGGAGTTGGGGGGCCATGGGCAGCAGTGTGGGCAAGCTAGAGTGGGGGGTGCTGGAGGGGTGTGCCTCCTGCACCTGGCCCAGCCCCCACTGGTGGTTGCACAGCTCTCCTGGGGCTGGACAGAGGGGGATGCTGGGGCCAGCAGGGCTAGCACCATGGCCAGCAGTAACATGGGGTGCTGGGTGTAGCTGCCAGGGGCAGCAGCTGGAGCAGCTATTGCATGAGGAGGCAGAGTTGGCAAGGAGAGAGCTGCTACATGCTGCCTCTGTGCTGGGCACACTGCTTCTGGGCAGGGACATGGGGCTAGCATTTAAAGATGGCTTCTGGGTGCTGGTAGCTGGAGCTGGAGCCTGGAGCTTCCCGTGGTGGTGGCAGGGGCCCATTTCAGGGCTGCAGGAAACCTGATGTAAACCTTCTCCCTAATCCTCACATGTGTAGTTGTCTGCTGGAAAACACTTACACCAGCATAAACTTAGTCCAGAGTAAACGCATATGTAAATGCACCCAGTCTGTTCACTGCTTGCACCTGTTCACAGTTTTTGCTGAAACACTGGCACTGTGTGTAAAGAGAAGATACTTATGTTAAGTTTGTGTAGTCACATGCATTTTTTTTAAAGCTCTGTGAGTCTTTCTCTTATAAAAGGGGCCACTGAAGAGAGAAAATGTACTCTTGAAAAAAAATTCCCACCAAGGAAACATCCTAAAATATTAAGGCAGGGAGAAGTCAATGATGATGCAATTTGTTTGCTTATAGTAGTTTGTTTAGTGATATAAGTTGTAATTTAAAGATGATCCCTAACTAAGGAAACTGAGTTGGTCATTGAGAAATGGTTCCTTAGTTAACAAGCTAGCCAGTCGCCAGTGAGAGAGAGATCCAGGGCTTGCATGTGTTGCATACTTCTCCACAAATTAAAGTATGTTGTTCTCTTCATTCATGTATTGCCTGTGTTTGTTGAACCCAGACATCATGACATGGTATTAGAAATGATGAATAAAAAAGAACTTGGAAGAATTTGAGATCCAAACTGGAAAAGAAAGTTAGAATCTGGGAGCATGTGGAGCCACAGGAAAGGACAAAGTGATTTTCCTACATATATGATCCACACAATTGCACCATCTGCCATGCCACATGTACATGGCAGGAGGTATAATTATGGGATATCATGTTAGATTCAATCATGCCTTATTGCCAGTGTATGGGGAGCCTGATTCTGGTCTGCTCCTGCACTGCCATGGCTAGAAGCCCCATCTGCTGAAGTTGTAGTGACTGAGAGTCCCCACAATGACATGGCTCTTAGCCCTGGCTGCACCCCAACAGTTGTGGGTTTCTCTGACCCAGTTATGTATGCAGTGCAACCAGGACAGAGAGCCCCTTGTGGGCTGGGGATTTCAGGTACCCTTGAGCCTTGGGGAACATGGCAGCTGTGATCCCCGAGTTTCACATTGGGGACTGGGCACCCCTGTGACTGGGACCCCTGTTACATGATGGAGCTCCCAGCCACAGAGGAGACTCTGCTACATGTGCAATTTAAAGCTCAGTAGCAGCCAGCTATAAATTTGGCACACTTTTTTGAGGTCTAACTTTATAGTTGGTTGGAGCTTCTTATTGTGATAGCTCCTTTGCACATGTAGCTGGTCTTAAGGTAATTGTGCAATTAACCAGTTAACTGCACAATACCTGTAACAGGTAGAGGGGGTCTAAGTATAAGGACAGGTGGTCATGGAAGTTTTGCAGCTCCACTTGCCCTTCTGCTGATGGACAATATAGCAGAGAACTGGAGGGAATTCAGACAAAAAATGTAATGGTACCTAGCAGCCACAGGGGCAGAAGAGAAAAATGATCAAATCAAGTCCTCAGTCTTCTTGCTTATTGTGAGGGAGGAAGCCCTGGCTCTTTATAACACCTTTAATTTTTAAAAAGGCCAATGTATGAAAGTAAGTTGTAATATGTCCATATTTGAAGAGTTTTGCATACCAAAAGATAATGAGACACTTGAAGGACACAGATTGTTAAATGTAAACAAACAAGAGAAAATGTATTGTAGTATGTTACTAAACTAACGAGTTTGAGTAAGAACTGCTTTGTGGAACACAATCTCTGATTTAGAAATAGGATTATTTGTAGCACTGCAGATGCTGCATTACAAAGCAGGCAATGGGCACTTGAGCATGCCTCCCAGACTGCTGGCTAGTGCTGAGCCCAACCAAGCAGGGCCATCCCCGATCGGTTGTCCAGCATGTGCCCCCAACCCTCTGCTGTCCTCCTGGTGGTAGGGGAAGGAGCCCTTATCCTAGTACCGAGTTGGGGTCTGCCTATGTTGGTGAGCCCTATGCTTCTGAGGGTTTCCCTCACCCCAGCCTGGGCTTCTCCTGAGCTGGGGTCTGGCCAGCTGCAGGAAGCCCCACACCAACAGTGATTTCCCTCTGCCACATTGCCAGGCTAGCTGCAGAGCCCTGCCCCATGCCAGTTTTTAACCCATGAGGGGAAGGGAAGGAGCTCCTATCCTGATGCCAAGCCAGGGTCTGCCTTCTTCCCCTACTGGGCCCACTGCCTCCCCACCCCCCATCCCAAGAACCTCAGATCCTCCCTGATTTCCCCGTGACTGCCTGTACTGTCTGTCTCAGAGAGCAGGCAGGGAAAGGTTAAACTTCTGGGGTCTGCCTCCCACCAAAAACAAATCAGAAATTGAATTGGATACTTTGATCTGAGAAGAAAGTGAAACCTCCAAAAAGACTCACCAAGTTGAAAGAGATGGAGATAAGGAGAAACAGGAAAGTGAGTGGTAAAGATACTCTGCAGAGTGAAGCACTAGTAACTTTTCTTCTTTAGATGGGTGGTAATTGAGTTTTGTGTTTTTTTAAGAAGTAAGATAGAAGTTATAATTTAAAGATGATCCCTAGCTAAGGAGACTGAGTCAGTTATTGAGAGTTGATCCCTTACTGAAGTAGCTAGCCAATCAATTTAGAGACAGACCCATGCTCTGGAGTTGCTGCATACTGCACCACAAATTAAAGTTGGTATTCTTCTCATTCACATAGCTATGGATTTATTAAACCTGTTGATCACTACAGGCTATACATAGGGTATAATTTTTCTCTGCACTTAGCTTTAAACAAACAGCAGTTCTGTTGCAGAATGAAATTAATTTCCTCATAGTCTGTGCATACTATGGTTGACCTAAAACCCTATCAACAGCAAACACTTTTATAATATGTTCCCAATTTCATGCTTTCTTGTCTTCCCTCTATCCTTTTTCTTTTCTTTTTTGCTTTTATTTCCCCTCATGGTTAATTTAAGAATGAAGGAATAGAATGTAGATTCATGTATCATCTTGCTGAAAATTAGTGTATAAACCTTTCCATTCCAGGAATAGGTCCTTGTAGAAGGCATGGAAATCTGTTTCTGACCTACTATCCCTCTGCCTACTGTCTCAGCTATTATGGTAAAAAAAAAAGAGGAATTAGCCAAGGCTACATCGTTTCCAGTTGGTACTTTCACATCCTCATTGAGCATGGAGTAAATGAGTTGGTATCCCAACCCAAAATCCAGATACCCTGTATAGGTTGTATTCCATCATACTCCCCTATGCACACATGTATTGTAAAGCACAAGTTAGTCTTTTGTATCATCTTGCCAATGCATCTCTCTTTTCTGTCTTTATTCAAGTGGAGAAGCTTATATTTTTTCTATGTGATCAGAGATTGTTTACCAAATATTTAAAAGTCCCAATTTTTTCCTCTGTATAAGTTGGGTAAAATTCTGGAATCTTAACTGGAGCCTCTTCAACAGTTACTGTAAACAGGCAAAAGTGTTGAGAGATCACAAGAGACTGAGATCCTTTTCCTGTATAAATCTCTCCCACCTCTTGTTGAATAATGCTGTTTTTAAATACTACAATTGTATTTGATATAACAACCTCTCCCACTGGCAGCTAATTGAAAATTGCTGTGCACAACATGGAATAACTGTATTCTACTGGTACTCGGCATTAGTGTTGTTGATAGGCTGGCTGTGCTGTGTGGCTGATTTATGTGAAATAGCTCAGCAAGGTCATTTGAACTAGCAGATGTCTAAAATATAGGGAGCTATCAGAAACAATTTGATTACGGGAGTAAAATCACATAATGGATGGAAAAGAGACAAATACTGCATGGGATACATTACATAAAGTGTAGCTTGGCATAAGGAAGGATGTATGTTATTCAGCAAGATGTATTCTTGCCTGAATGAAACCAGTAGTTCTTGAAATGGAAGTGTGATGTGTCTTGTATAATAAGACTGGCATTGCAAAAAATCCTTAAGTCACTGATTGCTTTTCTGAGTCAATGGTTCAGTTACACTTTTCATCACAGTGGCAATCTCCAGGAACAGAGAAGGAGGCAAACATACTAGATGCAATTTCACCAAGGTGACAAAGGGTAAAATTATACACATCCTTGTACCTTGGCTCCAAGTTTATATAGGCATTCTTCCCATT
The DNA here is from genome assembly GCF_052110815.1 of Crocodylus siamensis. NCBI lineage: Eukaryota > Metazoa > Chordata > Crocodylia > Crocodylidae > Crocodylus > Crocodylus siamensis. The sequence goes on from NC_143399.1 coordinate 61,318,063, forward strand.
TTGTAATGGTTGGGCAAATTATATTTCTGTAATAGTACAAGTGCTTCATAGGTGGATAAACATTAACTATTTTGTAAAACATTATTAAGCCTTGGTACCCACTGGTGTGTAGCACTTTTTTGTGCATTTTTTACCTCCAGTAATATGTAGTGCTGAGGTATTTCCTTTTCAAAATGCCTAAGTTGAGAGTTATGGCTCTTGAGCATAGGGCAACATAAATTGCATAAATCCCATAAGAAGTCCTAAAAAACAAACAAACCTGAAACTGAACTCCCTCCACTCCAATTCTGAGAACAGCAACAAGCTGGGAGGCAGCACAGACAGAAGTTACAGAAGACATTCTGTTTTGAAATGTCTTTATCTGAACACAGTGAGGATTCAGACTTTCACTTTACTGGCCATTTTTGAAGCAGTCTGCAGTTGTGCACTTGTATTTGGTCATGGGTGTAGATTACTTTCTGTGTCCAGATTAGACAAAAATTGTCACTTTTGTCTGCATCCTAAGGCTTTCAGTTATACCTCTGAGATTCTAGTCGTGCTTCCTTCTTGCACCAAGGCATGGGGTAATTAGCTGTTGGTCTATTTGATCAATAAATGTTGACACCTGTGCAGCAACATCCTGTGATCTGGCAGGTTGGGGTTCAGGTACCTTGGCAACAGTGTAGGATTCTTAATCCCTTGCATTGGAATGTAAATCAAATTACAACCTAGCCCTAAATGTAGAGAAATAATGCAGTATCTCAGGTAGGGTGACCACCCATCTCTAACTGAGCAGGACAGTCCTAGAATGGGATCATCATAGTCCCAGTCCTGTGCTGCATGATTCTGGGGCAGCATTTGTCCCAGATTCACAGTGTCATGCAGGGATCCATGTTTTCCCTTGTATGTGGGCAATGTTCCAGGCTGGAAGGAGCTGCTTGGGGCTGCAAAGAGTGGGATTTGTGAGGCATTGCATGCATGAGGCATTGCATGCATGTGTGCGCCCGCACACATGCATGTAGCCGGGAAAGAGCCGGACAATCTGGAGAGCAGCTCCCTGCAAGTAAGTCTATGGGGAGGGAGTCATGGGGGGTGGAGAGAGCATGCGGCCAGATCGAGGCCCCCATGGGGAGGGAAGGAATGAGACAGGAGCAGGGTCTGGGCATGCTGCCCAGCCACGGCAGTGCATGTGGCCTCAGGGTGGGGATTGATACAGCAATGGGCATCTCATCCAGGGGGCACAGGAAATATGTTGGGGCAGCTCCCCACCACTGTGCTCACTCCTGGTTGGAGTATGGGGGGCACATGCCCCCCCAGGTTTGTGTGTGGAGTAAGGGTAGATGCGGGCTCAAGGCTCCCCAAACTGCTGCCCTCCCACTGGGAGCCCCACACCATCACAGTAACACACCCACTGCCCACCCAACAGCAGCCAGGGTTGCAGCATGCCTCCCACTGCTCCTGGGCAGGCAGTGAGCATGCAGCTGGCATGGGGCTTCCAGGGGAAGAACAACAGGGCAAGGAGTCCTAAGACCCCAGTGGGCAGTCTGCATCCTCCTCTGCCCAACTTGGCTCTGCTGCCAGTGGGGGGAGGGAGAAAGCAAGCACGTCTCTCACCTTCCAATTTGGTAAAGGTGGTAAACCTAATCTTAGGTATCCCTGTATAACAACCAAGTACATCTAAACTTTTTTTAGAGCTGGGGTGCCAAACATACAGGCTGTGAGCCTTATCCAGCCCACAGAACCACACTGTATGACTTATGAGGCTTGCAGGGGGCTAGAAATTCAGTAAGTGGGTGTGGGACTCACCACCACAATCTGGGGTATGTAGCCCCACTTTGGACATGCATCAGTGATAGGAAGCAAGCAACAGCTGTATTAAATCAAGCACTGCTGCCACTTGTTCTGCCACCACAGCTGTGTCTGGATTTAGTCTGTGAGGAGTGGTATATTTTGGCAACCCTGTTTCAAAGCACTGATTGAAACTCTGGGAACACATTCTACTCATCTTTTGAGGAAAAATTGCACTGATTCTCCAAAACTTTTGAAAATAGGAGTGAAGAATACCAGCATTAAGAAGAATGACTTGGCCACATGCAATGTTTGAGCAATGTTCTGGCATGGGTAAAGCTTGTATTAGTTCCAAATTGTCCAAGATTGGCCATATTTAGACCAGCATATGTGTAGACTTTGTTTTATGTTTTCTTTTCTCTCTAAAAATTGTTTTTGATCAGAAAATTGTATCTGTAATCCACAGACCAGGTACATGAAAAATTGAACAGGTTTGACTCCAGCTGGAGAAAATATATTTATTTTAAAATGCCACAATCGTGATGGAGAGTTGTAGTTTGGACACTGTGCATGTCTGTTTTTCTCCTCATCTCAATTGTGTCCCATGAGGCACAATAGCCATAGATTCACCATAGATTCAGCATGATGACTTTGCACATAAATGAGATCTCCCTGAAGGTTCTAAACTAAAACACCCCTTAGTTTCTTCAAGTTTTTCCTAACTGACATCCCCACCTCTTTTAGCATTGTCATTGTTGCCTTTAGATTTAGTCCAGTTTCTCTACATCCTTCTTACAATACAGAACCCAAAATTGGACACAGTATTCCACCTGAGTCCTAATCAGCACCTAGTAGATGTATTATTATCTCTGATGTCTGAATACATTGCATCCTTGCAGCCTAAAAAATTACACTTTTGTTTTTTTATGTCCGTATTAGTGCAGTGAAGTGCTCCATCCCTTGCTCCGGGCATGCCAGCTTACAAAAATGAAACAAGATAGCCATCTTAAAACAGTGCTGAACACCAGGGATCCTGGTTTCTCTGATTTAAAAAAAATCTCCAATTTTCAGTTTTAAAAAAGTAACCTCCAATTCACATTTTTGCATGATTTAAATGAAACACCGCTAATATATAGATGCATAGATATATAGACCTATATCTATAGTAGCAGTGTGTCGTTTAAGTCATGGAAAAATGTGGATTGGGGGGTTACCATTTTTTTACCAAATATTTGGGATTTAAAAGGTAGGTAGGTAGAGAGATAGTGATGTTTCATTTTAATCATGGAAAAGTGTGGAATCGGGGTTATTTTTTTTAACTGAAAATTGGGGATTTTTTTTTAAATCGGAGAAAACCAGGATCCCTGCTGAACATAGGCACAATACTGCCTGTAGGATCTCTATCTTGGGTATGCTCACTGACATGCAGTAAGCAAAGCACTGTTCTAAATTGTCTATATTGCCTCATTCTGGGCTTGGTACACATGGGGCATGTCTACATGTACAACTGATGCTCAGAAAGTTTATTGCACAGTAGAATACTGCGTAGTAAGCTTTCCCTGAGTGCATGTCTACACGTGTGCCCGTTGGGATACTCCTGCCTTGCTCTGATACTATATGGCAGCCAAGGGAGACCTTTAGACCATTAAGTATGAATGTTATATTGACCTTCCTGTGGAATATCATGTAGTGAAATATCTGCTAAAGTTCATTTTTAGCTATACAGGAGGTATGGCTGCATTTTTTGCACACAGAATAGTCACTGGAATCTTCACTGTTCTGATCTGCAATGGCAGATTTCTGAACCTTGAAGTAGTAAGTAACTTAATAAAACATGTAGATGCTTCATTTCTTTCTTTTTTTTTCCCCTCTCAAGATGCTCTGGATCTCTTTTGGCACCTCAAGAAATCAATGGTAAACATCACGTGCAAGAGTGTTCATAAGTACTTCCCATTGATGCTTTTGGCACTGTTACAGGGAGTAAATTTTCTTTGAAAGCAAAGTGTTTTATGCCATGCCATTGTCCAAAACACTTTATCACATTATAACAATAGATATTACATCTGTTGCACAAAGATGATCCCTAAGGAAGGAGTTTCTAACAGTATGCTGTACTTGAGATTATGTCAGTTAGTCGAAGAATGTGATGAACAATTACATCCAGTTAGTTATAAAGGGTGCATCCCAGTGAGTGCACATGTGCAGTCTGTGGCACTGCAAACCCATTTGAGGCATCACAAACTGGATGCGGCACATGTGCACCCATTCACCGTGCTGCTAATTAGCATTGCAGCAGATTTTTATTCTTACACCAGGAGACAGTGTCAAAAAAGCTGCAACTAAAAAAAGTGGCACAGTGCACATGGCAGCAGTGTGTACTGCAAGAAATGAAGCTTGGCACTGCTGCTGCCCCAGGAGGCCCTGAGGATCCCAGATAAGGTTGCTGGAGCCAACACAGGTGCTGGCCTCAGCCTCCCTTACCCCACCCAGGTCAGTTTGCCACATGCAGGAGCATGCATGCAAGGACACCCTGTGGAACAAAAAGCAGCAGCACAAATATGTGCCACTACTATTTGTCCCATGGGAAATGTGTGCCCTTGCATGTGCATGCTTGTCTGGATGCACCCAAAAAGTCCAAAAATGGAGGAGGTGATTTAGATATGAATAATATAGGGATTTAGTTGTTTGGTTCTTAATGTATTCAGTAGAACCCAGATTCTTCTCAGGGTTAAGTTCCTTAGCCTTGGGCAAAGATGTGGGTTTGTGTATCAAACAGGGAGAGAGATTATTGAAGCAAACAGTTCCAAGTAATGTTGAGGTGCTCCAGCAGTTTGCTGTGACTGTTATTTCAAAGAGTCAGCTTCTCTAATCATCTCTGCATGACTTCTTATGAACTCCAGCTGACCGGAGAAGTGGTGACCTTGCAGTATATGGGTTTTTACAAAGTCTGAGTTTTACTGTAGCACTTTATTTTAAAGCCATTACTTTAAAAATCCATATTTATTTCATTATTATAGCTCATTCTCTTATTTAGTACGCTTGAAAGTTAGAGTTTGTGGATGCTCAAAAAAATGATTCTCTTTCTCACTTCCTCATTCAAGTTAGGACTCTTTTGATGTACAGTTTCATCAAATCCAAGCTAATAATGCCTGTTAAATGTAGATCTATGATTCTTATCCTTATTTATAAATTTAACTTCATGTCAACTGTAAGGCAATTCAGGTAGTGCACATCTATGAAATCATCATATTTCTCATAAAGTAGTCACTCAATTTTTGAGTGAATTTTTATTTTCCCTTTCTAAAAAGCTTTGTATTTTTTCTGATCTTACTCAACCTTACTCAGTTGTTTAGTGTTTTTTAACTAATATTCAATAGATATTTTCTGATACTGATGTTTAGTCTTGCTGACAATTACATAAAATAATAATGAACAATTTCAAAGATAGGTTGTGTATTACTGATAACCAGGGATTCTGTTTCTCTCTGATAAACCCCTCCCCCCCCAAGCCCCTCCCCCCAATTTTTGGATTTAAAAAAGTAACTCAGAATCCACATTTTTTCATGATTAAAATGAAACACCACTATATGTGCACATGTGTGTGTAATATTAGTGGCATTTCATTTTAATCATGGGAAAATGTGAATTTTACCAGGATCTCTTCTTGTAACTGTGCACATACTATTAATAACAAATATGACCCAAAGTACTGAAATCTAGCCAGAAAATTGTTGGGCATCAATTTGGGTGGTTTTCCAAAATGTATCAGTATATTTCTCCCAAATTTTTTCTACTCATTTTAAATGGGATTGTTATTGTGATGTCTACAAATCAAGGGGCAATTCCTTTTTCCCTTTATATTTTAAAATTAAATCAGGAGATTTCTGTAGGTAGCCATAAAGCCTATCACAAAGAGCTTCACTTTCCAAACTTGCATGCTCCAACCTTACAATCCATGGTAATGTCATCAGTGTATCAACCGACACTCTCAGTCCAGCTGAGGTGTTTGTACTGTCCAATGGTCTGTCTTTCTTCTGTACTACCCAATTCAATACAGTATGGAGACCTTGAGGCTTTTTTCTGCTACCTAAAACTGAGGGGATGTTTCAGTGAAGAATAACCAAGTCGAGATTAAACTGCTACATATAAGACAAAGAAGGAAATCTCATGGACTTCACATGAGGGCTGAAACCCCACTCTGGAGCTGTATGTAAATTGTTTCCATCCCATACCTGCACTGAGATTTCAACCCCTCCCCCCCTCAAAAAAAAACAACAACAAAAAACAAACAAAAAAGCCCCCCAAAACAAAACAACCCAGCAACATTCACATTACAACTGCAGACATCTGGAATGGAGAACCAGACTTAGCCTTAAAAAACCCCGGGATATTATCATACAACAGGCTCATAAATATGGCCCCACTGTTGTCATGGACCAAACAGCATATATACAAGAAGCCAGGTGACAACTTTTCAACATGGAGCTTTACAATTTTCTGACAGAGGATGTCACAGCATGATAACAAGAAAGAATTAGATAAACTCTTAAAGAATCTCCCTCAGGGATCACAGGAGAGAATTATTGCTTCCACCTCATTGGAGCCTAGTCCAGGCAACTCTTACATTTTAGCTAAGTTGCACTAACCTGGCAACTTATGACCCAATTGTTTCTGGCATTGACATCATCCTGGAGAGAGTTTCTAGCTATGTTGACTCTATCCCATTTAGATATGCCAAAAAAAAAATCCAAAAAATAAAAGTCCTCAATAGCAGAACAAGTGTATGAAGAGAAAATACTTCACAATGCCTGCAAAGGCAGATGAAGACTGCAGCAGATGAGAAACGTCCAGTTGTCTGGATTTTCCTTGTGTTTGGATGAAGTTCTCCTTCCCATGAAGTATCACCTGGTTGTTGATGGGCCACCTCCTTACTTATATTAAAACGGGATAGGCACTAGTAATTACTAGAAACCCCTAGTCATGGACCTACACAGAGGCAGTGATTTTATAGTCATTTTGTCCTTTGAACTGAGATAGGTATACAATTCAGCTACTGCAGTCGTGGCTGAGTAGGCCTATTTAGGATCCACTCTGCTCAGAGAAGGCTAGAAAAAGTATCCTAAATTAAGTCTACCTCATTTCACCTGACTAGAAAACTGCATCTAGTAGGATTACTATATCTCTAGTTCACATCAAGTAATCAAGTTTGCAATGTGGAACTTCCTCACCCTGCTGGACAACCCTAACCGTGATGGACCAGAGTGAAGGACAGCACCCACAACCAGAGAACTTGCACAGTTTGATATTGACGTTCTACTTTGTGAGACCAGACATGCAGGAGAGGGACAGTTCACAGACCGTGGTGGTGGCTACCCACTGTTTTTGAAAGAAAAGACTGAAAAATATAGACACATCTACAGTACTGGCTTTGCTATGAAGACTAAGATTGTTACTCAGTTGCCAGAGTGTCTGGTTGGCATCATGACCCTTCATCTTCAACTGATCCACAGACAACAAGCAGCAGTCATCAGTGCATACACACCAACTCTTGATGTAGATGACAAAACAACAGAAGAATTCTATTTTAAGCTTGTCTAAGTCTTGTCATCTGTCTCCAAAGAAGATAATTCTTCTTGATTATTTTAATGTTAGAGTGGGCAGGGACTCTGAACCATGGAATTGAACATTTGGAAAGCAAGGGGTGGGGAATGTCAGCTCAAATGGAATTCTTCCCCTGAGCAAGTGTTTGGAGTATGATTACATTAACACAAACTCCTTATTCTGCCAAAGTAACAAATGGAAGACAACATGGATGAACTTTCGTTCAAAACAGTGGCACCAGATTGATTTCATCTAAGTGTGGCCCAGGACTATCACAGTGTCCATATTACCATAGCTGTAACCAGCACAGACAGCTGCTGAAAGGATCATCATCTGATATGATCTGTCATGTCCATTTGCATCACCCAAAAATGGTGTAAGCAAGAGAAGCTATTGAGAAGAGGTTCAGTACCGAGTGCTTGCAGGACTCTGTAGGATTATCTCCAGCAGTACCTCAGTGAGAAACTCTCCGACCTCCCTGATGATCTTGAAACCATTGACCCTGGGAGAGTCTCAAGAAAAGCAACCATGAGGTGTGTAAAGAATTCCCAGGCTTCTCCACCAAGAATTATCAATCCTGGTTCAATGAGGATGACAAGGAAATTCAAGCATGCACTGACTGAAAAAGGAGAACCTTTGAAGTTTGGCAGAAAGACATCAGTTACAAACAGAAGAAAAACATTTTCACATTAAACCCAACAACAAGAGGAAGTTTCAAGAGTGAAAGAATGAATTGCTGGCTCTGTCCTGGGACCCATCCTGTTCAACATCTTCATTAATGATGTGGACATTGGAGTCAGGAGTGGACTGGCCAAGTTCGCCGATGACACCAAACTTTGGGGCAAAGCATCCACGCCAGAAGATAGGCGGGTGATCCAGGCTGACCTGGACAAGCTCAGCAAATGGGCGGACGAGAACCCAATGGTGTTTAACACCGAAAAATGCGAGGTACTCCACCTTGGGAGGAAAAACCTGCAGCATCCTTATAGGCTCAGCAGTGCTACATTGGATAGCACTACAGAAGAAAGAGACTTGGGGGTCATCATTGACCACAAGATGAACATGAGCCTCCAACGCGATGCTGCGGCTAGTAAAGTGACCAAAACGCTGGCTTGCATCCATAGATGCTTCTCGAGCAAATCCCGGGATGTCATTCTCCCCTTGTACTCGGCCTTGGTGAGGCCGCAGCTGGAGTACTGCGTCCAGTTTTGGGCTCCACAATTCAAAAAGGATGTGGAGAAGCTTGAGAGAGTCCAGAGGAGAGCCACGCGCATGATCAGAGGTCAGGAAAACAGATCTTACGATGACAGGCTGAGAGCCATGGGACTCTTTAGCCTGGAAAAGCGCAGGCTCAGGGGTGATTTGATGGCCACCTATAAGTTTATCAAGGGTGACCACCAGGACCTGGGGGAACGTTTGTTCACCAGAGCGCCCCAAGGGATGACGAGGTCAAATGGTCACAAACTCCTGCAAGACCGTTTCAGGCTGGACATAAGCAAGAATTTCTTTACTGTCCGAGCCCCCAAGGTCTGGAACAGTCTGCCAGCGGAAGTGGTTCAAGCACCTACTCTGAACACCTTCAAGAGTAAATTGGATGCTTATCTTGCTGGGATCCTATGACCCCAGCTGACTTCCTTCCCTTTGGGCAGGGGGCTGGACTCGATGATCTCCCGAGGTCCCTTCCAGCCCTAATGTCTATGAAATCTATGAAATTGTGGGAGGGAGTTCAAAGCAAAAGAAATTCAAAAGTTTTCTGACTGCCACAACACGTGTAGTTTCTTTAGTTCAGCCAAAACTATTCATGGACCAAACACACAAGGAGCTATCCTTCTGAGATCCAAGGATTCACTTCTTTAAACACACTTTAAAGAAAGCTCTACCGTCAATGTATGGTTGAATGAGGACATTCAGTAGCTCCTAAACTGAGATTCTAATGTCAAAGACAATACTTTTGAAGTCATTCCATAACACCCATTAAAGAGTACTTTGTGGGTCCATCAACTTATCAAGAGACTTTGAAAGCCATTAAGCAGATGAAGCAGATGCCCATTAAAATTTATCATCATGAGACTTCTTCATGATGATATGACAGCAAAAACTGTATTAAGCAGTGGCTCAGAAATAGACCTTTTTATTAGAACTGGAGTCAAGCAAGAATGTGTGATTGCATCTAGATTGCAGCTATTTCACTTCTCATTGCTGATAAACTTCCACCTGTATAAAGTATCACATGGATGGAATTCACTCTATCATCAATTGTTTTCATTCTCAATTAAAATCCAGTCCATATTCAATATGCTGACAATTGTGTCATGTGCCCACTCAACTGAAATGCTCTAGCCAACTTCTGATTGCTTCTGTGAAGTGTGTGAAATGCTTGAAGCAACTGTCAATTTCATGAAAATCAAGATAGTTTACCAACCCACCACAAACCAGCCAGCTACTCCTTCACATCCCTTTTAAAATATTGGGTTTGGCCAAGACATAGGCAACCAGGCCTTCACATAGGCCATGAAGGGCAATCCATTCAGCTAGGTCAGGGTGCGGGTTATTGGGGCATCTTGTCAGGGTCTGGATCAGTGGAACAGAGAACATGGGGCCAGGTTACAGGACAGCCAAGAGGGAGATCTGAGTGACACAGTCTGCTGCAAGCCAAGGTCAGAAGTCAGTGCTGATTTCTGAGGAAGATCCAAGAAAATCAGAGAGCTGGGTGTCGAGTTTCAGGTATTATTCAAGAACAGGGTTAGAAAAAATCAAAGCTGAGTCAGGATCCTTGAGAATCATAGAGAGCAGTGAACATGAGGCTTGCTGGAGCAGACTGAAACCTCAGCCTGCAGCCTGAGGTTTAAAAGGGCTGAGTGATGGTCTCAGCAGCCAGTCCAGTTACAGAGAACTGGTGCAGTCATGTCAGTGATCAAGGTCAGGCATGGTAGCTCAAGAGCTTGGCCCAGTCAGATCTGACTGACCAGAGGGCCTGACACCTTGATAGCCAACTTTCCCAAAAAGTAAACGCAGATAATGATATTCAACATTGGATAAGATCTGCCAGTGTTGCCTTTGAACATCTCCAAAATCACATCTTTGATGATCATGACATCAGGACCCAAACCAATCATGTCTACTAGGCCATTATCATTTATATGCTGTTGTGTAAGTGTTGAACCTGGATGGCATTTCAGAGATTTCTGAAAGCTTTGGAACATTACCATTAGTGATGCCTTCTGAAAATCCTCCATATCAACTGGAAAGACAGAAGAATGCATACCAGCATTCTAAATGCTACCAGCATTGAAGGCTTGCTTATATGTAGGCTGACCATAAGGAAATCTGGGATATTCAAGACACTGCCCCCTCCTCCATTTCCTGTTCTCCCAAGTTGGTGATGCTGCTACAGGCAGGGGGTGAAGGCAGGGTGCATCAGTCAAGCAGGTAGGCAGCCAGTGGTGCCTGCCTGGCATGCTGTGCTGCTCCATGCTGCTCCAACTCCCCACTAGACTGTGTTCACACCTCTGCATTTCTGGGATGCTCATTTTAATTCTCACAATCAGCTGGGACTGACCTCTGAAATCTGGGACTGTCCTAGCTAAACTGGGATCACCCTACTTGTATGGCACCAGCTCCAGTGGACATATAGACTTCATAGACATTTGGGTTGGAAGGGATCCTGGAGGATTCTCGAGTCCAGCCCTCCCCCGACTTTTTTTTTTGTTACTCCTGATTACCAACTTAAATGCTGAAGTTTATTGGTAAATTATTTAATACAACTTCAAAATTACAAATTCTGATTCAAGGATAGAACCTCCATTTACATTTTAAATCAAGTGCCAGAAATACCGAAAGGCTCTGACAGTATAAACAAAATCTTTAAAAGAAATCCTGACTGACATGTTAGAATAAGCATGTGCCTGAAAATACATAAAAAAAGAAAAACAAGCAAACACAGACCTTTCCTTTCATTGCAGGTTGACATTGAAGTGGATTTTATTAGTTTTTCTTTTGAAAAGTTCTGAATTGAGGAATGGCTTAAAACCTATTTAAAATGGAATAATAAAAACAATGCTTTTTATATTACTGTTCTCCTGCTCCACTTTCTGTTTTCAGTTGTTTTGATGGAGGTTCTTCTTTTTCAGTCTCTTCTAATGGTCTTTTCTTGGGACTTGCTGGCCCTGTTTCTGTATTACTGTCACTCTCTTCATCCTCACTCTCAAATTTGTTCTCTCTACCCTGGAACTGCACTTTCCCTTTGTTCTCTGCACCTTGGGCTGTCTTCCCTCCTCTTCCTTTACCTTTAAATTTGTGACCTTTTGTTTTCCATTTGTTTAATGATTCTTGCTGGCCCTAAGCATATCATAAGAATGCCTGACGACAGGCTCCCAAAATGGGTCCTATACTTCCAACTCATGAATGGTCACTGCTGTAGAGGTGGGCAGAAGAAAATCTTTCAGAATTCCTTGAAGGCAAATCTGAAGAAACACAATATTAGCAGTACTGGGGAGACTCAAGCACTGAATGACACCCAATAGAGCCATGATATATGAGAAGGCATCAATTTTTCAATATTTTGAAAAATATCACCTTGTTATGGAGGCAGATAGGCAAGAAGGACAAAGGGAAAGAGCTATGACTCAACATTACCAGGTCCCACTCCTTCCTTCCAAAAATACCTATCATGTCTTCAGTCTGACATACAGTTTTTGGATTTGCCTCCTCATATCCAGTCTGTGATGGGTCCGGGTCTCAACATCAGCCTGCCCACTGTTTAAATAGGGCAGTCTACCCTGTTTCTGTTGCTGCAACTTGCTGTTCCCAAAACTGGTGTATAAATGCAGGAGACTGGCCATTTTTAATGCCCTGATGACTAGGCCTTTGCACATGACTCTGACCTTCCCTTATCATGTCCCATGACTTGCAGATGACATTCAGACTATTACTATACCCTGGCTTAAGGCCAGGCCAAACTCAGTCCCATGTTGGATCTGTCACACTCTGCACTTCACTGGGCCACACACATGGCACCCCACTCTCACTGGGGACTCTTTCACTCTGTCCATTCTCACTAGGCCTCTTGCATACTGCCCATCAATGGGCTACTCTCTACCTGCCATGCTCCCTGAGCAGCCCCCCCATCGGGAGGACCTTCAGCCTCCTTAGGCTCTGACTCTGCCCCCAGGCAAGCGAAGGGTGTCAGATGGCTTTCTGAAACCCTGGCCTGCCCCTTGTGATGGGTTCAATTGCCCTTCAGCCTTATGGCTCTGGCACCTTTACATTGACCAGTTGAGGGATCAGGAGGTCAGCATGGCAGCCTCTGCCCTCCGTGCTCCAGAGGAGTCCCCCATCTGGGCCCACCATAGAGACATCTCCCCCTGGGCTTGCTTACAGCCCCAAAGATCTTAATGGAACATCTCTTCTTTCAACTGGGCTTGCCTGAGCCCTAGGCCTCACCCCTGCCAGCTTAAATTAGGGGCTTGCCTAGCCTCTGTGTATGTTCACAACTCTAAGCCCCCTTTTCAGGCTGGGTCCTGCTCTCTCTAGGCCCACCAACATTTCCCTGGGGCTTTGGGCCCCCAGGAACCTCCTTCCACCCCCATAATTCCTTACATCTCTGAGGGGTTCCGAGCAGCAGCTTAACTGGGTGTTGTTGTCCCACCTGTCAGCAGCAGACTGCTAGCCCAGCCCTGGTGCCTGAACTAAAAAAGAGGCTGCTCAGTCCTCTCCTCCAATCACATGGTCCATCCAGTGGGCAAGTGACCGCTTCATTAGGGCTGGCCATGCCTGCCAATTGCCCTGCTGCCTGCTCTCACCCTTAAAGTGTCAGGCACTCAAAGTGCTGTGCCACACAGACATGTTGATGGTTATTTACTGAAAAACTATTCTTCTCATATCAAGGGGCTGCTGATGCCAATAGCCCTACGTGGAGCTGCCAGCTATTTGAAAGACACTACAGATTTCTTTAAAAAAACTAGGCTGTATTGACAAAAGCCTCCATCAAACTAACTTTGGAATGCTCCATTCAGTAAATCTATTTCCTAGACACCTTGGTGAAGGTTTGCAGTGGTCACATTACCACCACATTGTATTGGAAACAAACTGACTGCCACAGCTACTTCATTCCACCAGTACTTATTCTAAGCACACCACTAGAATCATTGTCTACAGTCATGCTCTACATTACAACCATATTTGCTCTGGCATCACTGACTGAGATGTACACCTTAAGGATCTACACTTACCATAACATTTCAAAAATGTAGATTTTCGAATCAACATAGCCATACTCAGACCTTATTCTAACCTGCAACAATATGAGACCTAGTGGCTTACTGTTACCTTCAGTCACCGCTTGAACACCTTAGACACATTATTAATGAACTCCAACTCCTTGTGGAAAAGGATGACTGTCTCAAGGTAGCTATGGCAAAACCTGGCCTAACTTACAGGCAACGCTCCAACTTCATGCAACATCTCTCAAGCAACAGGCTATCTAACTTTCATTCTTACCAAGGCCTTTCAGTGAACCCAGATACCTGCTCTGACCCCACATCACTATAGACCCAAACATTACTGGACCAAATAACATGTGAAGTTCATTCACTGACAGAAAGAGAAAGAGTTACAGGGCTCAAAAATACAAGGGCTAAACAAAGGGTCAGTAGCCCCAGACCAACAGTCCCAAAGAGCTCAGCAGAAAACCTCCTTACCCGGGTGTTTCTGGAGGGGAGGGGCTGTGAGCACTAACGTTGGTATAAAGAAGAGCCCGGAACAGACAGAGGGAGGGAGTGTAGAACCAGAAGGAGGAGGACCAAGATGACACATGCTTCAGGGAACAATCAGAGCAACATGGAGAGCCGGTAGGAGACTCCTGCAGAGAGCGAGCTCCCAAGAGGGAACTTAGAGCAAGGACTGCTTACCCAGCAGTGCTTAGAACTGTTTGTTACCACGCCGGGAGCAGGCGGTGCCCAGCAGAGTTTTTGTACCATGAAGTCCCTAATAGAGGGATGCTATAGAATTGTGGTACCATAAAGTCCCTAAAAGTGCCGCAAGCCAAAATGGTGTCACAAATGCACCTAATGGGATGAGGGGAATTGTGACAACCTCAATAAGAGGCTTGGGAAGAGCCACCCAAGCGTGGGTAGGGGATGAAGAGAGGGACTCACCTCCCTGTTGTGCCCCGATGATCGGCGTACCCCTGACCTGCGAGCCTTGGTCGGCATGACCAGCCGGGCACGGGTGGGATAGGTGGTTGGACAGGTGGGTAGTAGCAGTGAGTTGGAGTCAGGAGATTTAAAGCATACTGGTTACACAGAAAGTTTATTTTACTTACGCTACAGATAGTCGCAGTGTAGGAAGGGAAGTTGTGGTCGAGGTGCAGGAAAAGAACTTGTGGTCCCAGTGTAGGAAGAGAGGTTGATTTAATTAGCACAGCATGCAGAGGTTTTTCTCCTCAGATTACAAAACTGCTTGGTGCGGATTTTAACTAAAGTATACAGATCACTTTGGTCCTTAGACCTCTGAGAGCTCTTTACGAGAAGGGCGGATGAGCCGGCAGAACGAATACACCTGAAAACTTTTAACGGCGGTGGGGAGAGGTCAGTGACTGGCCAAATAGCTGACTGAACCTCTTGGGTGTGTACAGAGCTCTCCACCAAAGGCGGAAATCTTTCCAAAGTTATAGTCTGCAGGGTGGCCTATCACCACACGCCAGGCATGAATAAATGAATAATTAAAGGATTGCCTATCCTTGTCTGCTCAGGTTTCATGCCAGCTCGGCCGTATAAGTCTGTGCATGTGTTTTGTATTTAAGCTATGGGGGAGGGTTTTTAATGATGCGGAACTGTAATTACAAAGTATGTTGCGTTAGCCTTTGACCTTTTGCCTTCGGCATCTGAGAGCAAAGATTTTTCTTTGACACTCCCGAAAGTCAATTTTGTTTTTCCCTTGGTCAAAAGGAGCTGGAATCATAACCCCAGGCCAGGAGTGCCGTGTTTTGTTTTTTTTTCTTTTGTTTTTCTTCTGCTTGGAATGGAAGTCATGCTGAAGGACCAAGCGGCTGATCAGAACCTGGTGGAATGGGTGAAGGTGTAGGGGTGGCAGAGCCCTCAGGAACGTAGGACCTCCTTGGGACGATGGTGGGATGACACATCCAGGTACTGAACCAACTCCTTTAACACCAAGTCATGGCATGTGAAAAGCGTGGGTGTGTAGATCTCCAAATTAGAAACCGTCTCGCTCGAGTCGGCCGGCAGGTGGTGGCCTACAGGTCTGCAAGTGACTGAGATACTTGACAGTGGTAAGAATGAATGAACACTGGTCCTTCATCAGCTCCAGAAAGACACTAAGAACTGTGGCAGAACGCTTTAACCTCCCTGGTTATTCCATCACTGATCTTCAGGTGTTTTTCGTTAGGCAGCAAAATCTCTAAAAACTGACCTGAATGGGAAATTGCAACACCAAAAATCATCCACAGATTGAACTGTGTTAAGTATGGTTTGAACAGGGACTATGGATTCTTAGCCCATTCATGGATTAACTTTTACAATCCTTTGTTCCTATGGGTTTTTTGTTTGCTTCTCCAAGCAGTACCTCCTTCCCCTGCCCCTCCTTTCCTGCCTTCTGTATTCAAATTATTATCTCATTTGTATGCATTTTGCCATGTGTGCCCTTTCACAGCATCTAATGAAGTGAGCTCCTGGTTGTGAATGTTTTTTTGGGGGGGGGTGTGATTAGGCTATAAGGTGGAAATCTACCCTGTCCTCTGGTTGATTTCATACTAACATGACTACCTGTGTCTATCAGATAACATGCCAAACAGGTGGAAATCTATATAAGTGCAAATGTGAGATCTTATTCTTGTTCAATTGAAAAAAATAACCTTTTAATTTCAAACTGGCAAAGCTACAACAAGACCTATTATGTGTCAGACTGTATGGCAGAATCTTTCTGAAAGCATCACTGTGGCTACAACTGCAGTGTCACTAAAGAACTGTAAGATGACAATACTTTTTATCTATAGACTGTTCTATGTATTTTCATTTCAAACATATTTATATTATTTAGTAAGAACACATCAACAATTTGAATTCATTCTCAATACACCCATAACTGCAAAAGTATTATCAGGCCTTTGTAATGAAACACAATTTCCCTGCAGGCTTGATATAATAAGAAATAATCTGTTTTATTAAGATATTATAATCTCAGAAGGGATGAGGTAACTCAAGATATGAAAGAAGAATGCTTTTTTGTCTAAATTAACTTTTGAAATAGTGATATCAGGCATTGATGGGATGTTTTTATTCTCATAATCATTATGACTTTTATCCAACTGATTGACAGGCTGAGAGTGGCTTCAGAGAGTTTGTTGACTCAACTCTGGAGGTAAATTTCCATGAAAGCATGATAGTATTGTATCATCTAAGTTAATTTCCCTTAAACAGTATAAATCTGATTAAGAACATTATCACTGTAGTAATGAAAGCTCATAAATAAAATATTAGGAAAAACTGACACTACAATAAGACTTTATTAACACTCTTTCAAAAGAAGAATTTCTGGTGCTAATTCTGATTTGTTTCAGCAACATGTGAAACAATACCATTTTAAAAATTGGAATAGATTACCTCTCAATACAGAATACCTCTAAATTACAGGTAAGATCAGAAGACAATTCTGTATTGCTGAAAACTTTGAAATTTCAAAAACCAGTTTAATTCTGATTTGTCAACCTGTCTCTGTCTAGCAGTTACCAGACAGGCCTGGGTATTATAAAGCTTTCTCCTAAAAACTTTGTAGCAATTTAGTTGAAAATATTCTAGCTAGCTCTGCTGTCCACTTCATGTATACTTTTAGAGGATAAAGGAAGTGGTGGTCCCCACAGAAAGTACTGTCTACATAATGAGAGCACTGATTGCTAGCATAATACCATAAAGGGGAGCCTTATGTGTCCTTCACTGTGGGGAACTTATTTCTTTTACCACAAAACAGGCTGTGTTTCTGCCCATAGGTTGCAGGTTTTACTCAGGTTTCTGTTATCTGTTCATATATAATATAAATATCTAGAAATACATGAAAAGCCTTTCTGGAGACTGAACATATATGTATACCCACATATACTGGTTATACATAGTTGTCAAAAATATATCCAATACAATCACAGTTGGTTTTGCCTTAGTGTTTTCTAAAGCCTTACTGCATAAGAAAATTACAAGTAGGCTGGCAATTCTCAACCAGGAACCTGATCCAAAGCCAATTTAAGTTAGTGGTAAAAATCCCATTTGGATCTCTGAATTTTGGATCAGGCCCTAAATGTACCAACTACAGCAAAGATATTCTGAAAACTCATGTAATAATTCCCTAGGATTGTCTTTGGAAAACAATCTCAAAATCCTTCACTTTAATAGTGAAAAGAAACATAACTGTCTTGTGAACGAAAATGTTTTTGGATTGGAACTTTATGTTGCTAGGAAGAAGGGGTTGGAGGCTGGCTGCAGTAATGTTTACTTGCAAATGATAAAGTCAAATGGAGATGTGCCAAGTCATTCAGCTACCCTGCCAACTGCACTAGTTTTTAGAGTTATGTCTTAATTTCCAAATCATGCTGTACTTTCATACTGAACCAAACCACCTGCTCATGGCATATCTTAGTTTTCAACCTTATAAAATCTACTTTTTGTGAACATTTAGAATGCTAGGCTGTCAAGATTAGCACTTGGAGAGGAGTAGAAATACTGATGGAGTGCAATTAGTAACCCATTCTAAGAGAATATGTTAATATTGAATTGGGAATTGATTGCAGGGAATGTGGTTTATAATTTACGGTCATCTGGAGGGAGAATAAGGATTATTCTTGATTTATAGAAATGGCAATACCAAATGTGAGTGGATTTTTTTTGTATCATCATAGGAATTCAATGCAATGTTAATATTTATAGGTTTTACCGGTAAAACAGGAAAAAAATATGTGTACAGTAGACAAATGTCAGCCCCACAAAAACAAAAAAAACCCAGCCTCTTTCCACCCCCCACCCCAGACATTTAAAGTTACATCTGTTACTTTTTATTTCATCCTTTCAGGGTTTCCAGTGGATTTAATGCTTTCTAACAGCTGCCATAGAAGTTCTGAGTTTCCATTGGTTCTCTCATTCCAGCAACCAGCAGCTCCTGAGGCTACATCTAAATGGACAAATGGTAAAGGTAATCAGATGTGACTCTGATATAGTGTTGCACAAGGTAAGCTAAGTGCATTTTCTTTATAAAGGTAATATTTCCATAGATTGTGCAGGAAATAAGTACTTATTTTCCAATATATGTTTGCTATAAAAGTGTAATACTGAGTGAAAAAATCCTTCATAATTCTGCTAGATGGACTGAGAGTCAGTAACCCATTTCATGGAAAGGTGAATATCATTCTAAGTAAAAAAAAAGCAGTGTTAAAACTGGCAGTAGAACAGAAACATATAAAGTCAGAAAAAGAAAGTCATATTTTCCTTAACAGAATCTTTTTGTCTTAACTTACTGGAATTACTCTTTCCAACCATTGTCTATTTAAAATGTTAAAGCAGTTTAGAAATAGTAAATTGACATAACTTAGGATGACCAAAATTTGAAATACCAAGGCCTGAATCAGGAAAAAGTTGAGCATGTGCTTAAGGATTTAACCACCTGGGAAAACTTGAGCATGTTTTTAAGTGTTTTTGAAGCAGGGCCTTTAAAGTGCAATATTTTTTTTCAAAATACTCCAGTCCATGCTTTGTTTGTTTTTTGTAATGCTACGTCTTAGGAGTGTCTTTTCTCAGAGCTCAGTTACTATGTATGTGCCCTTATTGGGAATTTGCTGAAGTTTGGTATTTAAATTTTCACAAATCAACAGAGCTACAATCCCAGTTTGTGTCAAGGTGTTTGCATAGTATCCTCTATCCTGTTTGCCTTTGTGTGGATTATGTGGTACTTTGAGAGAAACTGAAAAAAGAATTAGTAGTAATATATTCCACAGTAGTTCTGGATCCCATAATCTAGGCCTCCTAAGGGTGGTTTATCACCAAGTAAGTATTAGAAGATTTTACACATATATCCCCCCTCCTTTAAAGTATGTCACTGATATTTCTTGACCTCTCCTAGTGGAGAGATATTGATATGTATTAAACAGGGGTATTCTGCCTTAAAATCAACTAAAAGATTTGATAGAATACCACTTCAAAAATTCAGAATTAGACTTGAAGTTTTGTCTTAGATAGATATGTTTATTACTTTAAGTAATAAGTACTTTTAAAGTAAGTACTGAAATCAGTATTGGAATTAAGCTCTAGGTCAGTGTCACGGAGCGGGGTCCTAAGACCAGCCGTGATCTCTCCTAGTGCTCCCCCCTACCATGCCAAGTAGATGTCAATGCACCCTTGATCTCGCCCACCACGTCTTTGATGGTAAGGTTATGAAGGGAGGCTGCTCGTTTATCCTCCTTGACACGGTACCCCTGACGTACTCCAATCTGTGCCCCGTCTAAGGTGACTCTGTGCACTCCCACCTCAAGGGCTACACATGGCTCCTACCACCCCTAATACCACGCCCCAAGCCTCGCAGATGTCCTGGATGTTGTCTAGTCACTTTTTTAGATGGCCTGCAACCTCACAGATGCTCTCTGGCCTCTCCTTCCTTAGAGTCGCCTGGGCTCCCCGCAGATGCTCCCAGGCCTCTCTCACGGCCGAGCCCCACTGGGCCTTCTCTGGCAATTGGGCCTTCTCTCACAACCCTGTCTGTGCTGGGGTCTAACCTCGCGACTGATTCCTAGGCACGTGCCTGCACTGGGGCTCCTCGCCTATGCGCCCTCCCAGGGGCTCCTCGCCTATGCACCTCCTCTGGGGCTCCGCCCGCACTGGGGCTTCTCTCACGTTCACCCACACTGGGGCCTCTCGGCTGTGTGCCCTCCCTGTGCTCTGCCTGCACTGGGTCCTATCTTTGCGCTTGGGGCTCAGGTGGCCGTAGCCATGCCTGGCCCTGAATCCCCTCCTTGGGCCTTAACTCAAGCCCCTCTGACGTTTACAATTCCTGTACGGCTCAGGCAGCCTCAGCCTTACCTGGCCCCCAATCCACTGTGCCCCTTCTCAAGACTGGGGTCAGTACCCCCTAAATGCTGTGGCCTCTCTGGCACTGGGGTCTCCCCACCAGTGTGGAGCCCCATGAGGCCTTCTCCAACCCCTTATAGCCTCATCCGGTCCTCCGGTGTAACAACACACAACAGAATGCAATAACATGAGCCAATCTGCTCCAACTCAAAGATAAGCCTCCTGGCTAAAACATAAACTCTAAGCCATTGGGTAGTTTCTCCTTCCAAATCCCTGCCAGGGCTTCCTCCACCCAGGCCCCTCACACAGGAGCTCTTTCAGGCCATCGGGCTTCTCTACTCTGTCTGCTTCAACAGAGATCCTACTTCCTCGGCTGTCAGAGGGGAACTGCCTCTGGCCTCAGCCTGGCTTGTTTATATAGGTCAGGCCCTGCCCCCTTCTGGTCAGCTGACCAAACTGCAGTTGCCCCGGCAACTGGCACCTGTAACTCTTTCCAGGAGCAGGGCACTTCAATGTCCTGCCACAGTCAGAATATTTAATTTTTGTTACTAATTCATCTTCTCTGGCAAGATGCTTGTGTGGGGATACAGGAAAGCTAGTTAATAAGGTTGTGCAAAGCTTTAGTCACCAATTCAATCTGAAGGAGATTCGGTCCAATTCAGTGACTGAATCTTCAAATCCAAATTGAATTGGGAAACCCATTAAAAGGTCTAAATCAAATCCAAAGCCTCCAAATTGATTCAGAAAAGATGGCTGCCCTGCCTGCCCCAGCATCCTAGCATAGGGCAGTTGCCACATGGGTGCCAGGCAGAGGGATGATCCCCGCTGCCCCCCACTACCCCACACTCCATGGAGGGGCTCTTCCATGAGTGTCCAGAGGCCCTGATCACTTCTGTTGCAGCTGGTGAGTGCGGGGCTTTGTTTTTTTTTAATTGCTGGAATGCTGGGGCTGGACGGGGCAGCCATTGGTGGTGGGTGCCAGGTGGGGGCAGAGATTGGGAAGTGGGAGCTGTGTGTGTGAAGGGGCTCTGCCACATGGCCCCAGAGCCCCCACAGCCCCTCATGTAGCGTGTGAGTGCAGGGCATTTTGAATTTTTTTTTTGTGTTGGGAGGCTGGGCTGGGTGGGGGATGGGGCTGGACAGGGCAGCCATGGGGGCTTCTCCTAAAGCTCCCACTACCCAGGGAGAGGCAGGCACAACTGGAAGAGCCATGGGAGAACCTGCAGTTGCCCAGCTGTGCCTGCATGTCTCTGGGTGATCCAAATCATTGAATCAGCACTGAATCTCCAATTCTGATTCAGCCAGATTGAATGGGGACAGTGATTCGAATCACCGAATTATGTCATTGTCCTCTGAATCAGCTGAATCTGAATCAAATACTTCCCTATCACACAGGCCTCCCAGTTAATCCCAGAAATTGGAACTGTTTTAGGCTGATCAATTATGAGATCAGGCCCTTGATAAAGAGGCTGTGAACCACTTCCAAAATTGGTCCAAAGTGAGTTATAAGGATTTTAGGCTTACATTAGTAAAATGTCTTAATACCTCATTATCTTTAAAATATTCATGTAGCCTCAGACCATCCCTGTAGGGTAAGGAAAACATATTATTCCCATTTTATATGTGAGAGAGAGAAACTAAATGACCTACCCCAAGTCCTCAAAGTACTAAAATTTCCAGAGTCTGTAGCCATAAAATATTGGACCATTCTTCTGACCATATAAATTAGCTGAATCTTCTAAAAGCCCTTATCCTGCCCTACCTACTCTAGTGAGAAGGGGAAAGTGAGGTTGTGGGAGAGGGAAGAGCCCATCTTGGTCTGAGAGCTGAAGTTCATTTTGAGGGAACTGCTTTATGCTCAATTACTTGCATACTTGTGAGGGGGCTCCATTTAGGAATTCTTTTAGTTTCTTTATTACAAACTGATGGATAGCTGTAGAGACCCATTCATGCCAGTGATACTTAGTCAAGGAAGCCCAGAAAATGGCAAGGACCCAAAGGACTATTTTTATACTGTACAATATCTGTCAGCCTCCGAGTTTGGGGCCTGACCTCCAAATTACATATCAAAAACCCTGCTTGAGGTGTAAGATATAATGTCACTCCAAATATTCCATATATTTTTCCAATATTAAATGAAGAAAGAATTATACTTTAGAATTAAATTGAATGTATTTTCATACTTGATATAGATACAAAATTGAAAGTAATCACCTTCAGTCCTACTTGAAATTCATGCTTTTCATGTGTCCAGCCTAGTTTTACCTTCACACTAGTTATGAAAATCTAGAGGCAAAATGTGGTGTACCATATGTTCTGATCATTCCATGTAGAAAAGCCACCAGACAAATGTGGAAAATGTGTGTGAGTGGAAAATACCAGAGTCTATCCCTCCTTTACCTGTGTTTTTTAGCTCATACCATGTTGGTAAAAGTATTTGTTACACCCAGAGTGTTTGTAAGCACTCATACATTTCTATAGGTACAATAGTGCTTTACCCACTGAACAAAGTGGGTATACATCCTGGAATTTTTGGGGGGAGGGGTTGACAAAATGTTTGTGATTTGATTTGGTGCTTTATTGAAATCCTTTTGTATGAGACAGGCATTGTGAAAAGCTAAATCAAACCCATGTTCAGAGGATTGTGGAGATAGCACTTTACAGCCCTGTTCTGTTGGACCCCTTTTATTTGTACTGAAAGTGAGATATTTTAGACAAGTACTGCTTGCTCACTGAATATCCACACGTATTTCTAAATGGTTATGAATAATTCATAAATGTACACAGCTACAGTAGAAGGCTCAAAAGAATGAGAAGGTCATTTTTTGTGCTTTTAAAAGTTATTTTTAACTGCATCTCTCTCTCTTTTAACATACAACTATAAGAAGGGGGCAGTTACGGCTCTCTTGTCTATGAATTGAATGAGTACAGATTGCAGATGTTTTTCTTTTCTTCTGAACTGCTAGACTCAATTTGGCATTCTTGAAAGGTTGACTTTTCTAAGTTATACTAGATCTCATTTTTCCACCTTTAAATATGTGGTTATTATTTTTGACTAAGTGTTAGGTCTTTTTTATTGCTCTTTTCATTTGGTCATACACTGGAGGGTTTTGATTTGTATTTTAAGATTTCTTTAAATGTACTTGAGAATATGTTAAGAGGAAAGAAAAAGGCCTTGCATTGTAATGAACTGAGAATAATGTGGGTTATAACTAGAACAATGTATTCAGTAAACATATAGAATGGATTAGGGTTCCATGTATAGAAATCATCCATGTATAGTGCCAAATACACTTGAAAATTGTACTGGCAAGGAAATCAAAGCCAAGTATGCATAACTTGATTTTTTTATGCCTAAGTTCCAAGCTCTGTTAATATAATTGACAATGCCAGGAGAAGAAGGAGAATTTAGAATTTAACCAAACTCATTATTTTTTAAATCCATATATCTGTCTTATGGGAACATAGGTATACAATGACTAAGTGCAGACATTAAAAAAGCCTGAGCCTGAATTGATTAAATCTTTGTAAGTTAGTCTAACCTGTGTAGATTGAACCCATTTGCAAGTGAATAGACATTCACTTTTGATTTCAGAAATGCAGCCACAAGCCTGCAGTGTCTCAGGCTAGAAGCTGGGGGAGGGAGGGGGTGCTACAGCAAGAGCTCCCTTCCCTTCCGCAGCAGCCACAAGGCAGAAGGGAAGTTGAGCTGCAGGAAGGGGGGGGGCATGAACCCTCCCTCTGCCCCCCCTCTGCCTGAGGTGCTGTCTGGGCTATCTTTGGCCATGCCCCCCACCACACAAGTGACCAGTGGGGCATAAAGTTCGGCAGACCCCAGATGGGGTCCCTGTGCTGGTAAGGGAGAGGGGAGACAGGGGAATTTAATCTCCCTCGCTGCCTCCCCTCTGCCTGAGGCACTTCTTAGGCTGGCTTTGACCATGGCCTGCACTGTGTGAAAAGCCAGGTAGACCCCAGCTGGGATCCTTGTGCCGGTGGTAGAGAGAGGAGATGGGGGGTTTACTCCCTTTCCTCTCCCACCTTCACCTGAGGCTGCTGCCTGGGTGGGCTCTGGCCATACCTCTGCTGCTAGAGCAGTGAGCAGGGAGGAAAGCCAGGCAGACCTGGGCTGGGGTCCTGTATGCATAGGAGAAGGGAGCCAGGGAGGTTTAATCCCCCTCCCTCCCCCTGATCCTGCTGTCCACCCCCCATCCCCAACACTGCTCCTTTCACTCCAGTGGGGAAAAGTCTAGCAGGGGCTGTGTGCCAGCCAGGTTTCCCACCCCCTAGTCAGCCAGCCCTCACTGCTGCAACTAGGAAGCAGAGGGGCAGGGCTAACTCTGTTCTGCTTGAGCAGACAGCACATCCCAGTCCAGCCCAGGGATGCAAAGCATCCTGGGATGCTGGGGGACTGTGTCTTAACTTGAACCAGGGGTTGGGGACAGAAGTTCCATAAACTGATTTGACCTAAATCAGTTAAGTCTGATACTACAATCAACAAGGTTTATCTTAATCAAGCTTTGGCCATTTTGAAACCAGTTGATGTGCACTGAGGTTTTGTTCTGTTACAGGATTAAACAGGTTTCTGATCTCTTAAACTGGTTTATTTGTAATGTCTGTCCCTAGCCAGAGACAGACTTGATATACATCTTTTTATATCAAATGTTCCAGATATGGAAGAGGCAGGGCCAGCACAGTAACCAGGATTATAAGGTGACCAAAGCAGAATGCTTAGGCCTTGCTGCTTACAATTTTCCTATAAAACTCAACTTCTTCCACAGAATAGTGCTATGGGTGTGCAAAATGAGCCCTATTCGATTCAGATTCCTCATGAATTGGGGACAGTGATTCAGTCTGTTGATTCAAATACCTGTCCTTGATTCAATTCGGCCAACTCTGAAGATTCAATGCTGATTTGGGAAATCAGCAATTCAGACACAGGCACAGCTTTAAAAAAATTTTCTATGTACCTTGAGGTAGGAGGTGTGGCTTCTGATTGCTGCAGTGCTGGAGTGTCCCACAGGAGAATGGGGGGCTCTCCAGTGTGCTCAGCAGTGAACCCAGAAATGGACCAGATTGGCTGCTGGGGAACCCTGGGTGTCCCCCCCGACCCAGGAACCACCAGTCACCAAGCTGGGGGGGGGGGGCACAGGGCCCCCCCCCCCCCGTGTGTTGTCTGGTGGACCAAGAAGTGGACTGGAAGTGCTTCTGGTCCACTTCTGGGTCTGCTGCCAAGCTCCCTGTACTTCTGTGGGATACTGGATCTGCCCCAGTGCTGCAGTGTTCAGAGCCCCTGCTACCTAGAGGTATGTAGAAAAATCATTTAAAGCTGAATCTACGTCTCAATTGCCAGATCTGTCCAAATCTCTCTGGATTGATTTGGAGGGTTCCAAATTGATTCAGAGAGATTAAAGAGGCCTCTGATTTGATTAGGATTTGGAGATTCGGCCACCAAATCAGGCAGGATCTCCACCGAATCAAATTAGGGACTGAAGCTTCACACAGCCCTAGTATGTGTATATTTAATTGCACAGAAAGCTGAGATCATCTCAGAATATTCTCTTTACAGTTATTACTTCATGCATAATGTTTAAGAGTAATGACAGTATGTCTGCCCTGCCATCCCCCTTCCTCTCTCCCCGCACAGCCTGTAGTTCCTCTGGTAGGGCTTTTAGAAAATAACAAGGCTTTCAAGCATACTCTCAGTTATTGTCCTTTGCTTTGCATTTCCATGCTTTATGTGGCTTAATCTAAAACCATTAATGCTTCATGAATATGTTTCTTGTTTCAGGGGTGTTCTTATTAAGTATTATTTATCCTGAAAACTTCCTGCTACATTTTCTAGCACTTCTGCTCATGAACAGTTAATCACAAATCTTCAGGTTCACTAGGTCCCTGAGTAGGCCATACGTATCTCTTTAAATACTTAATCATGAACATCTGTGTTCAGGTATTTAGGTAGATAATGCTGGTTGATGAGATCCATTTATTAAGCACTATGAGGATGTTAACAATAATTACACTCTCCATGCTAATGTACCATACTCCAAGTAAAAATAGAACATTCATGTTTGGTTGATGTTTAAATAATTTCATTATCAAGAAGAATAATAGGATTGACATTGACAACTTCCCTAATTACTGCATTTGACAGAAAGCCAATGCTAATTAGAATTACAAATTTCAAAAATTTTATTACACTGTTTGTAATCAGCAAAACATGCCTTGGTAGAAGCACAGTTTGAATGTCTACTCTGTTGCCATTTTAATTGTTGAAGTTATAAGAGAAAAGAGAATTATCTATATTCTTTTTTAATTGAGTTGTGAATTATATAGTTCAGAAACAGTGTTTTCAGATAGAGACTCTTGCTGTTTTTAAAAGTATTTTAAAGTAGAAGGGATTCCATAAATCAATATTTTAATGGTTCTGTTAGGGCTATAATATCAACATTTATAAATTGAGTATTAGCTGAGAGCAGCAGTGACCTATATACTATCTCATTCTCTATGGATGACACTGAATATAGATGACTGAATATGGATGACACTGAATGAAGGCACTTAAGCATATTAAAAATATCAAACACCATGATTTTGTATTTGTTTCCAAGGAGAGATGCACATAATTGCAAGAGATCTGTCAGAGATTCTCTAGTTGCCTTCCTGCAGAGCTGGTGGTAACAAATCTAGAAATACCCTAGAATACTTTCTCTTTCACACCTGCTTCCAATTGTACTCTGAGCCATCAGAACCAAAAGTGACCAAGGCAGAAAGAACATTAAAATCTTTTCTATCCCCAAAGTAGAAGGCTCTCAAAAAGAAAGGGGAATCTATTTGTGCCCAGTGGAGGAAAATACTTATGTCTGGTGTCAGTGTGCAGCCCTTCAAGAATGAACTGTAGGGAGCAGTTATGGATTTCAGCATGATTCTTCAGACATGTCACTCTTTAGAGTAGTAGGTCTTGAGGTTGCCATTTTGAAACCTTGTTATTGTTTTTGAGTCTGTAAAAAAAGTAATGGTGGGAATGGGGAATGGAACTCAACAGTGGCTGTGTAGAAAGAAATAATATTTAATCTAAGAAAAGATTTTAGTTCACGGTTAAGTTCAGTGCTCACATCTAGAGCCTCTGCCTGTAACGGTACAAATCCAGTGCATCTCAGCATTGGCAAAAGTTCATATTTGTAGTTTGAACAGATTGGTAAATCTACAGATACAGTGGAATACATTCTACAGATAGGGATGCAAAACTGAAATGGTTGTAACAAGCTGAAATGTTTGTTCTTCCTTGGACTGGAAAAATTTGTGCTCAAAGTTTGTGTGTGGTATCTATCTGGTGTCCCTGTGCAGCCCTCCAAGCATGAGATGTAAGAGAGCACTTATGTGTAGCCCTTTGGATCTGAATCTGTGGCTTAAATTCTGGTTACACCCTTTAAAGAAAAACAAATACTTTTTATTTCTTTCACTCTATATTATGGGACCATTTATGTTTGTCCCTGTGCAGGTTTAAATCTAATTGTGCTGCCTCAGTCTATCACAATCTACTTCCTCACTTGTCATAGTCTACTTTCTATTTAACTCCTCTTCAGGGTAGAAATAATCTGTGCTACCTAGTGCAGCTGCACAGATCAGCATGTCAAGGAATGGAGCTAGAGCTTTGCTATCACCTACTACTTCCTGCTCACACCTCTCCCATTGGGCTCATTCTCCCCTCTGTGCTTCTACATGTGTTCCTGCACAAAAGTGGATCTGGTAGGGAGGAAGGGGTGGGGGGTTTTGTGGTGCAGTCACATCCCCCATTGATTCCTGCTCCACTCAAAGTTTAAAACAAACTGTGTGGCAGGGTCAGCCACATTTCCAGTCAAGTAGAGTTGAAGGAACCAACTGACTTCATGGGATTTACTATAATCTACTTCTACTTCATTCCTGCTAATCTCTTCATGCCACAGAGGTTAACAACCTTTGAACTTCCACTGATCAAGCTACCCTTTTTTTCTACAATTATCCTGGTAATGTTTCTCTGCTCACCTCTAGGGTGTCCAGTAAAGGTGTTTCACTACTAGGAACCTATAGTGGGTAGCTTTGTTCCTAGGGAGTCTCAAACCCAAAACAAATTAGATATAGAGTGAGAAGGGTAGGGCTGAAGGCAGGCCCAGCAGTGTATGGTAATAGTAGCACAGCATAGTGGTTAGAGGCAAGATTCCCTCCAAGGTGCATGTGTGTCTGGCTGCACACAATTTAAAATCTTGCCACACACTAACTTACTAATTCCACACACCCACCTGGAGAGGAGCTGGGCAGTGGCTTCCCGGAGAGGAACTGGGTGTGAAGGCACGAGGGCCAGTGCGGAACACTTACCAGAGGTAAGCTCAGGCAGTGGCTCCTCCCTGAAGCAAGGCAGGGGTTGGGGAAGGGGTGGGGGCTGGAGCTTGGGCAGAGTGCCTCCTGGCCATGTGCCTCCATGCTTCCTAGGGTGAGGTGGGGATGGAGGCTGGGGCTCTGGGCTGGCACTGGGGAACTACCCCACTCCTCAGCTGTAATGCCATGTGCCTTCTTGCTCCCTGACGTGAGGTGAGGTGGGGGCTGGGGCTCGGTGCTGGTGTGGGCTCTGGCTGCAACCTGCAGCAGTGGCAGCTGCCCTGCCTGGAAGCTGTGCACACTGGCTGGTGAGTGTGGCAACATATCATACTGTCTTGAGGGGAAATGGGCTGGGCTCGGCCCCATGTGGAGCATAGGATCCCCTTTGGGCTCCAGGCCCCTGGCCTTGTTCCACATGTCGCCCAGGTCCCCTGGGGTCCCTGGCCCAGGCAAGGCTCCTCTCCATCCATCCCAGTCCCCTGGGGTCCCTGACTCCAGACAAGGCTGCTCACTATCTACTACAGTCCCAGGGCCCCTGACCCTTATAGGGCTCTATGCAGGGTGCCCCTCAGGCACCTGTGGTTTCCAAAGCAGCGTGTGCCGAAAGGGGGAGGTGAAGCAGCATGCTCATGGACCGAAGCGGTGCACTCACAGACCAATACATCTTAGAGGAAACATTGGTTAGAAGCAGGGGAGAATTGTAGAGGTGAGGCAAAGTGGTGAATTACTGCAGTGACCCTTTCCTGGGTTACACATTGCAACAGATGATGGAGGCTGAACTAGCCATGCAATCAGGGTAGCATAAAGGCAGGCATGGGCATTCCCAGAAATGTTTGTTTCCTTGGTTAGGGGTGCTGCAAATGGGAGTCCTCCTCTGGCCCCAACTGTTTATTTCTCCATGTTGAGGGTGAAGGGCAATGGAGGCTAGATGTGGAAATGTTATGGGGTGAGAGAACAATGAGTGTGGGCCTTTACAGCTCTTCCCCCACCTGTCCCATGGTTGGGGGTCATGAGGGGTAGGGAGAACCATTTGGGAGGGGTTCTGAAGGAAGGGACTCCTGGGGACCATGAAGGGATAGATGGGGAGGTCACAGGCACTAAAGGGCCTTTGGGGGAGGTGGGGAGGTATAGACTTGTGTGGTAGAAGGGTATAGACTGAAGAAGGACTGGGGTGTTATGGGCATAGGTGGATAGTGGGGGTATAATGGCCTGCAGTGAGGTTTGAATGTACAGACAAGCACAGGGAACATTTGATATGGAAGGGTCAATACACTGGCAGTGAGGGGCAACCTGGGACCTTGGGTGAGTGTCTGGGGGGATTGCGTGTTGGAGTTCAGGGAGCATCTCTGTCTGTGGCCAGGTTGGCCCCAGGTTGCCTGCTCCACCCCGGTGCTGGTAGTCAACGTCTCACAAATGAAGTTATATTTCTTTTTCTTTGGATCTTAAATAGAGTAATAAAGCCCTAGGTCCTTGGCATATTGGTGAAGTTTCTAGTTTCCTTTTAATTTGGGGGGAAAATATGCATTGGGTTACATGATGATGCATCCCCAACCCCCCATGCCCCGCTTTTCAAAATCCTTGATTTTAATCCATGCTCCAGCATGGATATGTCACATAAATGATATGATACCATTTGGCTCCATAACAGTAAAGAGCTGATTTGGAGTTCATCAGCAATGTTTAGGTAATATAATGTGTGTCATTTGATATTGGTTAATTGGATTATTTTGAAATGGCTCCTTTCTCTTATTTTGTTGAGATTAGAATTTCAACTCCAGTAGGAAAAAAAAAGGTGGAAAACAAACATTGTAAAGGACAAAAAGGAGAGTGAATGAACCAAAGGAAAATGGAGCTTTATTACCACAGCTTTGTATAGACGGAAAACATTTCTTTATTCAAGGAAATGTAAGCCAGTTCTATTGCCTATATTTCCATTAATATTATTATTGCAACAAATCAATGTAAACAAGATCTGTTTTTAGTGACCTATTCTTCTCTTAGATGATATGAGCCTCAGTTTCATTGTTTATTTGTTCAATGAATAATTTAAAGCTCTGTCTGTGCTGTGTGTATAGCACCTTTATATACACATTACAACGTTTGCCTTTTCACATCATTAAAATAGAAGAGAATGAGTGATTACAAAAGTCAAGAATATAATTATAGATGCTAGATCTCTCTTCTGAAAAGAAAATAAAAGAAATTCAGACCATACTTTAGCACATTGAATGTTTTTAAATCAGCAATAACTTTAGGAGCCTTTTAATGTCTGATTAGGACTATGCTTCTCAGCCAGTAGTGGAGATTTAGAATCTCCAAAATGCAGCCTCTGCAGTGAATTTAAATTTGAAACCTAACTCTTCTAAGATGAAATCCACTAAGAGGAAGGATCAGAAAATGTCTTTAAATGAAAATAACTCTGTACCCTTCTCTAAATCTCCATCATCTCATCACAAAAATTCTGAGAAAATAAAACTGATGCCGTTGAAGCTCTGAAATCCTGATACAACTGAATTGTTACATTTAGCCCGTTAAGAAATCTGAATATTCTGTCTTTTTTACAAACCAAGGGACAAATTCTTTGCTCAGATCCATTGACTTCAGTGAAGCTTAAAATTGGCTCAGCTCTCCTGACCTCGGGAATGCTGGACCCATTTACACCATCCAATATTTTAGCTCTAAAGCTTCAGCATCCCTATTCCTTGTGAAGAAGATCAAATTGTCATTTCTAGAAGATGATGTGCACAGTACAAGAGATGAACAAGCAGGGTGTAAGACAAAGATTAAATAAGACCATCTGGAGTCTTTATATCTTCATTTATTTATTCTTTGGCAAATGGCTACTGCTACTTTCCTTAGTGCAGTCTTAAAGAGCCACAATGTTTCCTCAACTGTATGGTATCTACTAGAGGGGGAAGCTGATGGGGAAAATCTACATGATTAATTAAATTGATTTTTTTTACCTTTTTAAATACAATCAGTAAAGAAAGGATTAGTTTGTTGGACAAGTGTGCAAAGGAAAAGGGAACACAGTATATGGAACTTCAAATTCAGGAAAAAGAAAAATGATTTTTTAAAAAATCACAGCATGCTAATCTCTTTGCTTTGTTGACTGCTTCATCTCCAGATAGCATGGCAACCACAAAAATCATGCTGTGTTTATCTCCTCTACCTTTTGTAAGAAGATTACCAGAATGAGTGTGAGTTACTATTTCTGGGAAAAAAATGGTCATTCCTCAGACCTAGGGTAGTGCAACTTCATGGAACTGAGTAGAAAGGAACAGCGTGCTACAGAGCAGTGGCCCCTGCCCTCCAGCTCTTCTACTATCCCTGTCTATATTAACAGAGTGGATCGTATAAGAAAAATGATAAAGGTTATCAAATGTTAGTAATGGTTAAGAAAAAAGATTGACCCTTCTATGGGTAGCGTTATGGAGCATGCAACCTTTGTAGGACACCCATGCCTAGTGCTCCTTTTAAAGGAGAAATTAGGTGTCTGGTTCAGGGTAAAGGTCATGTACCGTGTCTCCAGGAGAAGTGCATTAAGAAAAGGAAGCAATGAATTTTGTGCCCCTCTTCAAGAAGTGGGGGAGAGAGGACCCGGGCACCTATAGGGCAATTAACTTAACTTCTATACCAGGGAAAGTCCTGGAAAAATTCATTAAGGAGTCTATATGTGATACGCTTGCAGAAGGTAGGATTTTGAGTGACAGCCAACATGGCTTCATTGTGGGCAGATGTTGTCTTACCAATCTTATCTTCTTCTACGACCAGGTAACTTGCCACTTGGATAA
This sequence comes from Crocodylus siamensis, assembly GCF_052110815.1. Lineage (NCBI taxonomy): Eukaryota > Metazoa > Chordata > Crocodylia > Crocodylidae > Crocodylus > Crocodylus siamensis. The sequence goes on from NC_143399.1 coordinate 61,350,632, forward strand.
GGGAAAGGAGGTCAACATTGTAGATCTAGACTTCCAAAAGGCCTTTGATCTGGTATCCCATGGTGTTCTCAAGGGAAAATGGGAGGATTGCTGGCATAACTACTTGACAGTAATATGGGTTGGAAGCTGGCTGTGGCGTAGGACCCAGAGAGTTCTAATGAAATGACCTGTATTGTCCTGGTGAGAAGTGGCCAATGGTGTCCCTCAGGGGTCTGTGCTTGGTCCAGGGCTTTTCAACATCCTTATCAATGATTTGGAAGTGAGGGTAAACAGCTCACTGGCCAAGTTCATGGATAACACAAATTATGGGGGAGCATGGTTACGCTTGAAAATAGGCTGCAGATGCAGGTGGAGCTAGACAGGCTGGCAAGGTGGGTGGATCAGGCCGAGATGAAGGTCAACATTAAGAAGTATAACGTGCTTCATCTGGGGACGAACAATCCCCAACATACTTACAGGCTTGGTGGCACCAAACTGACTAGCACCACAACTATAAAGTACCTAGGGGTAATAATAGACCATAGTATGAGCATGAGCCATCAGTGTGATGATGTAGCTATCAGGGCAAACAATACTCTGGCATGCATTAACTGATGCATCTCAAGCAAAACCAAGGAAGTTATTCTTCTGCTTTACTTAGCATTGGTGAGACCACAGCTGGAGTACTGCATCCAGTTCTGGGCGTTGCACTTCAACAAGGACGTGGAAAAGCTTGAGAGAGTCTGGATAAGAGCCACACATATGATAAGAAATTTGCAAGGCAAGCCATATGAGGAAGGGCTGAGGGACTTGGGTCTCTTCAGCCTAAAAAAGAGAAAGCTGAGAGGAGACTTGGTACCAGCTTACCGCTACATCAGGGGAATACATCAAGGGCTTGGTGAACAACTATTCACCAAGGTACCCCTGAGGAAAACCAGGAGTAATAGCCACAAACTTTTGGAAGACTGTTTCAGGCTTAACACAAGGAAAAACTTCTTCACAGTTAGAGTGTCCAGACTGTAGAATAAACTCTCTCCAGAGGTGGTGCAATCACCTACCCTGGAGATCTTCAGGAAGAGACTGGATGGTCACCTCACTTGGGTCACCTGATCCCAGTTGTCTTTCCTGCCTAGTGAAGAGGGGCTGGACCCCTCTTCCAACCCCGTCGAATCACTGATGATCTTGTGAGGTCCCTTCCTACCCCTTAGAATCTATGAATGACTGGCTATGGCAGCAATAGAAAGCTATTTCTGTACTTGGAGTGAGATGTAACCACTAGTAGTGTCATTGTAGAATCCCTGTTCTTAAAGGATGAAGTGGGGCTGGTGTCAAATTAACAAGAAGTTTGAATATGAATGGTTTTGGATGCATAGTTCAGTTTTTCACAGTTTGGAGATACTAAATGTTGAAGTACTGTGCCCTTTTATTTTTTCTTATAATCAGCTATATCTCTCTTTTGGAGAGAAGCTGTGTACCTTAGCTTTTGTCTCTCATGACATATGTTACCTGAAGTATAAGTGTACAAATGACATAAGATGACAAAATAACTCTTTTCAGAAAATATGTGATTTTTAAAATAAAAAATAATAGTAACAGATGCGGATAGCTGCAGTTACTGGAATAAATTCTAACGTATAAATAAGTTTAAACCTACATCATTTTTTTAAAATCTTGGATTCTTATTTTTTTTAATGGGATGTTGCTAGAGGATTGAACTGTATATTAAGTGTGTTTGCATGTACACACACAGGCATACGCACACGCATTTGTGCATGTTTGACTTACAGTAGTTTGAACATGAAGTCCTGAGACAGGCAAGAGCATATTTGACTTTAGTAAAAGCATTTTATGAATAGATATTGCCAGGACAAAAAGAGTCAGTTGACAGATGAAGAGCTCCAAGGCAGAATTTACAGCTTTGTCTAAGAAAGAGATGAGAATGTTCCAATTTCTTAATTTGTGTAGCAATCCATATTATGAATAAAAATCTGAGAAGTATTCTTCCATTAAGTACAAAGTAGCATTTGTAGAAATCAAGTGTAGTGTAATACACAGAAAAGGCATCCCCCTCCACTTTTTTTTTTTGTGAAGAAAAACAGTTTAGCTTCATCATACAGTGAAGTAAATGAAAAGAAAATGAGATTTTTCTGGCCAAGTGTTCTACACATTTAGTGGTACCAATATGTGACGTTAGGGATAGAAGAAGAGCAATGTTGTATGACTGTAAGCTATACCATTTTTTAAGATTCTGCTAATGATTTCAGTTAACAAGCTGATATAAAGAATATGTTGGTCCTGTCAGTTTTTTCCTTTGAGAAGCTGAATTCACTTCCGCGTTGAGTTTGTTTTTAATAGATTTTTGGCTGATGCTGTTAAAACTCTGTCTTTTATTGCAACATCAATTTGGACCTTGTAATAATAATACCAGAGGATGATTACTTCATTTTAGAGAAGCAATAGGTGGGACAAAACTACAATAGATTTTCATTTTTTGTGAGATAATATACTTTTGTTCTGTGATTATGTTACTCTACTTTCCAGTTAAATAACTATTTGTACAGAATTTTCCTGTTCTGTTAGTCTTATACTACATTGGTACTACTATGTTATATTATAATTATCTGTGGCTTGTAGCCTGTGTTCTATAAGGCCTTTAGCTGATGTTACATTTATGGCATGATCAACATATTACTGATGCCCTAAATTACAGCATTGCATGACACCATAATTTGAAAGCAGGGCATGATGGGGTGAGGTCCTGCTCCTTCTGCTCTCATTTGGTACCAGCTAGATTATAGCTCAGTGATTTTTAATGTGCACACCACAAAATTCCAACAAGTTATGGAGGGATGCCTTGAGGTTAAAAAATGTTGAGAACCACTGTTTAAATATTTGCCAGGGGCTTAATAGTAATAAAAAATGGGTACAAGGAATGTAAATAAAAATAAATCAAGTCTGTTGCCACTGCAAAACAAAAAGCCCAACCTTTTATGTAATTTTGTATCATAATATGAAAATGCTTTCCGTAACAAACTTGGTAGGGAACTCTACAGTGTTCATGAAGAGTGCAAACTGCTATAAGTTTGGTACGTATTCTTTTTAGCTTTCATAAGTAGTACTAGAAAGGTATAAACTCATTTGAAGAAACAGCTTATGCTGGGATCAGACTTCTCAAGATCAGGGAAATCAATGGCATTTATTTTTTGAACAGTTTGGGATGCAGCGAGATATCCTTAATCTTTTAATGTTTTATGTCTTTTTTAGACAAAATATAGAAATTGTCTTTAGAAAACAAATATCGTTTATTAAAAAATGATCACTATCTCAAAAGATCAATTTGCTATTTGTTGTTTAGAGAAGAATTTTTCAACCAGCCCTGTGAGCAACACTGATGTTAATGGAACCACAATGTTTTCTAGTTCAGGATCAAGCCAAATATTTTTTTTTTAGTATCCTGCTTCAGTGACATACAGTTCTTACTACTACTATCTATCTATTTGAATTGTTTCTAATTAATTGTAGTTGCATAACTGATACCCTCAGGGGGTTTTCACCTGAAGAATTTCAGGAAAGAAAATAATTACTCTTTAAAAGATATAGTTCTAAAATAAAGGGTGAAATTGCATGGAAGAAAACCATTTTTCATTGCAATCTACAGTACATCATGCTTCATCTCACATAAGAATATTCTGTTACTAAAATCTGTTTGTATATGGCACCCTAGTGGGAAAGTGAAGTTGCATTTGAATCAATTTATGGTTCAATTAATGCATTTTATTTGGCACTAAATAAGTTGAAAGCCTCTGTAAAGCATACCTAATTTTGTAAAGATGACAAATGGAGATCTATCCTAGACCTCCCAATGCCCATCGCTTGGGAATAAAGAAAGAAAAACTTGTTGGATATTGAATATTTGTAAAGTTAAAAGTTTTTAAAGACTACTTAAATATATAATCTGTGCACCTTGGAATGAGTGATATAATGTAACAGGCACTAAGAAAAGAGTAGGAATAGTGAATTTGATTGAAACCCATTGGTAGAGGGGAATGACCTATCTGTGTATTGTAATAATATATGCTCAAACTACACAGACTTTTCCCTAGGTTGTTGCCCATCTTCATCTTCCTCCTCCCCCTTTCCCTTTACTTTTCAGAAATGTTTTTCTTTTAATATTTTTCATTGCAACCTATGTTTTGTAGAGAGAATGTTTTCTGGCATCTTTGAAACTAAGTATGGTGTCAGGGCAGGAGAAATAAATCATTTCTTTAGATTTATACAGAATGCAGTAACCTTGATATTGTATGAACTCATAAGACTAGTTTGAGCTTAAGCCCATTAAAATCAATGGCAAGAGTCCTGCTGACTTTAGTGGGCTTTTCATCACTCCCAATAGTAATATTAACATATTAGTTCTAGCATACAAATTTAACCTTGCCTCAGAAATGCTACCAATCAGTCCTCTCTGTCTTCACAGCCTAAACTTGATTTCTCATCATCTTTTCACACAACAAGAGCTCTTGTCAGCATTTGTTACACATACAGCACAAAAACATAGACATAGAAGCTAGAAAAATACTTAATCCTGCTCACAGTTGAAACTTTTAAGTAGATATAGTATTACAATACTAAGCAATAACACTTATGGACATCAAAGATGCCATTAAATCCCATTTAGTTACTTTTCAGGTTGCTTTTAGAAAGAAGAAATAACAGACAAAAATATCAACTCACTGTTTGCATAGGGAAAGATAAAAGGTCCCTAGACAGGATTCTATTTTCTTCCTCTATTTAAAATGTTAACATCTTTATTGTCTCGGAATAGCATGATATATCTAAGAAAATTCAGGACCAAAAGCATTACTCCTAGATTTTACTGTGGGGGTTTGGAGCTAATAAATGTATTAAGATTCCAAAACAAAGCAAGTGTAATTGTTTTGGTGGTAGAATGTGATAGAATGAGACTTGAGGGTCCAGATTTTAAAAAGTATTTAGGTTTCTAATGGTGCAGACAGGAAGTTTGTGAGTTTTTACAAAGTAACCATGGGAATCAGGTGTTTGGTCACTTGAAAAATTTCGACCAGATGTCTACTTGCATCTTTTAGCTCTCCAAATGATCTTCCAAATAGGACTCAAGTAGACTAGTCATATACCACAACTCATATCAACATACTTGAAATGTATGTTTCACTCCAGGAGTTTTAGTCTGTATTGCACAAGTATCATTCATCATATTTTCTCTTTGGTCTCCTTGTAAGCAGACCATGCCTTCAAGAATACTTATCAGCCTGATGTTTCTTAATTGCGCTTCTTTTTCTGTGCAACCATTTGATGTCTTTGTGCTTTTGCTGATTGCTAGTGGTTTTCAAAGTAGGATGCTGTTTCTTGATTGTTACTTCTATATATTTGTTTCAGCCTTCTGCGCTCTTAAAGATTTCAGCCTGAAAGAATAATCTGTTAAATCAGATGACATAATATTCTATTGCAATCTTGAGCAAGCAGTTTTTGTGCCTTTATTTACCCTCCCCTTCTTTGTCCTTCTTGTCTCCTTGGACTTCATGTTCTTCAAAACTTGCTCTTTTTCCCAGTTTGTATGGTGTCCAATGCAGCATCAGTTGGTTGGAGTATCATATGTACTGGTGCAAGATAGATGGTAGTAAGCAAGTCTGACAAGTCAAACACATTCCTACTTTTTATGTGAATCTGAGGTAGCCTGAGCTCTTCCTAGCTAGTGCTAATAACTTGAAATCTAGTCAGTTAAAAAAAACCAAACAAACGAATTACAACAGCTTCAGTACTACACCTCCTCAAAAGTCCTCAAGCCTATTTTATATATAGGAATATCACACAAACAACAAAGGACAACAAATTACAAGGCAAGACAAGTTCATATGCACAAAATTATTTACAATGTACAAGATCTTCCTTTGCTTTCTTTGACTGAACAACATTATGATATTAGCTGTAACTGAAGCAAAATAAACATTCATAGTAGTGAGTGGTTCTTAAATATTGTCCACCTTGGTTATATGTTTTGGCCCATTCTGACATCTACTGGATTCAGTGGAAAAGTTTTTCACATAGTTTATTGGGAATTGTAATAGGCTACATCTGTCACCTAACTAATTTTATTAACAAAAAAAGAAAACATGCATATAAATCCACATACAAGAAACCTGTGGTATGCAGCAAGCAACTAATGTAACATCCAAGGTGGACAAGTACTAGCTGCTATGTGTAATTTTTGCTTGTCCAGTAGATCTGTGGTTGAACTTTCCCATCCTTCTTAGTATGCTTTGATGTAAAGAGAGGCCTCTGCCCTTAGGCAGAAAGTAAAGAGAAATGTGAGACATTTGCTTGTGGGAGATGTTTCCCCTATTTACTTCTCCTGAAGTGGTCATTACTTTTAATTTTATAAAGGTATATGCGACAGTTGCACCATAAAAAGAAAAAATCTAAAGGTTACCCAATAAAATAAAATAAAAAGGAATAAAAAAGAGTGGTATGGACAGACAGATGCACACAGACAGACAGACTAAGCCCTTTATACATATATAGATATTCTAAATAGGAAAAAAGCATGTATCCACTTTTTTCGCAAAGATTGTCCATCAGCAAATACATAATAAAACCTATCTCCTAAAGCTTCTGAAACTTACAGTGCTTGTCATAGCATCTTTGCAGTCATAAGTCAGCTGAATATTGGTCCTTTCATGTATGTTATTGGGTTAGCAGGATACCGCTCGTTCCTCTGGTTCTCGCCTGCCACGACTTGGATCTTATGAGGGGAGGAAAGAGATTGATGAGATGTTAATTACTACCTGCCGAATGACTACTCCCAACCTGTTACATGATTCTAGGTATTTTATTTCTTTTTCTTATCTTTTCTTTTACAGTGGCCCGGATTGGAGACGGCAGCCCGTTCAAGCTGCCCCCTGGATCACCCCTGAGCTCAAGAGGGAATCTCCAGCTGCAAAATCTTCAATGTAAGTGCCAACCTGTGTCTCGCGGGGTTAATTGCCTTGTCAGTAGTCTGCACACGTGGCGAGTTCTGTTCCGTGCTGGCTACTCATGTGGAGGATGTCCCTGGCTATTTCCCTCAGTATGGGGTAATCATTCACAATCCTGTCTCAGTCACTTTGAGGTCAAAGTGGGGATAAGTAGTTCCCCCGCCCATGTCTCAGCTTATCGCCACTAATTGCCTTATTAGCAGCAAGCACTCTCTATGTTCCTCATTCTTTGTGGGTGCATGACCCTGGGAGTAGTCTCTAGCTACTCCCTCTCACAATTAGTTTCTTTGCTTCCAGTTTCCACAATCGCACTGGGCTTTAGACTTGGAGATACCCCTTTCTTTCACTAAGGGGCATGATCCCTTCTTTTTAGAAGTCCTAGTGGATCCACTGCCTGGTGTCTCTGCCTTTCCCCACAATCACTGGCACAGCTGAGTTTACTGGCAGGATCATCTCCCTTGCTGCTGTCCTGCCACGCCCCTCAGGGATCTGCCACCCAACGTCTCCATTTTTCTGGGTTTTTTTATCACACTTGTCAACACAGCAGGATTCCCGGGAAAGTAATCCCCTCTGCCCCTGATTCATCATATATCCCAGGGCTTCATTCTTCCCAGACTCCATCCAGGTTTCCAGTAAGACTTCATCTTTCTCTCCAGAACTTCGTCACTCCTCACTTCTTCTGCCATTTCTTTAGGACCTCCCCTTTTTTTTTTATTCCCGGAGATGGCCTCCCATTGGCCGACCTTGTGGGAGTGGGGAGTCTTCCCTCAGCTGTCTGGGATTTTCCCAAGTAACAGGGCTCCTAACAGGGACCCTGTTACAATGTAAATAACTTAAAATTCCACTATTAGAGAAATTCACAGTATCAATTATACAGCAACATTAATTGATACAAACACAGCCTTATAAAACTTATTTTCTAAAAACCTTTGAGTGAAATGAACAAACATCAGCGCTCATGGATTAGCTTAATTGATGTTAATGCCAATTTACACCAGTGGAAAATTTGGTGCACTGATTGTGTGACTAATGTGAATGTGTCATTTTCCCCAGCCAGGACTTGCTGATGAGTAGTACTTGCCCCAGTCACATTCTAAGCTCCTTGGCTTATGAAACAACACTTCTCTCAAGGGTGTAGTCTGAAAGTCATCACTCAAGTGTGGGTGTAGACTGGAGCTCAGAGCTGCAAGAGCCACTGACTAGGCACTAGTAATTGAGTAATTGCCATATTAAATTCTAATCTAAGTTAAAATTGGTGGCTAATCTGTTTATTTTAAGGTTTACTGCTGACCATCATTAGTAAGGAAAGTAAGGAGACTTGATCAGCTCAAGGGCTCAGTTGTCCCAGGAGTTTGAAAGGCTATAGCTTAGGCACTTGGTCCAGAGGTAGTCTCCATGGCATGATTTCTGCATACTCTGAAAACTCATCTAAGGACTATTAGGGTCCGAGATTCATGTCCTGAATCTTGGAAGCTATGCATTCCAGTTCTGTTTCAGGGATCAGGAAAACTGTAGATGCTAACATCCCTAGGTAGAGCTGAGTTGCCTGACTCTTAGGCAAGTGCCCTCCCAGGATGTGAAAGTCAGAGTCAGCTGTCAAGGAAGTTGAGAACCTTGAGGTTCCTCCTTACTCGCTCAGAAATTTGTGTGGTAGGGCTGACCCAGAGTCTTGGACCAGGGGAGCCCTGTAGTCTGAATCTAAAAACCTTCCTTTTGTTGGACTGCTGATAAGCTGGGTCTTTTCATTTAAATGTAAAGTTTAGTTGATGAGAAACCAGACACATTTCAAAACCTGCCTATTTTTTGTTGAAAGACTTAGACATATTGAGACAGACAAGGTTCTTTGGGTAAATCTGATACTTTTATTAGAACAACTAAATAGTTGCAATTTTTTTTTCTTGGGAAGCTTGCTAAGAAAAAAAAATCCAATTATTTAGTTGGTCTAATAAAAGATATCGTATTTACCCAAAGAACCTTGTCTGCCTATGTCCTTAGACATGCCTGGCTACAACCTTAAACATATTGATGCATTTCTGTGAAATGTTTTGTTTTCAACAAATTGGAATGTGATGACAAAAATATGTTGGGTGATAAAATTTACAGCCATCTTTATTCCAATATTGCCCCTGCAAGATGTCACAGAGGGTCTTCTGTTCTGATAAGCTTCTGGTATTGGTATTCTGGGCATTTGCAGACACAGAATGACATTCCATATGTCCTGGACCCAGAAAATGAATTATATGCCCTTTCTCTAAAGTATGCACCCCATCTTCATTTGGAATCTAACTGATGACTTTGGTTATTTTATTTATAATGAGCTAGAAGAGTTATTTGCTTTTTTCAGATGAACTCTTCTGCTTATAAATTCTTGCATATTAAAACAGCATAGGATATTTTCAAAGGAGTTGTTTGATATGTATCTCAGGGTAGGCTGAACAGTCAGTTTCATAGTTTCATAGTAGCTAGAGTCGGAAGGGACCTAGGTAGATCATCTAGTCCGACCCCCTGCCTTAGCAGGAAAGAGCACCGGGGTCAGATGACCCCGGCAAGGTGCTCATCTAACTTCCTTTTAAAAATCCCCAGGCTAGGAGCCTGCACGACTTCCCCTGGAAGCTGGTTCCAGGCCCTAGCCACCCTGACTGTGAAGTAGCGCCTCCTAATATCTAATCTAAACTTACCCTCCGCCAGTTTGTGACCGTTATTCCTGGTCACTCCTGGCAGCACACGGGGGAACAGGGACTCCCCCAATACCTGCTGATCCCCCCTGACCAGTTTGTAGCAGGCCACAAGGTCCCCCCTTAGCCTTCTCTTGTGGAGGCTAAACAGGTTCAGGTCCCGTAGCCTCTCCTCATAAGGCCTGCCCTGCTGACCCCTGATCATACGAGTGGCCCTCCTCTGAACTCTTTCCATATTGTCCACGTCCCTCTTGAAGTGTGGCGCCCAGAACTGGACGCAGTACTCCAGCTGCGGCCTGACCAGTGCCGCATAGAGGGGGAGGATCACCTCCCTGGACCTGCTCGAGATGCATCTGTGGATGCATGACAGGGTACGATTGGCCTTCTTGACTGCCTCCCCACACTGTCGGCCCATGTTCATCGTGGAGTCAATGACGACTCCAAGATCCTTTTCCGTCTCCGTGCTGGCAAGAGGGGAGTTCCCCAACCTATAAGTGTGGTGCCGGTTCTTCCTCCCCATGTGCAACACCTTGCACTTATCAGTGTTAAACCCCATCCTATTCTCATCCGCCCACCGTTGCAACCTGTCAAGGTCAGCTTGTAGCCTATTGCACCCTTCTAGTGCACCCACATCCCCCCACATCTTAGTGTCATCAGCAAACTTGAACAGGGTGCTTTCTACCCCCTCATCCAAGTCACTGATGAAGATGTTGAACAGTGCAGGCCCGAGGACCGAGCCCTGCGGAACCCCACTGCCCACATCCTTCCATGTCGAGAAGAACCCATCCACTACCACCCTCTGGGTGCGGCCCTCCAACCAGTTGGCGACCCATTTGATCGTGTGGGCATCGACACCACAGTCTCCCAGCTTTTTGATGAGGACAGGGTGAGAGACAGTGTCGAAAGCCTTCCGGAAGTCCAAAAAGACTACATCCACAGCAACCCCTGCGTCTAATGATTTGGTGACCTGATCGTAAAAGGCCACCAGGTTGGTCAGTGAAATGTGTCTAAGTGACAACTTTCCTATTGTGAAGGTTTATTGAATGGAGCATCCAAAAATGGCTTCAAAATGCAAACACCCCCCAAAAGTTTCTTGTCAGAATAGAAAATAACACAGTCAGGACAGGGAAGGGTGTGATTAGAACAGTCCTGGGGCTCAGGCAAGCAGCTGGGTTTTCCAGCCCTGGGGCTGTACTGCAAACATGCAAAGGCATTCACAAGTTTGGGTTAACCCTTATCTAGATTGGGTTAACCCAATCTTGATCTAGGTTAATGCACCTACACTACTAATTTAGATTAGACCATGCCACTTTTCCCCAATTTAACCCCTCTGAACTCCCATGTGGTTAGACATTTAGATCAACTTAACTGTGGTTAGGTTGATCTAAATATGAGAGCTGTACATACCGAGTGTCTGTAACACCGTCTTCATTTTCTACACACATTTACTGTTTTTTCATCTTGCCCAAATTGTCTTTACATAGTTTAAAGTTGATGAATAGTGGCATGTTTTTGTGTTTATTTGTTTTCCCTATTTCCTGTTTATGCATCAGCACCATCAATTATATCGAGTGCAACTCTGAGAAAATGCTTAATCATTGTGTAACATAACTCCCCAGTTTCTTTTATTCTCTTTTATATATCGATATTGATATGTAATCCCTCCCCTCCCCCAACTATTTCTGATTTTTCCTCTCTCTCTCTCTCTCTCTCTCTTCTCTATAGATAATTATAAGTAATTATAGGATAAGCTTTCACGTTTTATTTTCATAACAGTTTATTTTCAGTAGCAAGTTTTATTTTCTCTCCCCTCTTTGCAAGTAAGTGTCCTATTATTTTGATATAGATGCCCACTGTTTTATAAATGATAATTTTTAAGTTTGTACTGCCTTTATATTGTGTGATTGCTGTTTTAGGCCTATATATGTAAGTTAACATAAGTCATGTCAAGTTTCCATTTTGTAATGTCAAGACTCCATCTTATCCCCATGCCTGGTTTTGTCACATCTACCCTTCCAATGTAACTTGGTTCCTGAATGAATGGGGATGAATAAGGGTGCTTGAGAGACAATGGAAGTAGGTCTAAAAATAGCTGCTTCTGAATGACTGAACCATCAACACCAAATACCTTAATCAGTGACCCAGCCCTTGGAACCACCTCAGCATTCAAGAAACAGAAGATGAGGCAACCCACCATTGTGCCAAGCTGCACATGCTCAGTAAGAATATCTGGAACCCTCTGGAACAGGACTGACAGGGCCTTTCTGTAGGAGACCATAGGTAAGTCTGCCCCATAAAAAGGGGCAGTGAAGACTGACTCTTTGGGAATGCCATTTCCATCTGGACCAGACCAACTCCACATCACACCACCTATCCAACCCAGAGGCCCTGCCGCCAACCCCCTCTGGACACCACTAAGCTGAAGGAGACCCCGACTGGCCATTGAGGACCCACTTTCAGTCTGGGTTAGGTAGATGTCACCTGCATATTTTCTCCTCCAATTTGGACTCTCTCTCTCTTGTCCCAGACTTCAGTCCCTGCACCAAGCCTCTTTAACTCCTGCTGCCACTGTGTGTGTGTGTGTGTGTGTGTGTGTGTGCACGCTCGCGCATGCAAAGGAACCAATAAAATATTGTTACCACCCCCCCTGTTCAATAAAACCACTACCATTTCTAATCCCAAGTTGGGTTATGTTTTACTGATCCCCAGTCCCTTCCCTATCTTAAATTCCAGTCTCTGTTTCTCTTGGCTCCATCCCCCCCACCATTTTCCTGATTTCTCAATTCTGCTCCCCTTTTCTGCCACCTCTCAGCTCCTATTTTTCCCTTTCTGCAAGCTCTCAGCCCTGTTGCTTTCTGCAAGTAGTTACCCTGTTCCCATGACTTTTTGGTTCCTCTCAGCCCTGTGACTTTCTGGAAGCTCTCAGCCCTACTTTCAGTTTTCCTCTCCCCACGTACCTCTCAGCTCCCCGTAGTCTCCTTGCTCTGGCTCCAGCCTCCGGGCTCCTCCCTGGCATTGCTCCTTTGTTCTGCCAGCTTTCTGCTTTCAATTAACACCAATTAACCTTGTTACCCTAATTTCCCTCCAGTCTGTTGGTTCTAATCCCGGCACTGGCAACTTTCTTCTCAGTCTCCACCAGCAGTAACCTGAAGTAACCCCAAGCCTCAGCTTCTCAGCCCAGTTCTCTCTAAGTCTACTGGTTGTAATCCCGGTCCCGGCAATGTTCACACCCTACACTTTCACTCTCTCTCTTACCTTAACCTTCCCCCAGGTATCCCAAATACACCAAGTACATACATACACGCTACAAATTAGGAACTTACCTGTGTGTATGTGTACGTGAGTGATATGTATGTGAACTGATATATGTGTATTTTACTGTGTGCGTGATATACGAATTAGTGATCTGTGTATGTGTATTGGGTGTGCAGGTATTGATAACTGATTCTGGTCTAATTTCTTTTGGTCTGTATAGTGTGTGTAGGTACTTGAATTGGTGATAGGTGTGCATTTGCCTAGGCTGGTAATTTTAGGTGTGCATGTGCCTGGATTGGTAGTGTGTGTGTGCATGCCTGGTGGGGGTGCATGCACCTAGAGTGTGTGTATGGGCCTAGTTTGTGTATGTACTTAACTGATTTTTGAGTGTGTGCATGTGCAATTGTACACTATGCCACCAGAGGGAAGAGCACCAGAGGGAGAGCAAGAACATACAATTGTTTTTCTGTTCGTCCCATATGCATGCTGACCTTTTCATTAAAGGGATAATTTACCAACTGACCCTTAAGGTAAAGCAGCAGGAGTTTCTCAATGCCCAGATTTCATATTATTCATTAATGAATCTCAAATTTCAGCTTTATACTTGCTTGTTTAGGGCCAGGCATTTGTCCTTACATTGTTAGAGTATGAATTAAAGCATCCTCAAAGCTATGTCCTACTGCTGCGTGCATAATTTCAGACACTTACACCTTCATATTAAATACAATACAGAATTACTGGGTGCATGTACATGAGTTGCTAACTGCTCAGTAGCCTAAGTCTACTGTGCAGTAGTGTGCAGGGCAAAAAACATGCTAATGCAGTACTGTGCACTAGTATTAGGCTATTGCACAGTTAGTGTCGCTAAAAAGCCATGCATCAGTGCTACTGCACAGTACCACCAGATACTGCGCATTCATTTAGTACTTGGTTATGCAAATACTAAAAATTAATGCAGTGTAACTACAATGCATTAATTAACATGTAGATGCACCCACTATATAGTAAATATCAGAGTATTTTTTTAGGTAGACAGTAATGCTGACTTATGGGATTGATGACATGATGATAAAACTAAAGGTCCTTCTTTCTAGACTTGTTAATTTTGGCAGTAATGGAATTTTAACATGCCTATAGTGTTTCTTCAGGTGTGAAAGGAAACAAACTTTACTGAATATTGAAGCATGAAAAATTTTATCAATTGAAATTGTTATTATTATTTTTTATGGTAGCAATTCCTATAGGCTATAATAAGGGAGCCAGTCTCAAATATGAGCAGTTACGTTTGAGTTAGGATTACAGACTTCTCAAAAGTCAAAACTTTGGACATATTGAAGCAGGATACATCTGATTATTCAAATAGAAATCAAGATTAATAGCAATATTCTCATCCTAATCTGGCTTGCATGTAATAACTGTACAGGACTAATGGAGTTATGAGCAGGGATCCTGGTTTTCTCTAACAAAAAATTGCAAATTCTCTGATTAAAAACTCACAAATTCTATGAATAAAAATCCAAAAGCCATGATTAAAATGAAAGGCCACTACATATATAGATATCAGTTGAACATGATGTTTTATTGATATATTTAATAGATTAATAGATTCATAGACATTTTACAAGTTTTAAATCAATTTGGATATTTAAAACTTTAAATATTTAAAACTTTAAAAAAGTTAAAGTTTTAAAGCAATTTGGAAGCCTTCCAGTGCATCAGTCACTAAAATAAAATAAATTCTAAATACCTATACATTTTGGTATTAGATTTTGAGTTTTTTATCATGGAAAATCAGAGTTCCTCCTGTTCCCTTAGATCATGGAACACAGATCCAGGCCCCTCAGTCCCAAGTGACAGCCCCCTGAACCTGCTGGTGCTCTTTGCTTCCCCCCCAAAAAACCCCCAACCCCTAGCCTTGCTAGTGTCTGCAGTTCACTGCCCTCTGCAGCAGTGCCCAAACCCTGGCTGTCACCTGTGACAGGCAACAGCTGCTGCAGTAAAGTGAAGCACAGAACCTTGTTCCACCCTCATGGGTGGCATGGCCAGAGCAGAGCCGGGGGTAGGCTGCCTGCTGTGGGCTCAGGCTCCCCATCCTGCTGTGCTCCCCTGTGGCCTCTATGGTACAGTGGGTAGGACCTGGCATGGCAGGGCAGAGTGGGACTGGACAGGGAAACTCAATGCCACCACTGTGAGCTCCATGCTGCCCTGGCAACATGCCCCCTGCCCACCCCACAGCAGCAATGGGTGCCTTGCCAGGGCAGCACAGAGCTTGCAGCAGCAAGAAACTTCTCTGCCATGTCATGTTCTGCTCTACCATGCTGTGTCCTGCCCGCTGGGCTGCAGAGGCACCAGGGAAGGGCAATAGGGCAGGGAGCTTGTGCCTGCACAGGAAGCATGCACCTGCACCTGCCTGCACCCTGCACACAGATCTGGGGGGTCATGGGTTCCTTCTTCCCCCCCCAGAAGTGCACACAGTTGTGGGAAGCTAGCCCCCCCACTCCATAGATAAGCCATCCATAGCCCCATCCTGCTCCCTTCCAGTGCCCAGTGGGGGCCTGGGCCCCAAGACCCCCAGCCACAGGCCTGCTCAACTACCTCCCTCCTTCCTTCCCTCCTCCCTCTATTTTATGGGGATCTCAATCCACCCTCCACCCCCAGACTTACATGACAGAGCTGCTCTCCAGGCTGCCCGGTGGCCATGTGCATATACATGCACAAGGTGCCCCTGGGCTGACTACCCTCCTCCCACTTCCCCCAGCCCCTTACAGGCTGTAACTCTGGCAGCCTGCAGACTGCTCTCTGCAAAAATGCAAAATCTATTTGTTTCTCCATTAAAATGACAAATCTGCATTTTCCTCAGGTGAAAAGGAAAATCCACATTTTTCTCCATTTCCTGTGGGAAACAGAAAACCAAGATCCCTGGTTATGAGACCATTAGGACCTTGCTTTGATAGAGAAAAGCCACACTAACACATGCATCTTAACAAAAATGAAAATTCCTGTGCTAGGTGTCTGCCTCAGGACAAATATTTTTGAAAAAACAATTCAGACATTTCTAAAAACAAGAATAAGAAAAGATCAAATATTTTTCCCTGCTTGGGAAGCCAGCATGCCAGTGAATATCCATCCAAATCCTAATCTGGCTATGTCTAGACCTTTACTTAATTTTTTGGTTCTTACACATTCAGTAAAGACACGTTGAATTTTGCTAGCTGTAGTGATTGCAGAAGATGAGAAGGACTTTCTCTGCAATTTCTGCAGTCTGCTGCAGCACCAGCCTTGAGAACTGAGAGTATCTAGTTCACTTCAGTAGCTCAAGCAGAATGTAGGGCAGGATGGCACTGTAGAGACTCATGCCTTCAGAGAGGCATGAGATTTTACAGTCATGCTCTCTGGTATGTTCAGCATTGCATTTCCATGTCAGAGTGTGAGGAGCAGGAGTAAATGCATCAGGCTTATTTTGACAGTGGCTATGAAGTCAGAGTGGCACCAATGTCATTAGCGGTAGTAAGCAATTTGAACATGATGATCTTGAGATTACTTAAGAGTCCAATCTTTCAGCACCAGATCTGTTCGAAGATGTTGCAGGTCTTTCTGCAGGGCAGAGTAGGCTGTATCCTGGGATTCCTTTCCTTTTCTTTCTTTCTGTCTCTGCTCTGCTTCAAGGGCAAGATGTTTTACCGCTAAGTGAGCTGCTGCTTGGTTGAGATTGTGGCACCATTGGAGTCATATAATCACAAAGGGCTGAAAGGGACCTTCAGAGATCATGTAGTTCAGCCCCTGGCCTGAGGCAGGATTATTCCTTTCCAAATCATCCTATAGAAGCCATAATCTAAACTCTACTTAAGACTACTATCAACCCTGACACAACACAGACCCAGCACAACAGCCAATGTCTTGCTTCTATGAAATGTTGTCATGTCAATGTAGCCCAGGTGTACTCTGGTATATACTTACCTTCTCCAATTGAAGGGAACTGTTAGCTGGCAGACGTGCTGAGGGGCAACTGCAGATTCCTTAAAGTTTCCCTCCATCCCTACAGAAGTAGGACAGGACAGTCAGGGGATTTAACTGTATACTCGTTTATTTATGTTACCTTATCACAAGGAAAAGAAACATGGATATAAACATATGTACAAAATTTGTGAAAATTTTAGTCTACATGACTTTTTCAGCATCACCATAATTTGATACTGGAAGGAGAAGAATTCAGTTCTTCAGAGTAGCATGTAACTTAATTATGAGAATATCTTTTCTCTCCCTGCAGTTTCTGCTTCATGAACCAAACTCCTTACAGACTCTACAGCAAATGAGTCAGAGGTCCATTAGAAAATAGCATCCTTCATTCTCAATCTTGGTTATAATATTCATCCACCTTTTTGCCCTGTAGATAGTTTAGGAGTGGAAGGCATTTTTTATGCATCTAAGTGGAACCTATTATCAGGAATCCTTGTTTTCTCTGGCAAAAAAAAAAAAAAATCCTCAATTTTTGGATGTATAAAATTAATCCAAAAACCACATTTTTCCATGATTAAAATGAAATGCCACTAAGTTTACTCATGGAAAATGTAGATTTTAGGTTACTTTTTTAAATCCAAAAATTGGAGATTTTTTTAAATCAGAGAAAACCAGGATCCCTGATTTTTATCTATCACATCATCATTATAAACAATAGCACCTGGCAGCAAAGGTCTTGTGGAAAGAACTTGAGAGGCAAAAGATTGGATTAAAGTTGCAGTGGGATGTGCTACATTTTCAGAAAATTTTACAAAATTAATCATTTGGGACCAATATTATGAGGTGTTGCAATTCTTGGGTCTGACAGGCTAAATTGCAGTTTATACATTGCTGACAGTGTCTGTATATGGCCATGTGTTATTTATGTTGTGCCTGAAGATGCTTATGGGAATTTGATATTTACGGTTTTGCTACATATTAAGATTTGGATATATGGCTAAGCAGATGTGCAAATTGGTTTGGGCTCATTCATGTTCTGATGACTGATTGTTAAATGGTTTTGTTTGTTCTCTTTGGTTATATTTTTATTAACAGTTTGAAGAATACAGAAAATGAGTTTTACAGTGGCTGTAAGCCATTATTTTTCTGTAGGTTCCTACATATATCACATACTTAAATATTTCAGGATGTATGCTTTTTTTTTCTTTTTAAAATGGCACTCTCTCAATGTAACGTGCAGGGGGAGAGGGATAGCCCTGGAGGAATATATTTCCTGGGGTATAGCTTGTAGCTCACGTAAGCCTCTGAAAAAATTTCTGTTAAGGTCTTTGGCATTGGGATGGATTCAGACTATTCAACTACTCTTCATCCATACTAATGTAAAAATCTTTGAATGCATTGTCAGTCAAACAGATGTGACCTTGTATACTGTTTTCAGTAATCAATACTGGTGACTCAACTCTCACACACAGTGCATCTGAAAATGTTTAGTTATGAAAATACTAAAGCATTTCTCATATAATAAGGGGACAAAGATTGATGTCTGGTTAAGTGACAGTAGCAAGTACCATATTTCATAGTGTATGCGTCAATGTGAATGTCAACCCCATTTTTCTGATCCAAAAAGTTAGGAGTTTTGTATATCCAGTGAATACGTCAACCTGGCCAGGCACCTTGGGGTGGACACATGCCACTGGCAGGGGGTGGGGATGGGCTTTGCTAACATGGCTCATGCAGTGTACCTCATAGGGGATGGGGCCAGGCCCAGCTGGTATGGCCCCATCCCCTGTGAGCAGTGCTGCCTGGGCCATGCCAGCTGAGTGCCAAGCCCAGCACCACTCACAGAGGATGGGGCTGCAAAGCCAACTGTTGAACTTGACCCCATCCTCTTCAAACAGTGCTGTTGAGCCTGGGTGCACCAGCCGGTGCCAGGCTCAGCACTTGCCTGGGGTAGCAGAGCTCGGCACCCAGCTGAGTCATGTCTCCACAATGACAGCAAGGCCCACAGGCTGCACTTGGGTTGGGCCCAGGCCCCATGGCCTCTAGGACCAGGGACACTATCAGTAAGTGAAGAAGGTTGGGTTGGGTTGGAGCTGAGGTAGTCCTGGGTGGGGGTCAAAAGTGTTGATATGATATATAAGTTGAGGTGGAAATTTAAAGGTAAATATTTTGGCTCCAAACCTCAATTTATACATCATGAAATATGGTATTTTCTTATTTCATAGTCTGTTACATCCCAATAAAAATAGCATTTACTTAATTTTAAAAAAATATCTCTATTACTGTATTTAGAACCAGAGGAGGCAAAACCAACATTTTTGCCTGGCATCTTTTAGATTGTATTTTCCCCCCCTATTTTCTTCTAATTTTAAACATACATGTATACACAGAATTTGTTTCACTCTCTTAGTATATTATAAGATATCCATTTTAAAATTTATTTGCTCTTACTATTTGATAGTACTCATTTTTCTTTAATTTGAAATGTGTTGTTTTACCAGCGTTTGTATGGAAGAAGGCAGGGCAGTTCCACATTTTATAGACTAACTTGTTCAGAGAGGCATAAGTTTTCATAGTTGACAGACTACTTTATCAGATGAAATTAATGGGCTATAAATTGCAAAATTTCTCCAGCTAAACTCTTAATTCAATTTTAAATGAATTAAGTTAAGTTAGTACAAAATATTGTAGGCGCTCTGATTTCAATTTAAACAAGGTTTATATTGATTTTGCTTAAAACAATTCTTTACCAAGTTACATTAACTTGACATAAATTCAGCTCAAATCAAATTAAGATTGCTTTCTTGATTTATCTAATTGGCTTAAAAATCACACCTTTAGTTTAAATGAGGAAACTTTGAATAGAGGTAAGTCCTTAATTCTTCATTAATTGCAAGATTTGGGAGGGAAAGGGGAAGGGGAGCTTCCTAAATTAAATCTACTTTTAGGCACATAAATAAGCAGATAGATTTTTCCAAAATTATTAAACACCTAGAAGCTGCCTTAGACTTCTCTGGGAACTGCTGAGCACCCAGAGCCTGAAAAAAAATTAGCTACTGCCTAAATTATGTTTGAGAGACTAATTACATTCTGTTATGAAGGAAAACATACACAGCCATATCCCATCTCCATAGCAGGAGCAGATCCAGAAAGTGTATGGCGACACGATTACATTCAACTTGGCTGTGCCACATGTGAACCCTTGATGTGGGGTCTGCATGGGTCCCCTGTTTTCACATGGCTCTGGACCCCAGGGGCTGAGTGCTGCCATTACAGCTCATCCCCTCCTTTCTTCTGCTGCTGAATTCATCAGGCAGGGGGATGGAAAGGGAAATGGTGAATAGCTTCACCTCCCTGGGCTTGAAAGCTCCATGAAAGCAGGTGAGCTCAGAGCTTACATGGAGCACCAGCAGGAATCTGTGCTGTACAGTCAATGATCTCAGAGCTCAATGAGCATGCATAGCAAAGCCATGGGTGACTGGTGCCTCCCAAATCTGGGGGTGGAGGCCCTCCAGTGGCCAGACAGTGACTGGAGGGGGAGTCTCCAGCGGCCGGTTGGTGAGCGCGCTAGTGGCACAGTGGCAGCAGAAGTGCAAGTCCTTCTGCATGTGAGATGGTGGTGGCAGTGCCAGCACTTCCGCTGTTCACACTTCTGCCACTGACATGCCACTCTTGTACTCACTGTTGAGACGACATCAGCTCTCTGAGGAGGGGTCTCAATGCCCCTCCCACTTGTCGCCTACAAGCAAGGTCAAAGTGCAGAGAGGGGCCACACCATCCTTGCCCCATTTCTGGATTCACGACAGCTGCATAGTATGTTTTCCACCTTTGCATTTATCTTGATAATACACAAAAGTCCACAGCATTATCTCTTTTTCAGAAGGATATCCCAGGATTTAGGTGGGGAATTCAGTCTGAAAATGAACTGCATGATATAGCCTTAAGAAAATTACCATCAATCTGGGGTGATAGGGACATACAATACCTGGGCTAATATATGTGGAAGTGCCTGTGCCTCTCCCGTGAGGCATGTCATAAAGTGTTCACTGGGCCTTTTACAGTATCAGCTCTTTTATGAGTGGACAGCTTGCTTCTATTGTTTAACAAGTGGAGCTGGGAGAAGGGCAACAAATCTCATCTGCCACAACTTGATCTTTTGGGAAGAGGTCGTATTCTCCATGGATGCGGTCCCTAGTCAGGCCTGGTGCTGTCTTCTGGGGCTCTGCCTCCCCTACATCCCATCTGATACCAACCTTTGAGATCTCCAAAAGATATTACGGGCACATAGGTTATGCTTTCATATCGTGTGTTCTGAGGTAAGTAACAGATATAAAACAAAACAATATGGAACTGAAATATCACTCCAGAGCTTAGTTCCTCTTTACAGTCCTCTAGCCTGGACTTGGACCACCCTGGTTTTTGCCTTGCAAAAACCTCTTTTGTATTTTAGGGTTGGCCGTAGGAACCATCCCCTGTAGACCGCTTTGGTCCACTGTGCTCATGGTTCTTCTTTCTCTTCTTCTCTAGGTTCAGCTTCTCCAGACAAATTCCAATCTCCCATCCCCAACAGCCAGGACTATGATGTGGGTATGTCATTTGGATCGTCCAAACCACTTCGGTGGGTTTGGTGCCAGCTGGTTGCCTTCCACCATTCACTCCTCCCAGGCATTCCAGGCCTCACTTCCAGTCCTCTGGTCTCTCTGTATCATTCTCCTTTTAATTCTAGTGTGGGGTTCAGGCACTGGTGTTTCCCCGGTGCTTGTCTCTTCCCCCAACACCGCTTTTCACCACTGCTTCTCAGCCTCATGCTGACTCTGCAGGTAAGGTCCTTCTTTCTTGTCTTCTGCCCCATCACAATATATCACTATTGATTCTTTCTTGCCATCAATCCACACAAAGACTTATGAAGTCTATAAAAGTTGTGGCCAAATACTGAATATAGCTTAACCTTGGGACAACTACATATTTCATCTAAATTCAGAGAATTTCTGAATTTTCTTGGTTTCCTTATTAAATCACAAAGCTTATAAAATTTTTGTGTTAAACACATCTATGATTTTTCACAAATTTTCCATGGTATGTTATAGTTGTTTATTACCAAAATATTTGTTCAGATAAAAATACAACAACATAGATATGTCTAGAGAATCTGTAACCTTACTTACTCTTCCAACTGATTCTAAAGATGTCCCTTATCATTAATGAAAATAATTTATCTGCTCTAGAATGTACAGTGCAAATAATACCTCTCAACAACAGTTACCATAGTAACATTGGCTTGTAGTTTTTGTCCTCATATTTCAGCATATCTCTTTTTATTTTTTTCCAAGTGCTCTTTATGCGGGCATTTTTAAATGAACTTATCACTTGAAAACATTTGTTTTTTTCTTTTGTATTATTTAATGTGGTTGTTATGGCAACAGTATCTTTGTCTTGTTATTTTGTCTCTGAAAAGGCTGTAGCTACATCTTCAGCAAATGAGAAGGAAGGGAAGATGTTCACATTTTGTTTTTCTTATTTATTACTGTAAGCATGATCGCATACAAAATTGCATTTTGCCATAAGAATTCAGGAGCCTGTCTTGTTGAGTTTGGCCAATTTCTTCCTGTTTACATTTCCACGTAGAAAGTCTTGACCAACTAAAGCAGTTAACTAGTATTCACATGAACTTTTACATGTGGTCTGGGAGTTTGGGATTGGGGGAGGGACGACACTTTAATTAGAGTGGCTCCAAGAGCTTCTCTAATTAAAGTGACACAGTGTCTCATGCATCAGTGTCTCCATGCTTCTAAATAGTTGCCAGGGTGCTTTATCTAAAGCTCATTTGATGAGCTTTAGTTCAAGCACCCCTGCCACCATTTTGAAATGTGAGGACACTGAAACACAAGACACAGGAGGCTGCTGGAGTGTGGTAATTACCATGCTCCAGCAGATTGGATTGATGGAGTTTGCTCTGATACTCTGTAATTACAGCACATTGGAGCAGCCTCCATGCTTGTGTACAGGCACCCTCTCTGACATTTCCCTTGCTGTTTCAGGGTTTATAATGGAATAAGTGATGGGCATGGGTTATACATCTTGGGATAAAGCTGCATAAGGAATGCTAAGATAAATTCTTGTAAAGAAACCTACAGTAAAAATTGTGACTGTAATTGGAATGATAAAGCATTTTGGCACCCTATACATGTTACAGGTACTGAGCAATTAACTAGTTAATTGCACAATTACTTTAACACCAGCTACATGTGCAAAGTAACTATCATGCCATAAAAAACCCCAACCAGCTATAAAATTAGAAAATATGTACTAGCTTTATTGATGGTTGTTATCAGACTTTAATTTCCACATGTTGCAGGATCTGCTATGTGATAGGGTTCCCAGCAGCAAAGGCCAGCCAGGGGCAGGGGAGTCTTGCAACTGAGAGCATGCTCAGCCCCATCAGCTGCTGAGTCTGGGGTCTGGCAGCATGGGGACCCAGAGCCCTACAGTTGCGGACACTGCATGCCAGGACCCAGCGGGGAATTGGGGAATGGCTGCCCCAAGGGTGTGTGAAGCCCCTAAGCCTGGAGGATCACAGCTGTTGTGATCTCCCAGAATAAGGGGTGCATGAAACTCCTTTGGCCTGGAGGACTGTGGCTGCTGTGATCTCTTAGGTTCAGAGTCTGTGAAACTCCCATGGCCTGGAGATTTGCAGCAGTCACAATCTCCCAGGTTTGGGCATGCATGAAAGCCCTGTTCCTGGAGGATCACAGCAGCCATAATCTCCCAGGATTAGTTGTGCCATGTCTAGTACTCCTGGGCATGGGGGGGTCATGGCAGCTATGATATCCTGTGCTTGGATTGCATGAAACCTCCCAAGCCTGAGGGATCACAGCTGCCATGATCGTGGAGCATGCTTGCAGCTGGGAACCTCTTAACTGAGGGAGATCCCAGCCACAGGAGCTTGTTCATAGCTGGTGCAAGAAGAATCCTGAATCAGGGTGCCCCTACACCAGTAATAAGGTGCTATTGGATCTATTGCATGATTCCACAGTCATGCCACCTGTCATGCACGTGACATGGCAGGAGGCACAAAAGTGCGGATTGTACATTAGATCCCGTCACAACTTTATCTGCAAGTGTAGAGGTGGGCTTTGATTATTTGGAGTCTATGGCTTTGATTTTCTTTATTTTATGTTATAGCCGCAATGCAATCCATCTGAGGATGTTGAGAGAGTTGGCTGATGTGATGGCAGTGTTGTCCTCATCAATATGCTCAGGGCAGTAGTCAGGGAGGCACTCGGAGCCCAGGGGGTAGCTAGTATGGGGGTCCAGGAAAGGTGGTCCTTCCTTAAGGAGGCTATCCTTGGAATGCAGCAAGATGCAATTCCTCTGTGCAGGAAGGGGGGAAAGGGGTCCAAGAAAACTTTGTAGCTGAGCGCGGATATCCAGGCTGGCCTGAGGACAAAGAAAAAGGTGTACTGGCAGTGGAAGCAGGGGGCAGGGACAAAGGAGGAGTACACCTCCCTGACCTGAGCTTGTAGGGATTTGGTGAGGAAGGCTAAAGCAGCACTGGAGCTTAGATTATCTACTGGGATTAAGGATAACAAAAAGTCCTTTTTCAAGTATATAGGTAGCAAGAAGAAGTCTTGGGGTAACATTGGACCCCTACGGGGCGGGGCAGGGCAGGGCAGGGCAGGGCAGGGCAGGGCAGTTGGTGACGGATGCGTAATAGAAGGCAGAACTCTTCAACAATTTCTTTGCCTCCATGTTCCTGTCTGCTGACAATGGGGTGCTCTCAGGTGACAGCGTAGAGAGGCCCAGGAAGGATGCAAGACCCCTGACAGTTAGTTCAGACCTAGTTAAGGATTACCTGTAGTGCTTAAATGTGTCCAAGTCAGTGGGTCCAGATGACCTTCATCTGCGGGTGCTGAGGGAATTGGCTGGTGTCATTGCGGAGCCTTTGGCACAGCTGTTCAAGGACTCCTGTTGCTCAGGCCAAGTCCCTGAGGATTGGAAAAGGGCCAATGTGGTCCCTATTTTCAAGAAGGGGAGGAAGGAAGAGCCTGGCAACTACAGGGCAGCCAGCCTCACTCCTATCCAGGGGAAGGTCTTTGAAAAAATTTACAAGGGCCACATTTGTGAGAGCCCAGCAGGGGAAGTGATGTTGAGGGGTAACCAGCATGGGTTCGTGCAAGGCCTATCCTGCCTGACTAACCTGGTCTCTTTCTATGACCAAGTGACAAAAAGCTTAGATGTGAAAGAAGAAGTCTATGTCATCTTCTTGGACTTCCAGAAGGCTTTCGACACAGTGTCCCACCCAGTTCTGGTGGGCAAGCTGAGGGATTGCGGCATTGACGTGGCAAACTGGCTCAAGGGGTGAACCCAGAGGGTGGTGGTGGATGGGTCAATGTTGACCTGGGGGTGTGTGGGCAGCGGAGTCCCCCAGGGCTTGGTCCTTGGACCGGTGCTGTTCAACATCTTCATTAGCGACCTGGACGAGGGTGTGGAGACCATCCTGTTCAAGTTGGCTGATGACACCAAGCTGTGGGCTAAAGTGAATACACTGGCAGGCAGGGACCGCATCCAGGCAGACATGGATAGGTTAGAAAAGTGGGCGGATTTGAACAGGATGCAGTTGAACAAGGACAAGTGCAGAGTGCTGCACCTGGGGAGAGGGAACCAGCATTATGGTTATATGTTAGGGGCTGACCCTCTCAGCAGCACACAGGCAGAGAGGGATCTTGGAGTCAGGATTGACTCCAGGATGAATATGAGTCACCAAGGTGATGAAGCAGTAGGCAGAGTCAACTGCACCCTGTCATACATCAACAGGGGCATCACTAAAAGGTCCAGAGAGGTCTTGCTCCCCCTCTATGCGGCATTGGTCAGGCCGCAGCTGGAGTACTGTATTCAATTCTGGGCACCGCACTTCAAGAAGGATGTGGAGAACCTGGACAGGGTCCAGAGGAGGGCCACTTGTATGGTTGAGGGCCTCCATGGCCAGCCCTATGAGGAGAGGCTGAGGGACCTGAATCTCTTTTGTCTCCGCAAGAGGAGACTGAGGGGGGATCTTGTGGCTGTCTACAACTTTATCAGGGGCCACCAACAGGGACTTAGGGAAAGTCTGTTCACCAGGGCCCTCCTTGGAGTCACCAGGAACAATGGCCACAAGCTGAGGGAGGATAGGTTTAGGTTAAATATTAGGAAGAACTACTTCATGGTAAGGGTGGCCAGAACCTGGAATAGGCTTCCCAGAGAGGTGGTGCTCTCAATTTCCATGGAGATCTTCAAAAGGAGACTGGATAGGCACTTGGCTGGGGTCTTATCACCCCTGCCAGTCCCAGTGCTCCTTCCTGCCCATGGCAGGGGGTTGGACTAGATGATCTGTCTAGGTCCCTTCTGACTCTATGATTCTATGACTCTATGAAAGGTTGGAGTCCAGGTAGGGAAGAGAAACAGAGTCCAAGTCCTTGGTTGGAGGACTAAAGTGTTCAATGCCTCTTTTGCCTCAGTCTTCACAAGCAAGGCCAGCTCTTAGACTACTGCACCAAGCAGCACAGTTTGGTGAGGAGGTGAGCCGCTCTCAGTGGTGAAAGAACAGCTTAGGGACTACTTAGAAAAGCAGGATTCGAATAAGTCCATGGGGCTGGAGATGGGATGCACCAGAGGGTAGTGACAGAGTTGGATGATGTGATTGCAGAGTCACTGACCATCATCTTTAAAAACTCATGGCAATCAGGAAAGGTCCTGGATGATTCAAAAAGGGAAAACATCGTGCCCATATTTAAGCAAATGAAGAAGGAGGATCTAGGGATCTACAGTCCAGTCAGCCTCACCTCAGTCCCTGGAAAAAATCATGGAGCAGATCCTCCAAGAATGCATTTCTAAGCATTTGGAAGAGAAAAAGATGATTAGGAACAGTCAGCATGGATTCAGCAAGGGAAGTCATACCTGACCAACCCGATTGCCCTCTTTGATGAGGTGACTGGCTCTGTGGATGTGGGGAGACTAGTGGATGTGGTGTACCTTGATTTTATCAAGGCTTTTGATATGGTCCCCCACAGCATTCTCTCAGACAAGCTAAGGAAGTATGAGCTGAATGAATGCAGTGTAAGGTGGACAGAAAACTGGCCGGAGCATCCAGCTCAGAGAGTAATAAACAATGGCTTGATGTCTAGTTGGCAGCCAGTATGAAGTAGAGTGCCACAGGGGTTGGTCCTGGGACCAGTTTTGTTCAATGTTTTCATCAGTGACCTGGAAGATGGTATAAAGTGCACCCTCGGTAAGTTTGCAGATGACACAAAACTGTGGGGATTGGTAGATGTGCTGGAAGGTAGGGGTAGGGTTCAGAGTGACTTACACAAATTGGATGATTGGGCCAAAAGAAATCTCATGAGGTTCAACAATGACAAGTGCAAAGTCTTGCACTTAGGATGGAACAATTCCATGCACCAGTACAAGCTGGGGGCTGACTGGCTGGGCAGCAGCTCTGCAGAAAAGTACCTGGGGGTTATAGTGGACAAGAAGCTGAATATGTGCTAGTAGTGTGCCCTTGGCTGCAAGAAGACTCATGGCATACTGGGATGCATTGTAGGTGTGTTGCCAGTAGGTCAAGGGAAGTGATTATTCCCCTCTATTCAGCACTGCTGAGGCCACAACTGGAGTACCGTATTCAGTTTTGGGCCCCCCACTATAGAAAGAATGTGGACAAATTGGAAAAAGTCCAGTGGAGGGCAGTGAAAATGGTGAGGGGGTTGAGGGACATGACTTATGAGGAAAAACTGAGGAAACTGGGCTTATTTAGTCTAGAGTAATGAGGACCGAAGGGGGATTTAATAGCAGGCTTCAACTAGCTGAAGTAGGGTTCAAAAGAGGATGGAGATAGATTCTTCTAAGTTGTGGCAGATGACAGAACAAGGGACAGTGGTCCCAAGTTGCATCCAAGGAAGTTTAGGTTAGATATTAAGAAGAACTTTCTCACTACGAGGGTAGTCAAACATTAGAACAGTTTACCCAGAGAGGTGGTGGAAGTTCCATCCTTGAAGGTTTTCAAAACCCTGCTTTGGAAGGGATGATCTAGTTAGGGAGGATCCTGCTCTGAGTAGGTGGTTGCACTAGATGACCTCTTGAAGTTCCCTCCAACCCTAACTTTTTATGATTCTAATTTTGATCCCCTCGTGAGTT
This sequence comes from Crocodylus siamensis, assembly GCF_052110815.1. NCBI lineage: Eukaryota > Metazoa > Chordata > Crocodylia > Crocodylidae > Crocodylus > Crocodylus siamensis. Next base: position 61,378,671 of record NC_143399.1, read on the forward strand.
TCAGCTTGCCCCAGCCTCAGCCCCAGCCCCAGTCCTGTTCCCATCCCAACCCAACCTTCTTCACCTACCAAGAACATCCCTGTAGCTGGAGGCCATGGGACCTGGGCCCAGGCTGAGTGTGACCTTGTCATCACCATGGAGATACCACTCAGCTGGGTGCGGAGCCCAGCCCCATCCCCTGTTGAGCAGTGCTGACTGGGCCATTCCAGCCAAATGCTAACCCTGGCACCACTGGCAGGGGATGGGACCATGCCAGCTGAGCTTCACACCCAGTGCCGCCTGCAGGGGATGAGGCTGATCACCAGCTGATCACGGATCCCAGCATCACTTGCAGGAGACGGGGCCGCATCAGCAGAGCACCAACCCTGGCCTCATCCACTGCAAGCAGTGCTGCCAAGCCCAGCTGTGTCAGCCAAGCCTGGTGCCACTCGCAGTGGATGGGGCCGGGCTCAGCACTTAGGTTTCACAGCCCCATCCCTTGCAAGCAGCATTGGGCTTGGTGCTTGGCTGGTGCAGCCCAGGCAGAACCACTCACAGGGGCTGGGCCTGTGCCAGCTGAGCACTAAGTCCAGCCCTGTCCCTGGCAAGTGGTGCTGCCTGGGCCCTGCCAGCTAAGCCCAGCCCTGTTCTCTGCAAGTGATGCTGTGGCATGTCTCCACCTCCCAGGTGCCCAGCCCTCACTGAAGGTTTGCAGAGGCCAGTATAAGTCAACCTGATATTTCTGATCCAAAAAGTTAGGTTGACTTATGCACTGGATCTAAAACTCCTAACTGTTTGGATCAGAAAAATGGAGTTGACTTATGTACTGTGTCAACCCATACACCATGAAATACAGTAATTAGGAGCAGTCTGCATTGATTCACCAAGGGCAAGTCAGGCTTGACCAACCTGATTGCCTTCTATGATGAGATAATTGGCTCTGTGGATGCAGGGAAAGCAGTGGTTGTAATATACCTTGATTTTAGCAAGGGTTTTGATACTGTCTCCCCCAGAATTCTTGCAAGCAGGCTGAGGAAATATAGGTTGGATGAATAGACTGTAAGGTAGATAGAAATCTGGGTGGATTTTCAGGGTCAACAAGTAGTAATCAATGGCTCAATGTAGATCTGGCACCCAGTATCAAGTGGAGTGCCCCAGGAGTCAGTTCTGAGGCTGGTTTTTTCAATATCTTCAAATGATCTAGAAGATGGGGTGGACTACACCCTCAGCAAGTTCACAGATGACACCATACTGGCGGGGGTGGGGGTAGTATATACATTGGAAGATCAGGTTAGGATTCAGAGTGACTGAGACAAGTTGTAGGATTGGACCAAAAGATATCTCATGAGGTTCAAAAAGGACAAGTGCAATCTCCTTCACTTAAGACAGGAGAATCCCATGTACTGCTACAGCCTAGGGACTGACTGGCTAACCAGTAGCTCTGCAGAAAAGAACTTGGCAGTTACAGTGGACAATAAGCTGCATACGAGTTAGCAGTGTGCCTTTGTTGCCAAGAAGGCGAACAATATCTGGGTTGCATCAGTAGGAGTGTTACTAGCAGATCAAGGGAAATAATTATTTCCCTCTATTCTGCACTCATGAGGACACATCCGGAGTACTGTGTCCAGTTTTGGGCATCCCATATGGAAAGGATGTGGACAAGTTGGAGAGAGTACAGAAGAGAGCAATGAATATGGTGAGGATGTTGAGGCACATGACTTCTGGGGAGAGGCTGAAGGAAATGGGCTTATTTAGTTTGGAGAAGAGAAGACTGAGAGGGGATTTGATAATAGCCTTTAACATAGGCAGTGGGAGAAAATATTATTTGGGGGGGTCTGAGCTTGTGCACATATGCACATACCTTGCCCCTCAGCAGGTAAGTCTGTCATGGGGAAGTGTCATGGGGAAGCAGATCGAGGCCCCCACAGTGAGGGAGGGAATGGGGCAGGATCTAGGGTAAATGGGGCCCTGGGGTCCAGGTCCATGGTGGGATGCTCACAGCCTAGGTGACTTGTGCAAGGCCATAGGGGGGCTCCTACCACTGGCAGGGGCTGCGGGGAGCACATGCTTCCCAGACCTGTGCATGAGGTGGAGGCAGGCTGCTACTGTGGGCTGGACTCTGCAGCCCATGCATGGCAGGTACATGGGACCAGGCTGCTTTGGGGCAGTGACAGCAGGGCACAGACTCCAGCCTGCAGCAGCAGCCTGCATCCACCCTGTGCACAGATCTGAGGGGCACATGCCCCCTGAGTTTTCCCTGGGGTGTGTATAGTAGCAGAAGCCCTCCCACACCCTTTGATGAGCTGCTTAGGCTCCAAACATCCCAACACCTGCCCCGGCCCCAGGACCCATTCACCCCAGGCCCTGCCTCACTCCCTCTCTCACCACAGAGGCCTCAATCTGCACCCTCTGCCCCCATGCCACTTACCCACAATAGACATACCTGCTGCACTGGGCAGTGCACTGCACACCATTGGGCTGCTGCAGGCTGTGGCTGCATGTCTGTCTGTGGGTGCCCCTCCCCCCTGCTGCAGCCTATGCCTGGGCTGCTCTGCAGCCCTTCCTGCTGCTACTGCTCCCCCGTGTTGGAGGTGGGGGCTAAGCCAAATTAGCCCTGGCCTTCTGCCACCTATGGCCTTTAACTACCTGAAGGGTGGTTCCAAAGAGCATGGAGCTATACTGTTCTTAGTAGTGACAAGTGAGAGAACAAGGACCAATGGTCTCAAGTTGAAGCAAGGGAGCTTTAAGTGCCCATCAGCAGGCTTAAATGTCTCTACACTAATGCTAGGAGCATACAAAACAAGCAGGAGGAGCTTGCACTCCTGCTTACAATCAACAACTTCAACCTGGTTGGACTAACTGAAACCTGGTGGGACACTACTCACAACTGGGCAGTAGGCATTGAGGGTTACAAGTTGTACAGATGGGATAGAGTGGGGAAAAAAGAAGAGGGTGTTGCTCTCTGTGTTAAGGAACAATATACATCCTCTATAATCAAGATGGGATCAGAGGATGGCCCAACTGAGAAACTGTGGGTCAGGATACAAGGGAGTTGGGGGAAAAGGGACTTGGTAGTGAGGGTCTAGTCAAACCAGGAGGATGAGCTAGAGCTGGGATTCTCCAGACAGCTCTCAGAGGCCATACAGTCGAGAGTCGAGCCAAATCTAACTGCTCACATAGGTTCTTAACCTGCATACAGGACTTCCACCTAACAGGAGGTATATGACCCCACTAGAGAAAATAACTTGCTGGACTTGGTGTTAGCTACAGGGGATGACCTGGTGGGAAATCTGCAGGTACAAGGTAACCTAGGGGATAGTGACCATTGATTGATTAAATTGACTATCTGGCAAAGGGTAGGTAAACTAGCAGGGCTGAAGTGCTAGACTTTAGAAATGCTAACTTCAGCATGTTCAGGAGATTAGTTAGTGAGGCATTAAAGCTCAAGAATACTGACAAAATGGGGGTCCAGGAAGGATGGTTGTGCCTGCTAGGCCCCATTCGCTGTATTGTGTGGTCAGAGGCTTGCAGGCAAGGCCCTACAAGGAGAGATTGATTAAATTGACTATCTGGCAAAGGGTAGGTAAACTAGCAGGGCTGAAGTGCTAGACTTTAGAAATGCTAACTTCAGCATGTTCAGGAGATTAGTTAGTGAGGCATTAAAGCTCAAGAATACTGACAAAATGGGGGTCCAGGAAGGATGGTTGTTCCTCAAGGGGACAGAAGAAGACAATCCTATTGCACATAAAAGGGAGTAAAGGGGCCAAGAAGCCCTCTTGGCTGAACAGGGAAATCCTATGGGCAAATAAAGAGGCATACATGCTGTGGAAACAGGGGGTAGCTACTAACGAGGAGTATACCTTCCTGGATTGCACTTTCAGGGAATCAGGAAGTCCAAAGCAGGATTAGAACTTAGGCTGGTGACAAAAATTAAGAACAACAAAAAGTCCTTTGGGTATATAGGGAGCAAAAGGAAGGTGCAGGTTACCATAGGACTCCTACAGGACAAACTAGGGCAATTGGTGACAGAGAGGGGGGACAAAGCTGAGTTCTTCAATGAATTCTTTGCATCTGTATTCCTAGATACAGACCAGAACAAATCTCCCAATTGGATCATAGATAGACACAGGAGGGACACCATCCCACCAACTGTTAGTGCAGATTTAGTGAAGGGACACTTGGAGGGACTGGATGTGTTCAAATCAGCTGGCCCAGATAAACTTCATCCAAGGGTGCTGAAGGAATTGGCCAGTGTCATAGCAGAGCCACTGGCACAGTTGTTTGAGTACTCATGGTGCTCCTGTCAGGTCCCAAAGGAATGGAAAAGGGTGCATATGGTCCTTATTTTCAAGAAGGGGAGGAGGGAGGAACTGGGAAACTATAGGCCAGTTAGTCTCAACTATGTCCTTGGGAAAACTCTGGAAAAAATAATTAAGGATCACATTTGTGGGAGCGCCAGCAGGGGAAATAATGCTGAAAGGAAATCAGCAAGGATTCACTGCAGGTAGATCCTGCTGACTAACCTTGTTTCTTTTTAAGACCAGGTCACAAAATGATTAGACACAGGAGTCCAGGTAGATATCATCTACCTAGACTTTAAGAAGGCCTTTGATACAGTATCTCATTCTGTTCTCATAAATAAACTGACAGGCTGTGATGTAGATGATTACATGGTCAGGTGGGTGGCAAATTGGCTTAGGGGTGAGTGGCAGGGAGTGGTGGTGGATGGGTCGGTATCAATCTAGAAAGATGTGGGCAGTGGAGTCCTGCAAGGCTCAGTCCTTGGACCAGTGTTATTCAATGTCTTCATCACTGACTTGGACCAGGGTGTGGAGAGCACCCTGTCCAAGTTCGTAGATGATAGCAAATTATGGGGCAAAGTTAACATACCAAAGTGTAGGGAACAGATTCAGGCAAATGGGTACAGGTTGGAAAAATGGGCAGAATGAAATAGGTTGCAGTTCAACAAAGACAAGTGCCAAGTGCTGCACCTGGTCAAAAAGAACCACCAACACACTTACAGGCTGGGGTGCAGCAGTGGAAAGGGATTTTGGAGTTGTAGTTGACTCCAACATAACCATGAGTTGTTAATGTGATGAAGTGACCGACAAGGCTAACCGTACTTTATCATGCATTAGCAGATGCATGTTGAACAGGTCCAGGGAGGCGATGCTTCCCCTCTATGTGGCATTGGTCACTTGGAGTACTGCATCCAGTTTTGGGTGCCACACTTCAAGAGGGATGCAGAGAATCTTGAAAGGGTCCAGAGGAGGGCCACTTGTGTGATCAGAGGCTTGCAGGCAAGGCCCTACAAGGAGAGACTGGGGGACCTAGATCTCTTCATCCTTCACAAGAGAAGGCTGAGAGGTGATCTTGTGGCTGCCTGTAAATTCATCAGAGGAGGGCAGCCGGGAATAGGAGATGCCCTATTTACTAGGGCACTCCCTGGAGTAACTAGGAACAATGGCCACAAATTGACAGACAGCAGACTTAGGTTGGACATTAGAAAGAACTTCGTAGCAACAGTTGTCAGAATCTTGAATGGGCTTCCAAGGGAAGTAGTTCTCTAGCCTACCCTGGGGGTCTTCAAGAGGAAACTGGACAAGCACCTAGCTGGGGTCATCTGACCCAGTGCTCTTTCCTGCCCAGGGCAGGGGGTTGGACTCGATGTCCTACTGAGGTCCTTTCCAACCCTAACATGTACGAATCTGTAAGTTGGATATTAAAAAAACCTTCTCACTGAGAGGGTAGTGAAGCACTCAAATGGGTTACCTAGAGAGGTGGTGAAATCTCTATCTTTGCAGGTTTTTAAGGTCCAACTTGACAGTTGGACCTTGATCATTCCTGGCTGGAAATATCTAGTTGGGGATGGTCCTGCAGTAAGCAGCAGGTTGAACTAGATGACCTCCTGAGGTCACTTTCAACCTTAATTTTCTATGATTTTATTATTCTAAGTATTACAACAGTGCCTAAAAGTTTCACTTTAGATGGGTAGCCCACTGTATTTGAAGATGCAAACCTACAATAAGAAACAGTCTTTGCAGAGATTGATCACTTTAAATAGGTAAGGCTGACATTGCTTAAACCCTTTTAATAAATAGATCAAGACATGGCTGACTCAATGGACCTTTACAGTGAAATCCTGGCTTCATTGAAGTAAATGAAAAAACTTACATCAACCCTAATGGAAGGATGATGCTTAAAGTGATTTGATCGTGTCCACAAGCAAGTCTCTGTGGTAGAACAAGATATTAAACTGCAATTTCCTGAATTCCAATGTAGTGTTTTAATTTTAAACCATCTTCTTGATCTGCTGTGAAGTTTGTTTTGTTCTGATACTGTTATATCCAAATGAATAAAATTGTGACTGAAGAAAGTTCAGGTAGGCCTTTAGGAAGTATTGGGTGCATTTATACATATAAATAATCCAGGAGGGGTTTACTCTCAAGTAAACTAATCAAGAGTAAACTCTCACAGGCTTGTATCTATAAGTGCAGGAATGCGGGTCCAGATTTGCTGCTCTTAGTAGCAGACTGCTCCCACTCCCTGTAGCCCTGCAATGGGCTCTGCAATGGGCCCCTCCATCTAAGGTCCCTCTGGGTGCTAACCCAGGGGCCAGGAGACAGCTGTTTCCTGGCAGGGTCTGGGACATTACTCCTTTCCCCCAGGAGCTGCCTGCAGCCACAGTGAGCTGTGCCACAGGAACCTGGGCAGGGACAATTTCCCCTTGCCATGGTGGCAGGGAGCTCCCAGCCCCTCCTCCATGATCGTGGGGTCTGGGCTAGGAGATCCTTATCTCCCAGTGTAAGCCCCATGACTGCAAAGCTGATGCTGGGAGACAAAGATCTCCAAGAACAGGCTCCTCAACCACTGGGCTCAGGCTAGGAGATAAGGATCTCCAAGTCCTGGGTCCATGATCACAGAGCAGGACTGGGAGCTCCCTGCTGCCAGGGCAGGGAGATATTGTCCCTGCCCAGGCTCCAGCAGTAGAGCCTGCCTTGGCAGGAGGCAGCTCCTGAGGGCAGGGAGCAATCTCCCGCCCTCTGCTGCCTGGCTGACCAGGGGCACATTTACTCCTACTCAGGTGTCTACACATGCACTACTGTACAATAAGTAATCCCAAGTAAATTTTCTACATGTATTTTCAGGTAGCAAATTTACTTATTATTATAGCCAATTACTGTGCAGTAGGTTCTGCACACGTACCTGTGGATGCTTACTGCCCAGTAATTAGCTTTACTGTGGAATACAGTGTCTCATGTAGAAGTGCCCCATATGTTTAAATTTACTTCTTATAGGAAATTTTCAGCATGGTTTTTATATCTGGTCTTCTAAATACATAGAATAATGAGTTATGGTCAGTTTTTTACAGAGAGGTAAGCAAACTCATTATTGTTAATTAAAAGAACTGTCATCTGTCAGCTCCAAGTGTCAAAACAGGATGAATTTTTTTCACATCGGCAAAATGTTACCACTCTAATATGCATTAGAACCCACATAACTCCATACATAGATTTGAAAGGGAAATCTATTATTTTATTCTAATTTGTAACAGTCTTTTTGTTAGCAGTTTGTATGATGCACAAACGTTCCTTTACCTATCTGTTACAGCAACTTCTGGAGAAAGTTTATTGTGATGCTACTGATATTGGTTGAAATATCTAAGTCTAGTGGCCAGAGTATCTGAGAACCAAAAAGTTATTTTACAGTCACCTCTGAGGCTTCCCTCAGAGCTGCACTGAGCACCAAATTCTAGTTACTGAGAATCTGGCCCTTTAATGGTTTACTTCTGCATTCTGAGAGGTTTGTATGCAGACAATAGTCTCTGTGGAGCACAAGGTTCCTGACTTCTAGTCACCACCTGGCAGAAGCCTGCCTCTGAAAAGAAGAGTAAAAATAAAGTATGAGTTTGCATTAATCATAAGTCATTTATTGTTCTTATGATTTTTCTTATCCATAAGTGTAAATGTCCTTTGCAAAAGATGTTAGTAGCTTTTATTCCCTATTAAAGAAGCTGAGAAACAGGGAGCGGAATGACTTGGTCAGGGTCACCCAGTCAGCCAGTGGCAGAACTGGGAACACAAACCAGGCATTCTTAGATTAATAGATTCATAGATTGTGAGGCTGGAAGGAACCTTGGAAGATCATTGGGTCCAGCCCCCTGCACTAAGCAAGTAAGACTGTCCATTCTCCTCTTAAAGATTTCCAGGGTAGGTGATTGCACCACCTCTGAAGAAGACTGGACACCCTAGACATGAAGCTGTTTTTCCTAATGTTGAGCCTGAAATGGTCTTGCAAGAGTTTGTGACCATTATTACTAGTTTTCCCCAAGGAAATATATCACCGAGCCCTTGATGTATGCCTCTGATGTAGCACTAAGCTGCTACCAAGTCCCTTCTCAGCCTTCTTTTTTTCAGGCTGAAAAGTCCCAAATCCCTTAACCTTTCCTCATATGCCTTGCCGCACAAGTCTCTGATCAGGTGGGTGGCTCTTCTCTGGACTCTCTCAAGCTTTATCATGTCCTTGTTAAAGCTTGATGACCAGAACTGGATGCAGTACTCCAGCTGTAAACTCACCATTGGTTCATACTGTGGTCTATTTTTACCCCCAGGTCCCTTTCATTTGTAGTGCTGGTCAGGTAGGCATTGCAAGCCTGTAGGTGTGCAGCGGATTGTTCATCCCCAAATGCAATACTTTATATTTCTCAGTGTTTAACTTAATCTGTTTCTGGTCTGCCCAACTTGCAAGCCTGTCTAGGTCTGCTTGTATTTGCAGCCTATCTTCAAGCACGACCCTGCTTCCCCATAACTTGGTGTTGTCCATGAAATTGGCCAGTGATCTCTTCGTCCCCAAATCCAAATCGTTGATGAAGATGTTTAATAGCACTGGACCAAGCACTGACCCCTGTGGGACACCATTGGCCATTTCCTGCCAAGATGACACAGATCCATTCGTTAAAACACTCTGGGTCCTATGCTGCAGCCAGTTTCCTACCCACCTGTCTCACAGTTAAGCCCAGTCTTCCAATTTTCTTGCAAGAACATCTTGGGATACCAGATCAAAAGCTTTTTGGAAGTCGAGGTATGTGTCAACCTCCACTCTTTTATTTTGATTCTAGTCCAGTCCCCTATCCACCTTCTATGTACCATTTTCTATGCAAACTATATTCAAATTAGTAGCTTGAAAGTTATGATCTAAATCTCTGTCCTTGGAGGTTTTTAAAGCCTGGATCAATGAAGCTATGGCTGGAGTGATCTAATTGTGGATGGTCCTGCTTTGAAAAGGGGGTTGGACTAGATGACCTCTTGCGGTCCCCTCCAAACCTCATTTTCTATGATTCTATGAAATAATATACAAGTGAAGGCACTAATCAATGTCCTTTATAGATTAACATTTAGTGTTTGTAACAGGGAGCACTTGCCCCTGTGACTAAGAAGGTGGGGGAGGGTAGGAAACCTGGGGCTAGGAAGGGCAGCAAGGACTAGCTGCATAGGTGCAGCTAATGAGGCAATTGACTGCACCTGGTTCCTGGGTGCAGGAGATCTGGTCACATATCTGCAAAAGCTCAGTTTCTGACCACGTAAGAGGGAGTCTCTCTCTGTATGCAGCAGGCAAAGGAGCTTCCAGCAGAGAAGAGCTTCTGGAATCAGACAGGCCAGTTACCTACCCAAAAGAGGTGACTCTAAGGGAGGTATGGCTTCTGGGCAATGTTAACCCTGAGTGAGGTAGACTTTTTGTTTTTTGAAGCAGCTTGCTTGTGTTTATGTTCTGCTTTGGACTTGAGAGTGGAGGACTGGATTCTGGCTACAAGGGAAGAGGAAGTCACAAGTAGGGGTGCCTGGGTGCCACTCCCTTCTGTAATTGCCAGCCCCAAGCTAGCCCTAAACCAGAGGGGATGAGGCTGACAGGATGAAGCCAGAGTCCCAGGAGGGGTTGCTGCCAAGGCAAAGTTGATGCCTAAGAGCTGAGGTCTTAGACAATGGATGAAAGCTGAGGATGTGACCAAAACTGCGACAGCTGAAGCCCTAACAGATGCTCAGAAGCCTGAGGGAGTGCTCCCTTGAAGGGGAAGTGCTTGAGGGGAGAGGACAAGCCCCAAATGGGGTGGATCTAGCTGGGAAGGCAGAGCTGACCAGCATGAGGACCAGCAAGGCTACCGCCAGCCCCAAGGACTGCCTCCCCAACAAACCAAGATAACATCAAAGTATTGGTAGGCAAGAGACTTGAGGTTCAGTGGGATCTAGGAAAGAGCTGGCTGGTGGGTTGAACTACAGGTGGGGACCAGGGGTTGAGTTGGCAGCCCCCCCCAGCCCCAAAGCTGCAACAGTGTTACTGCCTAGAATCATATCAGGCAATATTAATAGGATTTATTTCAATAATGGATACAACTTTTTTTTCTGCATCAGCAGTTAGCTTTTTAAAAATTAAAATAAATATAACAACAGTATTGACAATACAATATTTCTTAGACTAAATGGTATTATAAAACTTTGCCTTATGGTTATTCATATATAGCAAAGTGTTACAAACTAGGCTTTTAGATTCCTTATCCTGAGAATTAATTGTTACCAGTTAATTGAATTTTTGATCCGACAAATTTCTGTCTCTATCATTGGGCACTGTTTAAGTGGATGCTGAAAGTTTTCTGCTAAAATTGCAGATAGGCAACGAGTGGTGGCATGATTCATAGAAAATGGTGAAAAGTGCAGTCAGGCAGTTTCATCATGAAGAAACCCTATACTGTGTACTATTAAATATGAATATATTGTATTATAGTTCAAATATATGTTACCAATATTTTATGATCAGATAAGTAAATATAGTAAGTGATTTTGGATATGGACTGTCACATGCTGGCAGTCATAAAAAGGCACTCAAACCCAGTTAGATGAACCGTAGTAGATGCATTTAAGGTTCAGTTCTACATGAGATGAAAATTGCAGCTCAAGACAGACAGACACATATATATTAAGTGCTTTAAACTCCATCCTGTTAGAAAAACACTTTCAAATTACAGTGTTCCTTTAGCGTACAGACATGCAACTGCCCCCCAGCTAAAGTATCATCATGAAGCACTTCAGAGTTGCACGTTTCATCTAGGATTATTTTTCTTATGGTTCAGGCAACCTGTAGGGCTATAACACTATGTGTCAACTGTGTACTCAGTTTTTATAGCACTTTAAAGTTGTTTAAAGCACTATAAACGTTATATCCGTGCCCTTGATTATTTCCTTGGACTAGGACCAGAGCAATAGCTTCCAAATCTAAACTCTTGGCCCTAGAAAAAATGTTTATTGCTAGTTTTGGGCCTAGTAATTTCAAAAGCTGGGTGGGTATAACCCTGATTGTGAATTAACTGTAATAGTGTTTCATATGCATAAGCAAACATACATACCACACACCGTACTAAAAGGTAGTATTTCTGTAAGGTTCAACTGAAGTTTCTATTGTCGTATTTTCAAGGGGTTGTAAACACTAGGAAAATTTCTTTAACTTAGTTATGTCAAGCTAATTTGTCTCTACAGACCAGATCTAGATTGTAGGAGTCCTCCTGGGTGAGATCAAAACCGTATAACTTCTGGTCAGCCACAACATCCGCATCCAGATTTGAAATGTGTATCTTCTTGCTGTGGCTACCGGAGCTGCTGTGTCAACATTAGCAGCCTAAGAATTAATACCACTGATCAGTAACCCCTGCCCGGTTGCTATGTCTGCTGGATCTCTGGCAGCAGAGTTAACTCTTTCACTACCAATGCTAACACAGAGGCTTATTCACCTGCTGGAAGTCACAATGAGAAATCCGGCACAACTCTGGGGCTATAAATTTGACACCCCTGCTTTAACAATTTGGATGCATTTGTTTTTTCCAGTTTCTTAAAAATAGCTATAAAACAATGCCTCAGGGTCCAGTAGTATTAAAATGCTATCAATAAAATATGTGACAAGGATTTCTTTTGTTGGACCAACTGTCTAGTTGGGATAGAGTCAGATAAGTTTTCAAATACCGGACATTCTTCATCGCATATAGGCATTCAACAAAGATATCACCCTAAGGAATCCTTGCTTCTTTCCTAATTCCTGGACTATCACAATAATAATATATTAACACAGAATAAAATACTAACACAGAATACTGAAACTGGACCATATATTCGACTTGCAGCACCTCTCTAATCCCAAGCCACCCAAGTTCCTCAATAAATCATTTGTGGGATTTGGAAGGCCTGGGCTTTCTTGTAGACTTTGAAGATCCCCATAGCTGAGGGTATATATGTGCACTACAGTTCAAGATGTGACTGTAGCTAATGTAGCTATTTAAACTGCATGCTTTCAGTGATGACTGCAGTATAGCTTGGACACCACTGAGCTCACTATGAGTTAACTGCCAACCCTTTGCACAACTTCTTGGGTATGTGTTTCAATGCATGCTAAGCTACATGCTGCTATAGCAACACTTTTTTATTTGGACTCCAGCCAGCTAATTTAAAGCTACTCAAGGTTTATCTACATGAACTATAGTTAGACCTTGATTGGGAGCATTAATACACGTTCTGTGCATGTATTTATGCGCCATTGCTACTATGCATTAAGTTTAGTAGCTGTAATATAAGGTACTACATAAATATGCAGTCGCCAGCACTAATGCACAGTAACAACAGCACACCGTCTTTTTGTGATGCTTAATGTGCAGTATCCTAATTCTTCCCTGCATTAGTGCATTACCACAGTTTTTGCCATGAAGTGCTAATGCGTGATAAAATTAGTTTATTGCTCATTAAGTGTCTCATCTAGATGCAACCATGGAAGTACAGACATTCTGTGAGTTCTAGTGGTTGAATGAGGAAAAATTTCTTATAAACTAGTTTTCTGATTAAGCATGTGTGAGACATGAAAAATAAATTATTGCAGATCTTATTTCAAACATACATCAATTTTTGCTATTCTGGAAGGGTTGAGGGATGGGGGAAGTAACAATTATTGTTTTTTCAAGCAGGTAAAATATAAATGTTCAAAAATATGAAGCCATTTCTGTTTATGTAGAGTAAGTTCTTTTCATGGTATTTAACATAACAAATACCTTACTTCACTGATATGAAACAATATTATTCAATCAAACAGATTTCATTAAAAAAAACAAACAGTCACTGCTTGAAAGAGGCTGCTCTGCTTTCTGATTTCAACACCCAATAGTAATTATAACATGGAATACAATGAAAAGGTACTGAGATAATGTATACTTAATTACTACATAAGTAATTATTTCATAATACTGAGTCTCCTTACAGAGTTTTCTGTGATTGTGAAGGAGAAAGTATAGTGATTTGGTGAGATCCAAGGAATGAAGCAAGATCTGATCTAGATAAAGTAAAAACAAAATAACTATTTCCCATATGGAGGACTGAACCCAAATTGAAATATATTTATTTATTTGAGATCTCAAACATTTGGGTACCTATTTTTTTCACTTCTGTTCCCATATCAAAATCAGAACTGCTTAAAACACTGCAGCTGATGAAGGGATATTCATCAAACCATAGTATTTTGAATACTAGTAAATCATAGTGAGTGCACAAAAGAACTAATTAAACATGTCAAATAATATGGATTTCATTTTCAAATGGAGGGATTCACAGACTTTTGATACAACTCATCTTCATTTGCTTTAAAAAAATGGTGATGGGACTAGTCATGTTGTGTGGTTTCTGTTCCTAATTGGATGACATGGATGGATGATTTGTGAATACTGAATAACAGTGAGCTTGTGTGGTGAATTTTTGAAACGCCTGTAATTTAAGAATTTTCTCATAAAATCTGACATGTTTCTGAATGTCCATAAATAAAGTATTTGTATGGCTACAAAAATAGTCGCAAATGAGACATCACTTGTTTGTGGCTATAGTTTCAATACGTTTTCAGTTTTTAACCAGCTCTGCCTGGTATTCTGAAAGTTTCTTTATGTAGGCCTGGCCAGGACCTGAAGGTGCAATGAAATATATTTGTCATGCAGTGAGGGAAAAGCAGTCTGACTGGTAGGGCTGTACAAAGCTTTGGTCTCTGTTTCAATTTGGTGGAGATTCAGCCTGATTTGGCAGCTGAATCTGAATTGAATCAAAGGAACCTTTAATCCCTCTGAATCAAATCAGAACTCTCTGAAATGATTCAGAGAGATTCAGAAATATTCAGATATTTGGACATAGACAGAGCTTTAAATGTTTTTTCTACATACCTCTAGGTAGCAGGCAGCTCGTGAGTGCTGTGATGCTGGGGTGCATTGAGTGTCCCACGGAAGTGTGAGGGGCTCCCCAGTGTACTCAGCAGCAGACCTGGAAGTGGGGCAGAAGCACTTCCAGTCCACTTTTGGGTGTGCTGGGGATCATGCTGGAGGGGCCCCCGCACTTCCCCAGCTCAGTGACTAGTGACTTCTGGGTCTGGGGTGGGGGTACCTGGGGTCCCCCCGTGGCCTATCGCTGAGCCGGGGGTCATGGAGCCCCCCCCCCCCCAGTGTGCTCCCCTGCAGACCCAGAAGTGGATTGGAATTACTTCCGGTCCACTTCTGGATTTGCCTTTCCCAGCCCAAGGGTGGCAAGAGTGTTACTGCCCATAAAGTTAAATCTGGCAGCAGGAAGCCTTATATAGGTGGGAAGATCAAATCAAGGGTTGGGAACCCTGGGCAAATCAGAGGCTGGGGGTTATAGACCTTTCTTTGGTAGAACTCCTTTCCTTGCCATTCTGCCTTCCTCCATGAGTTGTAGCCTAGTGGAGGACCGAGCTGTGCCAAATCTGGGAGCCTATAGGTTGTGGGTTTGGGAGCAGGTCCTGACAATATTTTACAAAATAGCCTCTTCTCCCCAGATTTGCAGACCAAGACCTTGCCTTGACGTCTCATTTTGCTGAGTGATGCTGAAAGAAGAATGTAAAGTACTATATATATATAATATATATATATATATAGAGAGAGAGAGAGAGAGAGAGAGTGTACACACACACACACACACACACACACAAATCAGTGTTGAAAATAGCCATATTGTAGAGAATAGATAGGGTGTGGTCAAGGAAACAGGCATTCAAGCACAATCCACTAAATATACATACTAGGAACACAGGATTTATCCAAACTGACAGAAACCTAAGTCCCTAATCCCAGCAAGGGACGTGTAGCTGTTTCAGGGTATTGCTAGCTCAAACAGTCTCTCAATGTCCTTTTATTGTCTCACAGTCTTTGTTAATTGTTCATACTCTTCCAGGGCAAGCTTCCTCCCAGTGGAAGTCAATCAATACCAGTGCTTCACAGTCTCTGATAAGCTTACAGTGTCTGGCTGACCCCAGGAGGAAGGCAATCTAGCCAGAGTCCTTGGGCACTGGTGTGCTGCCCTGTAGCCCTCTTTCCCTCACTTTCAGTCTCTTAAGTTCTCCATTCTCAGCTTCTGGTTCTCAGTCTCCCAGATGTCTGCCTGTATCATCTCTCTGGTTCTTAGCTCTTGATTATCTGCCTGAACTTGGCTCCTGTTCGTCCCCTGGCTCCTTCCCCAGGGTCCCTCTGGTTCCTTCTGGAAGCCTCTTTGGCTTTGCCTTCTTGGGAGGCATTTGACTTTTGGCTATAGCTGCTTATCACCCTGATTTGGCTTAGTCCTTCTGAGCAGTCTGTAATTAGGATTAGCACTCACACCTGGGCTGGAGACTCTGCAGCCTGCAAACTGCACCTAAGCCCCTTGAGCTGGCAATGCTACAGGAAGGAAGGGAAGGGAAAAGTTGTTCTCTCTTCTTCAATGTCATATGTCGATCTTCCCTTTCCAGTACTACATCCAGTCCCCATGGAGGATTCTTCTTTCTAGGCAAAATTTAGAAATGAACATGTAAATAAGGGGAAAAAAGAATGAACCTATTCTTGGTAGAAATGAGACTAGGCACTGACCTCATTTGTCCATGGACTAGTTGTGCCTGTGTTTGTCCTAGAAGAGAAAAGTTCTGAGATTGGTATGTGTACTTTCCTTCCAGTCAGGGTTTAGTGAGCAGCTGAATGCACTACTACTTTTCTGTCACCAATTCAATGATGCAGTCCCAGGACAACTGTTCAGATGCACATCACAGTGTCCCAGGACAAACTGTTAGCACTTCTTATGACATGATTTTCTTAAAGATTTGTCCCGGAGCAATGGACATGGACACCTGAATGATTGCACTTTGTCCTAAGATAAATTGGTTTCTCCCAGGACAAATGCAAGGTCGGTTTGTAGTCTAACTCCCATCTATTTTAGCAAGCTTCAGTTGTTGAAAAGACAACAAAAATTGGGAAAATAAAGGAATTTGGATTGTTTGCATGCTCTGGCCCAATATACAGAAGTTAGTGAGAGACTTTCCTGTCTTTCCTAGGACTGAATCTGATCCCCATCCAGTATTTCAGGAGTGTAACATTGCCTTTGAAAGACAATATACGATCATTTCTGTAGCATTGTTGACCACAAGTGTTCAAATATCAGTTGTTCCACAAAAATAATTACCTTGGTTCATGTTTTGGGGTTTTTCTTTGTGACCACAAGGGCTATAAACATATTTGTTTAATGAAGTTTGACTTTAACACACAAACAGTTTCTTCTAGGAGTTTTGGGGCTTTAAGAAAAACACCCCAACATCAAGATTAATGACAAAAGCTGGCAATAGGATACGTGTAGAGCAAGGGGCAGGCAAAATATGGCCTGTGGGCCAGATCCAACTGGCCAGGCCTTTCTATCTGGCCTACAGGGTCCCTAAACATTTTAGAAAATTAATTTTAGAAAATTACTTTTTATCTTCCCCTGGCTGCCTGTCAAAGGTGACAGGCAGCCAGTGGCAGTAGGACCCAGGGGGAGCCTGTGGCAAGACCCAGAAGTTCAGCAGCAAAGCCAGCCTGTCTCCACCCCACCCCTAGCCCCCAACCAGAAGCCTCTGTGGCTTCTGACCTCATGGTCCTGGAGCTTTTCCTCACCTCTCTCCATCTGAGTCGAAAGTAAAATAAGATTGGATGGAGGGAGTTAGAGAAACTGCTGTGAACTGCCCAGCAGCTGGGAGCACCATGGTGCTTGCCAGGCCAGGCTTGAGCCAGAGAGGAAAGCAGCAGAGTGGGGTGGTGCTGGGAAGCAATGGCAGCAATGGGGGGGCTGTGGGGAGTGGCGGAGGCCTTGGCAGTGGCACAGGGAGTGTTGGGGCCTGAGGCCATAGCAGCAGTGTGGGGAGTGGTTGGGGCCATGGCAGCAGTGAGAAGTGGGGTTGTGGAAAGCAGCACAGGGAACAGCAGGGGCTGTGGGGAATAGCAGCAGTGGGGGAAGTGGTGGGCAAGCATGTAGGAGGGAAATCAGGGAAACAGTGGGGGCAGGTGAATGTGGAGCTCATGAAGGTGCCTTGGAACTGGCAGGGACCCAGAGTGGGGCAGCAGGAGCATGGGACCCGGGCACAGGGTCTACCTGGCTGCATCACGTGAGGATCACATGCAGTCTTCAAGAGCCGCACACAATGGAGCTGGCAGCCTGGCCCTGTCTCTTTTTCTCCCCCATCCCACCACCATACTCGCACCCAACCACACACTCCACAACCACACCCTGCCATATACACTCCCTTACCACCCACACACAACATACAGTAGGACTGTATTTTGAGCTATTATGTAGTCACCTCTAGATATACTTCATAATCACTACAAAAATATTTTAAATAAAATTAAAATTCAGCCTCTCAGAGGCAGAAAGGAATCTTCGAGTCAGGATTGACTCCAGGATGAATATGAGTCACCAATGCGACGAAGCAATAGGCAGAGCCAACCGCACTCTGTCATGCATCAACAGGGGCATCACTAACAGGTCCAGAGAGGTCTTGCCTACAAGCTTATCAGGGGCCAGCAGCATGGACTCAGGGAAAGTCTGTTCACCAGGGCCCCCTTGGAGTCACCAGGAACAATGGCCACAAGCTGAGGGAGGATAGGTTTAGGTTAGATACTAGGAAGAACTACTTCACAGTACGGGTGGCCAGAGCCTGGAATGGGCTTCCCAGAGAGGTGGTGCTCTCACCTTCCCTGGAAATCTTCAAGAGGAGACTGGATAGGCACCTGGCTGGTGTCTTATGATGCCTGCCACCCCCAGTGCTCCTTCCTGCCCATGGCAGGGGGTCGGACTAAATGATCTGTCTAGTTCCCTTCCGACTCATTGATTCTATGATTCTAAGATAAGTTATAGTAGATGTTTTATTTTATTTTATTTTTTGTATATGATTTGGGGTTTTTTTCCCCTGGTTTCAAGATTGCAGCACCCTTCTTCCTAAAAGGAGTACTTTCAGGGTAAGGGGAGGTACTTCCAGTGGAAAAAATCAGGGGTTGGGGGCATGACTTCTGGTCCCAATATGGTCACTGGGAGGAGGGAAAACTGTCAAGGGGTGGGGCTACCCATGCGGCCCTTAGGAGCTCCCCAAAAGTCAGTAAGTGACCCTCTGCCCGAAATAATTGCCCACCTCTGCTTGTAGGATCAGGCATCTACAAACTCAAAGAAAAAAGCTGATCTAATTTTTTTTTAAAAAGCAAACAAACATATTTAAGGCCATAAATATGACATTTTTACTCCTGACTACAGCCTGGTGGCATTAACCTCAATGAAGACTAAAGTTGCTCATTCTTAACACAATGTTCTGATTGCCTTGAAGGCTGGGGAAAGTGTTTAGACTCACTGACATCATTCAACTCATCCTTTTGATAATTTTTTTTGTGCTAAAATGCACCCCTCCCCCCATCTGCTTGTTTTCTATCCACCATTAAGAATTGCATGTGTGATTCGTTCATGTTTGCACTGATAATGTTGATAGCTAGCCTTGGAGAGTTAAGAGGGTGCTGTATACTTTTTGGCTGTATATTGGTATAAAGATGAGTTATAATATTGTCTTAAATAATTACTCACTTTTGTGTGTTCTGAGTTAAATAAAATAAAGCTTTTCCTGGCTGTAGCTGGGCATGCTTTTCTTTTGTTCATTCAAGTGAGAAACTTCACTTAAATATCTAGGTTTTATGTTTAATTTTACATTAATCTTAGGTCAGAATATTACTCAAACTTCTCCCAAAAAGGTTGCTAATATAGTTATAACAACCAGCTGGCTGAAAGAGTACTGTAGTTGCTACTTACACCATCCAGAAAGAAAGTCCATCATTATAATGAGGTGTTTGCTCAGCAGAGCAGTAAATGTGTCCAGGAAAATTTAGTTTATGGTTGCCAAACTTTAATAAGTTTTTAGATCTATTAAAGTTAAATTAGGTTGTACAGTCTAAATCTTCTTTAGTCATGAATAGGAATGATGTGATTCTATTCTGTATATCAAACTTTGCATTAGTATGATACCCTACTTAGTCATTAGTTACTAGGGCTGTACTGTCATATGGCACAATTGTAATCACTTGCACCTGAGGTCTGTAGGTGTCTTAAGGACACTGGCAATCACTGTGAATCTTATATTCAGTTCTAGTATGGCCCCTTTTTGCCATTCTAAAACTGTAAAGGGCTTTAGAGATGATGCAAATGACTCCTGAGAACATTTCCCCATGTAAGGGTCCCTTCAGCATACAGAAACCTAGCTCATCAAGGCTCTTCTGTCCTTAGGGTACAGGTGGTGATGGAAGGAAGCTAAGGACATGGCTGGAGCACATGAAGCTGTTGGATCAGGGACTATTCCTGGTTATCCCCATAATATAAGGCCACTGACAGATGTTAAAAAAAGACAGTGTGATCCAATGCACAGTCCTAACAATCACATCTCCTAGCATGCCACACATGCATGGCAGGAAGTGTGATTGTAGGATCAAGCATCAGATTCCATCACACCATATTCCTAGTGCAGGGGGAGTCTGGGATCACTGATGGGACTCCCAGATGCTGGAATGCACAGTGCACTCACACAACTGGAAGCCCAATCAGTGAATTAAGTTGCTAGCTGTGAGGGTGGAGGGGGCACCCCATGCTCCAGTGGCTGGGAGCTCCTCTGGCTGTAACTCCCAATCAGGTAGTCAATGCTCCCAGCCTAGGAAGCACAGTCCTGTGTGCACTGGAAGATGACAGCACTGACCACATATTTGACTAAAGGCATGGTAGGAACCAGCAACTAAGTTATTATACATCTTGTGTAATAATTTTGTCACTTATTTCTGGTTCTGGTTCTATCCTACAACCAATTAAACATGTCTTAAGTGTACTGTGTGTCAGAAGCTTAAGAGATACAAAAAAAGCATAAACCCACCTGCTACTTCGTCCAACCTTCTTTGAGCAGAAAATGAAAAACATGAGACTAAAAACCACAGTTCATATTTGCTACTGAAGAACCAAAGGTGTGGTTTTCTACATGGCGGTGTTTTTGCATTACACAGCTAAGCTCCCCAAATCCTAAAAGAGAGGAAAACATTTTATTTTGTTTTAAAGTATTTATTATAAATTATTCAATTTATTCACAGCTAGCTCACTTGCAAAGCTAAAGCACTGTAAGAGTTGTTTTATGGTCTTTTAGACAATGACCTTAATGGCAACCTATAGAAGGTTGGCAATTTGGACTTAAGATTCAGCAAAATGACACCTTATTTTAGCAGAAGGAGACATGTCAGCTTCTCAAAGTCAAAGCTCAAAGGAGAATCCAGGAACTAAATAATCAGTGATGGCAAGATAAAGCCAAGGAGATCCACCTCTATGCTGACAAACATGACATGCATAGCTTTTTCCAGGCAATGAAAGCCATCTACAGCCCAACTTCCCACGATCCTACTCTCCTGAGATCACAGGATGGCTTGATGCTCCTCAAAGGCAATGAATCTATTCAAGCCAGATGGAAAGAGCACTCTGAAGCACTCTTGAAGCATGAGTTCACTGTGAAGGATACCACCATTGAGTCCATCTCCTAACACCCTAAAAGGGGATCTCTTTCCAACCTTTCTATCCTAGAAGCAGTCTGGTGTGCTGTAAGGAAACCAGAAATGAAAAAGCTACTGGACAAGATGGCATACCTGCTGAAATGTACAAGCCTGGCAGGAAGAAGCCAGTTTCAAGACTCCATTATCCTTTTCTTTCAATGTGAAACAATGAAGAGATTCCTGGGGATCTGAGAAATGCCAACATCAAGGCTATATTTAAGAACGGAGATAAGTCTGTGTGCAGGGATCTATTGAGGTATCACCCTCCTTTCCACAGCAAGGAAAACACTCACCCTCATCCTCTTGAACCATCTTCTATTTCTTGTTGAGGAAGTCCTGCCAGAATATTAATGTGGTTTCAGACCATCTTGTCAGTCAGTTGATGTGATCTGTGTTGCCCACTAGATCCAAGAAAAGTGTTGGGAACAACTTCAGTACATGACCTTCATCAACCTTACTAAGACCTTTGATTCCGTAAATTGCAAAGCTCTGAGGAAAGTACTGGCCATATTTGGATGTCTTGAAAAGTACATTGAGGTCCTGAGGCTTCTCTGTGACCAGATAACTGTGACTAGCAAGTTTGTAGCAGATAGGAAACAGATCCACTTGTCATTCAAACTAGGGTTAAGCAAGGATGAATCATCACTCCAAGTCTGCTTTCCATTTTTTTTTGGCAGTCATCGTGGTGCTCATTAAGGACAGTCTTCCTTCCAGAACTGATGTTCAATATTGAACAGATGGAGGGATCTTCAACCTGCAAAGTTTTTGGTCAAAGACCAAAGTATTCAGAACAATCATCCTTGACCATCAATATATTGATGACTGCCATCCTTGTGCACAATAAGGAAAAACTTCAAACCATGCTGGATCTCTTTGGAGAAGCCTACCAAGCTTTACAGGAGGTCTCTCTCAAAATTGAGAAGACTGAACATTTAGAAGATTCTCAACACTGACAAGACTGAAGTGTTCTATCAGCCTGCTGTAGACTATGAATGTAAGCCTGTTCCCCAAATCGCCTTTGAGGGAAAGAGCCTGGTAGTAGTTGAGCGCTTCCCTTATAGATTCACAGGAGTAGGGCTGGAAAGGATCTTATAGATCTTCAAGTCCAACCCCCTGACCTGGGCAGTAGAGAAAACCGGGCTCAAAGGACCCCAGTCAGGTAGATGTTAAGCCACCTCTTCAAGATGCCCAGGGTAGGAGCCATCACCACTTCCCATGGAAGTTGGTTCCAGATCTTAGCCACCCTGACTGTGAAGTAGTGCCTTTGGAAGTCTAGTCTAAACCTACTCTCTAGCAACTTGTGGTCATTATTCCTTGTTACCCTGGGGGGCACTTGGGGGAAAAAGGTCTCTCCCAAACCCTGCTGGTCCCCCCTAGTGAGTTTATAGATGGTCACCAGGTCCCCCCTCAGCCTTCTCTTGTGAAGGCTGAACAGGTTAAGGTCCCATAGCCACTCTTTGTAGGGTCTTCCCTGATGTCCCTGGATCATGCAAGTGGCCCTCCTCTGGACCCTCTAAATGCTGTCCACATCCCAGCCTGACCAGTGCTGCATAGAGAGGGAGGATCACCTCCTTGGCCCTGCTTGAGATGCATCTGTGGATGCACAACAAGGTACGATTAGCCCTACTGACTGTGACCTTGCATTGTTGGCCCATGTTCATCTTGGAGTCAAGAATGACTCCAAGATCTCTTTGTGCCACCGTGCTCTCAAAAATGGAGTTTCCTAACTTATAAGTGTGCTGCTGGTTCCTAATGCCCAAGTGCAGCACTTTGCACTTGTCAGTATTGAAAGCCATCATATTTTCATTAGCCCACCCCTGTAACCTGTCCAGGTCCTGCTGTAATCTGTCCTTCCCTACTAGTGTGCCCACCTCAACCCAAATCTTGGTATCATCAGCAAATTTAAACAGGCTGCTTTTCACCTCATTGTTGAAGTCACTAATAAAGAAATTGAACAGTGCGGGCCCAAGGAGCAAGCCCTGGGGGACTCCACTGCCCACTTCCCTCCAGGCTGAAAAAGACCCATCCACCACTACCCTCTGAGTATGACTCTTAAGGCAATTTGCAATCCATCTGACTGTGTAGGCATCAATGCCACAGTCACCTAGTTTTTTAATGAGAATGGGGTGGGAGACAGTGTCAAAGGCCTTGTGGAAGTCCAGAAAGACTACATGCACCATGACACCTGCGTCCAATGCTTTTGTGACCTGATTGTAGAAGGCAATCAGGTTGGTCTGACAGGACCTGGCCCTAATGAAACTGTGCTGGTTGCCCTTGAGCATCATCCCTGCTGCTGGCCCATCACAGATTTGCTCCTTGATAATCTTTTCAAAGAGTTTCCCCAGGATTGAAGTAAGACTAATGGGCTTATAGTTGCCTGGGTCCTCCCTCTTCCCTTTTTTAAAGATGGGGACCATGTTGGCTTTCTTCCAATCATCTGGCAACTGGCCAGAGCACCATGAGTGCTTGTAAAGCTATGCCAGGGGCTCCACAATAACCCCTGCCAGTTTCCTCAACACCCTGGGGTGGAGAACATCTGGACCTGCTGATTTGAACATGTCCAGCCCTTCCAGAAGCTCTCTAACCCAATCCTCCCCGACCTTAGGCCTGGCAGCGTTTCTCCTGAGTCCATCTGGAATCTTGGTTGGGGAGTCCCAGTCCCTGCACAAGAAAATGGAGGCGAAGAATTTGTTAAAGAGGTCTGCTTTCTCCTCTGGTGCAACCACCAGATTGCCAAGCATATCCTGCAGGGGCCCCACATTACCCAGTGCCTTATCATTCTATGTATGTTTAAAAAAGGACTTTTTATTATCTTTGATCCTTGACGCTAGCCCTAGCTCCGTATCTCACTTAGCTTTTCTAACAGTCCCCCTACAAACCCAAGCGGTGGAGGTATACTCCTCTTTGGTGATAGCCCCTCCCTTCCACTGAGTGTACACCTCCCTTTTGGCAATCAGGCATTCACAAATGCCTTTGAGCCAGGGGACTTTTGGGCACTCTTGCCCCCTTTGCTTCTTGTTAGGATTGTCACCCCTCGGGCTCTGAGTATCATCTCCTTAAGGAACAACCACTCATCTTAGGCACTGAGTTCGCCTACTCTCGAGGACCCCAGCACCTCTCCCACTAATCTCCTCAATTCGTTGAAGGATACCTTACCTTGATATCCACCTCTCTCAGAGTGAACAATGAGAAGATCCAGTGTACAAGTGACTGTTTTGGTAAATTGCTTTGGCACATCATTATTCATCATGATTTACAGAAAGATGCCAAGATCCAGGTCTACAATTCAGTTAACATCCCCACTCTCCTCTACAGAAGTGAAACACAGGTGACCTACCATCATCCTCTCAGGAGCCTGGTGTGGTATCATTAACAATGCCTTGAGAAAATCCTGCATGTTAAATGGGAAAATGGCTTCAGCAAGGATGCTGGCTAATGTTACCAGCACTGAGTCAGTGATCTTCAAGCACCAACTTCTCTAGACTGGACCGTGTGTGTGGATGCCTGCCCCTGACTCCCCAAACAAGTGCTTTGCTCCCAGCTTAGTAACAGCCTAAGATCTTGCAATGGCTGGATGAAATGCTACAAGGATATATTGAAGATATACCTAATGAAAATGGATGACGACATGAAGAGTTGGGAGGAGCTTGCTGTCAACTGACCCCAACTGCACTGCAACCTCAATCAAGCAGCAGCCTGTTTTGAAGAAAAGTATCTTGCCCTTGAAGCAGAGAAGAGAGATCTTAGGAGAAAAAAAGAAGAGGAATCTCAGGCTGTAGAAAAAACCTACAACTTTTGTGGATGGATCTGTGGCTCAAGGAATTTGTTTTTAAGTCACCTCAAGACCCATCAATGAAGCATGGTATAAATCATCCTTGAATTGAGGGATTGTCAACAACAAAAACAAGGTAACATGGACTTAAGGCTGAAAAGTTGCCCTGGAGTGACCCCTTTGTGGCTAGGAACTCCAGTCTTTCAGGCAAAGACTCACTGCCATGCAGACTTTTTTATTTGACTCTACAACACCTGTAAGGAATTGTTATAAATAAAACCATTTCTGGTATATTTTCAGAGTAGAGCAGAGGGCACTTTCTAAATTATTTCAATTATTACTAATACTGTTAAATAAAAACAAAACAAACATAACAAAACCTTTTATTGTGAATTTAGTTTACCGTTGCTCCTTTATTTCTCCTCTTTCTTTTAAACGGTAACAGTTAAAATAAATATATCTTACAAATCTCTGAAGCCAGACTAATGGACTCTAAGGAACTATTGGGAGATGTTGTGTTTCTAGACATTTTTTAAACTAGTCTTGTATACGATAAAAGGTTGGGAAGTCACTTTTCTATGGGCACTTTTACACATGCTCTGGGGGTGGGAGGGCTGGTGCTGTAACTAAAGCAGCTCCAAGAGCCAGTTTAATTAAAGCACCACCACATCTCATGTATCAGCATCCCCATGCTTAAAAATGGTGGTGGGGGCACTTGAACTAAAGCTTATTTGATAAGCTTTAGTTCAAATACTACTGCCACCATTGTTAAGCTGGGGATGCTGATACATGGCATGCAGGAGGCTACTGGAGCATGGTAATACATTCCAACAGACTCGATTTAATTGAATATCCAGAGGTCAAAAATACCCCTGCACTGCTCCCTTGCAGTGCAAAGAACAGCTGAATGAATGGTATGTGTTGCCACAGATGTGTTTGCAGCACCACATACCACACGGCTGCGGTCCTTTGGACACGACCTGTATGTCACCCATCAAGTTTTACCTTAAATTGCACTCAGTAGCATGGCATCATAAGGTTCCATAATTTCCCTAACAGGTATATACAATATAGAAATAAACAAATACTGCTTCTAAGTGCCACTGTGCAAATCAGCCTGTGCACTGAGGACCAACACTGGCTTTTCATTCCATTTTGAGTATAACCACTATTATAACAGTTTGGAAGGTCAGATAGGCCCTCACTTATATCAGAGCAAACACTATTGTTCCTTCAGTGACCATATGTCTTGAGAGGTAACTCTGGCACCACAAAAGCAAAAATACTTATTGTGGATGTCAGCTGTGTTAAGACAGAATAACCTCCCACATGTATGGAATACCTGAAAGTTGGATGTGTTCTTCTCTTGATATAATTTTATTGTGCTGAGGTTTTCTGTTGAGGTGTTTTATGACTATTGCCTGGGGAGAGATCTGAAACCCTTATAGAGCACTAGAGTATGCTGTGGGCAGAACTGTAGGCAATATAAAGGTAGAAATCAATGCAAAATGACTTTTCTCTTATGTTCATATTTCCAAGATTTTAAAGGTTTAGGTGGGTGGAGTGTGTTATACTTCAATCTTCAATGCATAGGTTTTGTCATCTAATTATAATATAAATGTGATAGACTGGAGTTACTTTGCAGCTGCTTTTACAATGAACTCCAATATTGAATCACTATTATTGGTACATACCTTAGAATATTGGAAAAATACTTTTCCATATATAGGAAACCCAGTTTTTTAGAATATCTCCATAATTGACCCCAAGATTAGCTAATGGGTTGTAAAATGTCATTAAAAGAAAAATTCAAGTTATAATGTGTTTAAAGGCTCCTGAAAGCAGCATGTTCAAGTTTATCACTCTGAATTTTCAGAATGGTCAAATCACCACTGCCATTGCTTTGACTGTTGCAGATTTAAGCACCTAACCAGTGTCAAACAGGATCACGTTTAGATGCTTGGAAAAAGGGTTAATGCAAAAGGTGGATGGGGTCTCCTCCCACTTGCTGTTTTTTGTGACTGAGTCTTGGATGATGGTATGTTCCAAAAGTAAGTGTATTAACACCAAGGTTGAATAGAATCACAGGTGCCTAAACCCATGTAGTATGCTTGTAGGTGGGCCTTGTAGACAAGCAGGAAAGACTCTAATGTAGAGTTTCTCTTTGATATGCTGACTGGGAAAATGAAAAAAAGAAATGGTAGTATCAGGTGGTTGAAAGGGCCAGAGATAATTGGGGCTGGTACTGCTTCCATTTAAGTATTTTACTCCAGATTGCAAAAGGCGACATTTTATTTCCCGGTGAACACACCTCTGGTCAGGAATAACAGAAGGAACCTGAACTACTTCAAGAACATCCATAAGAGAGAAGCAAACCAACCCCATCCCTACTCTATTTATTTCATGGGTTGGTTTTTAGTCATTTTTTGTTATTTCTCACCCTACATCTCTAGAGAACTGCAACTTAAATAGAACTGACTATATTATCTTTAGAAATCCCTTGAAAGGAGACATAAAATAAATTCAGGTGTCATAGGCACAGCGAGACATAAAGGAGATATTAGAGATGAAAAACTGGTGTCCTTTGTGCAATCCTGAATGCCATGGAAATAATCAGTATGCCTGATAAAGTGTATAAGCAAGAAAGGAAATGAAACACAGAGCCATTCAACATGATGGACCTTTCCCAAAATCTCCGGTTACTGGATACATTGACAGGGTATATTTAGCAAAATAAATTAGAAAACAACTATTGCATAGAAGCCTATAAGTGTCTTCAGGAAGGTCTAGATTAAATGTTTTTGGGAGGGGAAGGAGCAGGGCAGGTGTCTGCTGCTAGATTTACTTATATTATTTTTCTTCAATATATATTAATTTGAACTATTTAATTCTACTGTAATATACCAGCATTAACCTGTTTACATTGCTACAGTTATATGACAGTTCTTACATGACTGAGTTAAATGCCTTGAGATATAATGTATCACTTAATAAAGTCAAACATGGCAAATCTTTGTCAGAGCTGCAAAAATTTGAAAAGATTTGCATGTCATAATTGTTTGTGAATATTAAAACAGAGCTAACACACAGCTACATATGTTATTGGCCACAGTTTGGAATTGTAGTTTCAAGGAGAGGGGAACAAAGAAATGCAATAAATTTTACTGTCTTCTGCATATGTAACATTCTTTGTGAGGATTTAGCTGAGTGATTTCCATGATTTTTTTGTGAATCATTCATCTAAATCTCTTTGTAACTTATTTATTTAGCTTTTTATTTACCTTTCAGCTCCTTAAACTCTCTGGAATGCTGGGTCAAATCCAAATAGGGTCAGTTGAGTCTTTCATCCTTCCAAAACAGATTAAATAGAAACCCATGCAATTTATTTCTTAACGTTAGGTGTATGCTTAAGCATCTGACTGAAGTGGAAACCCAAGAAAATGCACAAATAGGAAATCTGATCGTGCAAAACTCAGATGAACTCCACACAGGACTCTGCTCTTTTCTGTCTGTTCAATGAAAATGGCTGATGAATTAGATGAATCAGATGAAATAGAATTTCAGTTCTAGATGAAGGAATGATATCTGAGATTAGCCAACTAGAAGCAGCCCACAGAAAGTGGGGAAAAGTTTTCTTTAAAAGCCTCAAACTCTGTTTAAATCTAGTTACACAAATGCTGAAGCCTCATCTAGCAAAATCTCTTGCATGAGTACACAATTGTCACTGAAAAACTGCTATGGGCTTAAGTGGGTGGCACAGACATAAGAAAGATTCTGCATGACTAAGTGGCTAAAGTGGTCGGAAATGCAGAGGGCAACTGTACAAACAGAACTGTGAACCATAGCTAACTGTTTAATATTGTAACTGTATTACAATATTGTAACATTAGATTCCAGTGAATTAACAGGAGAGGGGACCTCAGGTAGAGTAAATAGAATTCTGTGTTGCAGATTTTTGTATAAGTAACTTCATCTCCATTTAAACACATTGGGTATGTCTACATGGGACATTTACTGTGGAGCTGCCTAATTAGATTCACAGAAAAGTCTATGCATCTACATGTGTGGACCTGTTAAGTCACAGTAAACTATAAAAACAGCACTAAGTTAACATTTTTAAATACAAGTAGTATCCTGGGGCGGTGTTATTTACTGTGCAGCAATGCATATGTAGATGTTGATGGGGTTGGCTGTGGCATGAGGCTGCTTCAGTGAGGGGGCTCCCTGCAAACTAGCCCCACAGTGAAGTATCTTCATGCCCCAGCCAGCATGTTGAGTCATGTCAGAGCAGCCCCCGGCCCTGTGACCCCTTGGGCCCCCTGCCAGCCAGATCTGCTCCTAAACAAATCAACATGCTGTGGTCCTGGGCATACTTGCAAGTGTGGCACCTGGGAGCAGTAAACTCTAGTGCATTATGCATCAAAATGTATTACTGTCTGCTAATATCAAGTGTAAATGCACCGTTTCTGGTACTAATGGAAAAGAAGTCTATGTTGATTAAGTTGATGGGCTGAAAAATACAGAAAAAAAAATTAGATTCTGGCTTTCAGCACATGATGAAGGTGAATTATTGCACCACAGATTTTTTTTAAGGGACTATGGCATGACAGTGAGGCAGTGAAAAAGCTCTTCTCCAGTGTCATTGCATCTTCAAAATGTTACCTGGTGGAATTGTTCCAGGTGGTGAATGACCTGGTTAATCCAGCTAGTATCTTCCTGGACTCTGAACCTCCTTCAGTCTTCTGTGGTGAGATTGCTACTCTGCAGATAAAATTGCCCATTTCTGGCACAGCTTGGCAACCATAGCTTTTGCTGCAGAGTCAAGATTTTGGGTCTTGTCCTGTTTATATGAATCATTTAAAATTATTATTGTCTACTGATGCAGAGGATGTGATTGAGGAAATCACCTTGTGGGGGTCATTTGACCCCAGTACTCTTTCCTGCCATGGCAGGGGGTCGGACTAGATGATCTACTCAGGTCCCTTCTGACCCTAGAAACTAAGAAACTATGAAAAAAGGGTGATCAGCTATGCACTAAGTCCATGCCAATCCTGGTTTGTAAAAGGTGGTAGGAGAGACTGGGGCTATTTCTGGTGGGAATTGTCAAGCCCTCCCATCAGAAAGGGAGGGTACCACATGCTCGTAAGGCTGGAATTGTCTGGCCCCTGCTCAAGAAACCGTCCTTTGATACTGACTCCCCAGCCAAATGTCCTATCTCCAACCTCCTTTTTTGGAAGAGTTGGTCACTGAATGGGTGGTTGCCCAACAGCTCCAGATCCATCTGGATACCATCTGTTTCCTAGACTCTTGCTACTCTGGCTTTCAGCCTGGATATAGCACAGAGACTGCACTTGTGGCCTTGGTCAATGACCATCACCTAGACATTGGCAGGGTAAATTGCACCCCCCTGTCTTACTAGAGCTTTCAGCAGCCTTTGATGTAGTTGCCCAGAAGTGTTTATAAAGTGTTTATATGACCTGCTTTTTGCAGGTTCTGCTCTTTCTTAGCAAGGAGGTCCCAGGGGGTAATGATAGATTAGTGCTCATCTCCTCATGTGATTCCCTTCGAATCCCTTAGGACTCCATCTTGTTGTCCTTCTGGTTCAACCTGTATATGAGGTTATTGGGCAAGACTGTGTGGAGGTTTGGAGTGAGGTGTCATTAGTATACTGAAGACTCCCAACACTACTTCTGTTTCTTATATGACCCTGGCTCTGCACTCTCAATCATTTCCCAGTGCCTGGCTGCAGTTAAGGAGTGTGTTTGGGCAAACCAGTCAAAACTGAATCCAGAAAAGACAGAAGGTGAAGATACCGGGAAGACTTTTGCCTTCATAGGGGCTAGGATACCTATCATTTATGGGGATCAGGCTCCCATCATCACTCAGCTTTGCATCCTTGGGATGATCCTGCATCCTCTACTGAACCTAGTTCTTCAGATGACAGCAATGGCTAGGAGCACCAGTATTCCAAAATCTTCACTAGCTCCCAGTAGTTATACAGATACAATTCAAAGTACAGATTTTTGATCTAGAAGGTCTTAAATAGTCTTGGCCCTATGTAGCTAAGGGATCCCTTTTCTCCTTACACCCCATCATAATTCCTAAAATCTGCTGATAACAATCTCCTTCAGGACTTATCAATACTCAAAGTCTGCTGGGTGAAAACACAGGGGAGGCCATTCTCAGAAGTGACTCCTTAACTTTGGAAGTCCCTCCATCTTGAGGCCTGGCAGAGCCCAAGTCTAGATGCCTTTCAGAAGCACCACAGGACTTTCCTATTTGGGCAAACATGTAGGCTAAGTACAGTCAAAAAACTCAAGGCTGAATCAGTTTCATCTTTGCAGCTTAGCCTACGCTACAAAGATTGAACTGATAAGCAAGTGAACAGATATTCACTTTATGATTCTGGAAATACAACCACGTGCCTGCAGTGGCCAAGGCCAGAATCCAGGGGTGCTAGACCAAGCCTCTTAGCTTGGCTGCAGCTTGGGCCAAGGCTAGCCCCCACCCCCCCCACAAAGGGGGGTTGCAGGGAAGATGCTAAGCATCCTGGGATGCTGGGTACCTGTGAGTTAACTTGAATCTGGAGGGGATCTGGGACAGAAATTCAATAAACTGGTTTAACCTAAATCAGTTAAGTTTAACATTCATCCAGGTTTATTTTAAACTTGTTTCAGCCATTTTAAAAGCAGTTTATGTGCATAGACCTTCTGTTGTGTTACAGATCTGAACTGGTTTCCAATTACTTATATTGGTTTATGTATAATTTCTGTCACTAGCCTTAACAAAGAAAGCTAGGCTGAGATATTATTTCATAGGGTCTCTATTTTATGTTGATATTTTAGTTGCTTTAAAAGAAACAGAAATGTTTTGAGATAAGGGAAAAAACGTCATCCTGACAATACAGGATTTTCTGTGGTGATGTCTCAGGCAGGTATGTTCTTATATATGCACTGAAGAAGAGCAGTTCTTTTTGAGGAAGCTATGGCAAAACTAAACTGCCAGCAAAACAATTTTGAAAGAGAAAAGATATTGAAGATGCATGTCTTTTCTTTTCTTTTTGGTCTTAGAGTTTTACTTGGACATGGGCATGTTGCTGTGGAGATAAGGCCACTCAGTAAAACTGTTAGTTACAGTGTGGGAATATTTGTGTTTTAAGCTTTCTATGAAGTTTTATATTTATGGGACTTACAGTCAGATAAAAACAGAATGATTTTCCCTAACAACGTTCTTGTAATGGACCTGATTTTTAGCCCAGATACAATGTTGACATAGAATTTATGCACCAATTAAAATTGCAATTTATTATGGTTTGCAAATGTGAGGATATTTTTCTGCAGTAGTACAGTCACAGTATGAAATATGAAGTCCATTTAGTCATCATGAATACTTCTACAGGATCTGTGTTGGAAACCTGGGTTCCAAACAGTATATTCCTGGGTAAAAACTACATGTGAACATGGTATTACTAAATTTAGGTTTGGTGTTCAATTAATCTAATAAAGAAAACAAAAACACTTCTTAGGATCAGGAGACAGCCATTATTACTGAGTGCAGACTCCTCGTACCTTTGATCCTTATGTCGGCTCCCAAAAATATTTTTG
This sequence comes from Crocodylus siamensis, assembly GCF_052110815.1. Taxonomy (NCBI): domain Eukaryota; kingdom Metazoa; phylum Chordata; order Crocodylia; family Crocodylidae; genus Crocodylus; species Crocodylus siamensis. Next base: position 61,410,931 of record NC_143399.1, read on the forward strand.
TGTTGTGATTCCTCGTGAACTTCTTTGATTATGATACCCTAGTATTTGCATTTTCAGCATATCAGCACAGCATCTTCTCCAGTCCTGTCTCTAACTGGCCAAAACAAATCTGTTTATGCATTTAATGATTTCCTCATTACATTACATTGTACATTTTTCTCTGATAATTTGAACAGCTGTTTTTCTTCCTATTTGTGGCTGATGTATTGACCATTCATTTTCCAGTAAAATCATCACTTGCTTGGCTTCTAGTTGGCCACCAACCAAATGATCAAGCAGTAATATCACCTTTTAAAACTTCTGCCATGCATTTTCTTCTGTGCTCCTTCATTATATCTAAATCCTTTGATAGTCCCAGCAGTTACTGCTTCAACTGCTCCAGCCCTCCTTTCCCCTGCTGCTGAATTAAGGGCAGGGGATGGGCCATTGCAGTTCTTTATTTGTTCTCTTCTAATCCCATCACCTCCCCTGCTCTTAGTTTTCACTTTCCCTGTCTTTCCCTCAAATTCTCCTTTGGTTTTGTTCCCTAATCCTCAAAAAGTAGACCTGATCTTGGATAGAAATTCAATAAACAGATTTAAGCTAAATCAATTAAGTCAGATGCTACATCCATCCAGATTTATCTTAACTGGATTCAGCCATTCAGAAAGTGGTTTATGTGCACTGAACTTCTTTTGTGTTCCATATTTAAACCAGTTTGCAATCACTTATACCAGTTTATGTGTAATTTCGTCCCTAGTCTCTAACTTCAAGTCCCCTTTACTCACAGGCATAACAGGCTAGCACTGAACTCTGGAGCAAGAACCATGAGAATGGGGAGGGACGGGCTGCTAATTTGGTTTCCTCTCCCCAAGATATGCTACTGCCTCTGCTTGTAAACTCAGGGAGCATGCAACAGTTTTGCAATCCTCCTCTCCAGTTCCATTCTGGACCTCATCAGCATTGTTAAAACTGGCATTTAATACCTCTTCTGCTAGAAAGGTATATCCATATAATACATCCTAATTTTCTTGACTTCTCTACTGCAATAGATCTGATTGATTATCCTTTTCATCTTTCCCCCTTGGCTTTTATGATGTTTTCTTCTTATCGGTTGGATTTTCTTTATGGCTCATCAGTAAGTTTTCTGAGCCAAAGCTTTCTAAGTAAAATACAGCATAGCTCTATTAATTGTGTCCTTCTCCCATCTGTCACCCTCCACTGGCTTCTGTTCTTGTCTCTCATATCTTGGTTTACATTATCTTCCTCTCTGCTCTCATTCATTCACCCTGCTACAGCTACCATTGATAACTCACAGTCTGGAATGCATCCAAATTCTGCCATTTCTTTGTCCACAATATTTTCATGCTTTGACCTTTCTTTCTGTTTACAGTGCTAAATATTCTTGTTAAAACTGTCATCTTCTCTCATCTTAATTGGTGTCATGCCTTTCTGATATCCATACTGACCCTCTTCAATCAATAAAAAAGCATCCCTCTGACCACATGTGCTGTCCACCCTCATTTTTAATCTTCTGTGTCTTTCTAGTTTTTTACCACATCAAATTCAATCTTTTTTTTTTTTCTCAACTTCAGGTTCTTCATAGCACTATCCTCCCTGTTTATTCACTTATGCCTCTCTCAACTTTGTCAGCCTTGAAAGTCCATTTATTTTCTTTTACAATGGCCTATTTTCTTCTTCTGTGATACCTGCCTCACTTTGGAATTCATTAGCTCAGCTAATTAGTAAAAGCATTCTACTCTTGTTGTTATTGCTAGCCTTACAGTCTCACTCAATGTGACTTAAAATAAACCTCAGTGCAGACTCAGAACCTAAAATGTGATTTCAGGCACATTTTTATAACCATCCTACTTATAGGTAACACTTTCTTCACACTATTCTAATGACATAAGCCACCTTACATAAGTAAGAATTTTGGCTAGGACAATCTGTAGCCACCACACATAGATATTTTCAAGTATTTGCCACTTCCACAGCTTCACAGCTCCTTTAGATAACTGGAGCTTTCCTAAACTTAACTACCTTATACATAAAGAGGATAATTTAACAGGATTCTGAACAAAACATTAAAGAAGTTCTTTCAGAAGAACGTCTCATTAGCAGAGTTTCAACTCTTTCCACCCTATGGTAACAATAATAGTATCTTATTAAATGGGTATAGAAGAGACCTTAAAAAATTATCTAACCAAGGGCATGATCAATTATTTTTAAGTTGTTCCTAGCAGATGTTGTGTAATTTCCTAGACCTTCTGTAGGTATTTTATTTCAGTGCTGACCCAACCTTACACTTTGTAAGGTTTCCCTGAAATCCTAACCAGAATTTCTCTTGTTGGAATTTGCACCCAATACTTTATGTCCTATTTCCAGTGGACATATAGATATAAGGAGCAGTTTTAGTCTTCTTCTTAACAAGAACCATGTATGTATTTGAAAACTGTTATATCAAACCTTTTGTTTTCTCTTCTTTAGCGTAAACAAACAAAAGTCCTTCAGTCTCTCCTCAGAGGCTGTTTCTGAGACATCTACTGTTTTACATAATAGAAATTGAGGAAATAGCTATCAAAGAGAAATTATTTATTTTCTGAATTAGAGATTAAGTATTTAATATATTCTAAGTAACCTTATTTGTGTGTTTTAGAGACAGGGTACCTGTTTCCCTTTATCCCTTTACCTACTAATAAAAAACAGAGGATGGTGATAAATGGTGAATATAACAGTAATTACTTTCCTTTCAGATTAGTTACAAAGCCATATGATACAATTGATCACATTATCCAGAATACCATATTGGAAAACATCTTGATATTTTATGGGTTAATGAATTTTAATACAATCAGTGAATTTTCTGTTCTTGGAGAAAAGCATACAGTATAAGCAAAGTCCTCCCCACAAATATCCATGCATATCTCATAGTAACTATAGTAAGATTTTTGAGTATGTGTACAAAGAAATAATTTGATTTATATTAAGCTGTAAATTGTTTACAATAACTGGTAAAGGACCCAAAAATGACACTAAATATTTTCATCTAACTCTTATAGATAAAATATGGTATATATCTGTTAAATGGCATAGCTAGAAGTGGTAAGCACTACATAAGTGGTTCTCAGTGGGGTGCAATGAATCCCTTTCAGGGGTATTGCAGTACTAGAAATGCTGTGGACACCACCACCATCTGAAACACCACTTGAAATTGCCCTGTATGTCTCATGCAGAGCCAGACTGAGAAAACCTGATGAACTTAATGCAGTCAGGTTAGGGTGCTCTTATGGCAGCACTTCCCAGTCCAGTCCTGCAAACTTCTCCTGGAAACACAGGGTGCTTGTACACATGGCAAGGTTTTAGTCCTTAGGGTTGCATTCTATGCCCCCTAAATTGAAAGGGTGAGTTTTTAATCAAACTGGTGGGTTTTATTTTTATGTTGTTGTAGGTGGTTGCATGTGTCTGCTGAAGGCAGAAGCAGCGAGGAGCTTGGTCCTATTTTTTTTTCCTGGCAGAACCTGCCTCCCTCTCCCACAGCCAGGAGCCCATTAATCTGTGCCATTAATCTATCAACTCACCCCCAGGCCATGGGAGAGGCAGGCAGGCTCCTCAGAGAAAAAGGATCAGTACCCTCACAGATTCTGCCTTCAGCAGGCTCCTGCAGCTGGGGCCACCTGGGAATGGCCTGCCTTGCCCCTGTGGCAGTGCAGGGAGGTGGCAGGAGGGTGGCTCACTGTGCTGGTGACTGGAGAAGGTAGTGTGTGCACAGGTATTTGGAAGCCCAGATGGGCTCAGGGGAGCTAGCAGCCCACCCAGGCAGTCCTGCACCTTGTTTAACATCCCCAATACCTTCTCCAGCCACCAGCACATCCAGCCACCCTCCTGCTGCCTCCCTGTACTGCCCCAGGGGCAAGTCAACCCATTCCTGGGCAGCCCCAAGCATTTGCCAGGTGAGAAGCCTGCTGACGGCAGAAGCAGCAAGGGGCCTGGTTTCATAGACATTAGGGAGGGAAGGGACCTTGGAAGATCATCGAGTCCAGCCCCCTGCCCCAAGGGCAGAAAGTCAGCTGGGGTCATAGGATCCCACCAAGAAAAACATCCAGGTTTCTCTTGAAGGCGTTCAAAGTAGGTGCTTGAACCACCTCCAATGGCAGGCTGTTCCAGACCTTGGGGGCTCAGACAGTAAAGAAGTTCTTCCTTACGTCCAGCCTGAAATGGTCTTGCAGGAGTTTATAACCATTCAACCTTGTAATCTGTTGGGGCACTCTGGTGAATAAATGTTCCCCCAGGTCCTGGTGAATACCCCTTATAAACTTATAGGTGGCCATCAGGTCGCCCCTGAGCCTGTGCTTTTCTAGTCCCATGGCTCTCAGCCTCTTGTCATAAGGTCTGTTTTCCTGACCTCTGATCATGCACATGGATCTCCTCTGGACTTTCTCAAGCTTCCCCACATTCTTTTTGAATTGTGGAGCCCAAAACTGGATGCAGTACTCCAGCTGTGGCCTCACCAATGCTGAGTACAATGGGAGAATGAAGTCTTGGATTTGCCTGAGAAACATATAGGGATGCAAGCCAATGATCCTTTTTCTCTGTGGAGTCTGCCCACCTCTCCCATGGTTGGGGGGTGAGCTGACTAATGGCTGTAATGTTCCAAGTTGCAACATTTGCAAACTAAACTACATCGGGATGTACTATAGTTTGCAACAATGCAAACTCATCTAACCATCCCCCCCCCCCAAACTCATGAATGTGTAATGTGTGATGCCATTAAGCCACACAAAGGCAAAAATTTGTCATGTGTACATCATGATATCCTCATATGTACAGGTGCCCATAGGGTGGAAGGTGGGTCCACCTGGTGACTGCAGAAATGCAGTAGACTGGAGAAACAGCTGCCACCAGGTGAAACTGCCATGTATACTTCTGTTTCCTGGAGGAATGTGCAGGGCCAGATTTTGAAGGGCTTCAGCAAAACCTTCTGCGGCTCCCTTCATTAGGTTTAGTAGATAACCCTAATGTAGACAGGAGGATCACTTTTGCTTCATGCAGCCCTCAGTAATGTAACCAGAAGGGTGGGGAAGAGCACCAGGCCTGGGTGCCCTCCCCCTCTCCCGGCTGCTTTCAGGTGCTTGGCACAGCACCCCTATTTCCTCTCCCCTGATCTCTGACTAGGGAACAACGTCACTAGTTATGCCTCTGGAAGTCTGTCCCAAACTGCCTCTGTGTGAGGTTATGCAGAGCAGTTTCACTTGATGGAAGTGATGGCAGCACAACCTTGAGAACCACTGAGGTAATTGAGCAATCTAATAGTGGTTCTCATCTGGGGTGTTGTCAAGTTCAGAAAAGTTATGGAGGGGTTCCCCAATCCTTAAAAGGTTGAGAATTACCCCAGTAGGGAAATACTGTGCTGAGAATTACATACAGGCATACCTCGGAGATATTGCGGGTTTGGTTCCAGACCACCGCAATAAAGCGAATATTGCAATAAAGTGAGTCACACGAATTTTTTGGTTTCCCAGTGCATATAAAAGTTATGTTTACACTATACTGTAGTCTATTAAGTGTGCAATAGCATTATGTCTAAAAAACAATGTACATACCTTAATTAAAAAATACTTTATTGCTAAAAAATGCTAACCATCATCTGAGCTGAATGGCGGCGATGGAAAAATGTCACCGATAGACTTGCTCGACACAGGGTTGCCACAAACCTTCAATTTGTAAAAGCACAATATCTGCGAAGCGCAATAAAGCGAAGTGCAATAAAACGAGGTATGCCTGTATGTATTTCCAGAAAGGAAATATGTATGAAAATGGTACTTTAATATCCTTAATACCCATCAATCTGTAACTATTCCAAGCATCTTGTCCAGTCTCAGGGCTCTTTTGATCTCTGCTAGAATCACCTTCAGCCAAATAATGCCACATGTCTCTTGTTACTCAGTCATAACTGAAGCTGTCAACTCAAGATATTTTCCAGGTATATTCAACAGATTATTTCTGATTAAAAAAAAAAAATCACAACTCATCCTATGCTTTGCTTCTTGTCTTCTTTTACTATTAGGTAATTTATTCTGTATGAAATTATAGTCTTCATATTTTTTACATATTAGTTTGTTGCTTATTAAAGAAGAACTCATAAATTAATGTTATCTCTGCAAGGCGTGCTCACCTGGGTGTTTTCATATGCAGTGCTTTAGAAAGCTCTCTCTGGGTGCATCCACATGTGCCATTAAGGTGACATGATAAACTCCAGCGTAGTTTGCACAAGGAAAAACTGCTCCCAGGCACAGTGTTTACACAATGTACTCAGGACCACAGCAGTTTGAATCAGGGTGAAGCAGGCTTGGGCTGGCAGGGATCGAACGAGTCAGCCCCAGCTCTAAGTGGTGGTGTCAGGTAGAGGGGCTGGCTGGGGCATGGGTACTACAGTGCAGGGCTAGGTAGCTGTTAGCCCCGGCATTTTAGCACCCTCATACCCCAGCGAGACCCTGTTACTGTCTACATATGAATTTCAGTGGAATAAATTACTCCACCGTAGGATAGTACCATCTCCAACAGTACTATCCTACAGCAGAGTTAATTAATCCACTATGCCCTAATACTGGCTCATGTGTAGACTGTGACACGTTACTGCAGAGCTAATTAGCCAACTCTGCAATAAAGCACACTTGTAGAGGTACCCTCTATGTGCAAGAGTGGGCTGCTGTTTAGTTTAGCTCAAGATGGAACCACTGGAATCAATAGTTTTACATGGGATGACCTTGAAAATTTGAACTATAATTAGAAAATTAAATTTGAAGAGTTTCCTCACTGGCTTGTGTCAGAAGCAGGCATGCAGACGCTATCAAGACATTATTTCTCTGATTACATGGACTCAGACTCAGACAGTTAATGATATTTAGCCCCCTAATTCCTATTGAAATAAATATTGAAATCAACAGGAGTTAGGCACTTAAGTACCATTGAAGATATAGCCCTTATCTCCTACTGAACCAAAAAGTGGGCAATCAAAAAGTTTGAGAGTAATGAACATAGAAAGAAATGAAAATTCTCTCCTTATGTTCTTAGAAAGGAGCTTTGTCTGGTGGTCCCTCATCAGGCATGCTGCTCAAGTGTCATCAGAAAAGGCTGCATCCACTAAATTGTTCCTATTAAGACTAGGTGATCAATTTTCTTCTAATGCCCACCCTCCCAGGAGAATTTACTTAAGTGAATTGGATGAGGTCTTGGAAGAGACATACCGATGTGATCAGCTTTTACAATCACAAACCTTGGGGCGGCTTAAAGAGCAGAGTCTAGTTAACAAGGTCTGATTTGTTTCACTGTAGTTTATTTTATTTCATCAAACAATGGCAGGGCTCAATTTTTTCTTGATTGAGAGCTTAAGGTCTTTTACTCCCTGTATCATTCTCTGAACTCGCAAATAATCTTCTTCTGCACCACTGGTTGTAGGAGATTATAATAGGAAGAGCTGAAACCAAAGTAAATTGCTAGTTTGCTTGTCATTTATTAGCTCACGGGCTTCCCACCTAAGCACTGTAGTCTGGCAAATGATGATGGCTAAATAGTGTGGGATACTCCCACAGTCCAAAAGGCTGAAGTGAAGGTAAATTAAATAGCTCCTTTTACATTCTGTAGTGGCAGATACTATTGTGACAAGCTTAGAATTACTGATTAAAGAACTGTAGAAAGATCCATATTAATTACAATGGCAGGAGGCACAGTGCTATTGACTAGCAGCTGGGATTTGAGTTTATGGCCTAAAAAGTTCTCTTAAATAATGCTCAAAATTGAGATGAAAAATGTTGAATTAGGAGTAGTTAAAATCATTATATCCAAGACTGAATGCTGTGTCACTCAAGTGGGCATAGCATGGAATCACAATTCATGCAGCTGTAAAGCATGTGAGAGTGATATATTAATAGTTCATTGATGATTCAAGGTAAGTATATGTTAGGAGCTAGATTCTCAGTTTTCCCGACTTCAGTGAAGCTCTGAGGTTTTATATCACCCAAGAATCTAGCCCTGTAAGTCATCATATACCAAATAAAATGTCAGAGAATACTGTTTAAATTAAATATAAGGTGCTAAACTTTAAGAAGTTAATAAATCTATTCTAAAATAATTTATTCATAATTTATCAGATCTCTTTAAAAAAATAACAGTCCAAAATGAAGAAGTACTTTTATGACCAGATTTATATCTACTATCTAAAAGACAGAATAACTCTGAAGTATATTGACTTGAGAAATTAGAAAACATGACCATGGATCAGTTAGCATGGTAGTAAATTAATATTCAGTAAAGAAAATAATCTGTCAATCAAAAATAATTTGAATAGAAATCCCTTTATATAGACAACTTTCTATTATTTTGTACATAGGGGGAAAGGTGTCCAGGAGAGCTGGTTGTATTTAAAAAAACACCTTACAGAGGACAAAGGAACAAACCATCCTGATATGCAGGAAAAATAGCACTTATGGCAAGCAACCAGCTTGGCTAAGCAGAGAATTCTATGGTGAGCTTAAATACAAAAAGGAAGCTTTACAAGAAGTGCAAGCTTGGACAGGTGACTAGGAAGAAAAATAAGCAATTGCTCAGGCATGCAGGGATGAAATCGAGAAGGTCAAAGTGCAGTTAGAGTTGCAGCTAGCAATGGACATGATGGGTAACAAGAAGCATTTCTACAAGTATGCTAGCAACAAGAGGAAGGATAGGGAAAGTGTGAGTCCCTTACTGAATGAGGAGGCAACCTTGAGACAGATGATGAGGAAAAGGCTGAAGTGCTCAATGCTTTTTTTTACCTCAGTCTTCACAGGCAAGATCAGCTCCCAGATTACTGCACTGGAAAGCACAGTATGGGGAGAAGGTGAGCATCCCTCAGTGGTATAAGAACAGGTTAAGAGACATTTAGAAAAGCTGGATGTGTAGAAGTCCATGGGGCTGGATGCAGTGCATCTGTAGGTGCTGAAGGAGTTGGCTGATGTGATTTGCAGATCTGCTGGCCATTATCTTTGAAAACTCATGGCAATTGGATGATTGGAAAAGGGCAAATATAATGCTCATATTTAAGAAAGGGAAGAAGGAGGCTTTGAAGAACTACAACTCAGTCATCCTCACCTGAGTCCTCAGAAAAGTCATGGAGCAGCTCCTCAAAGAATCCCTCACTAAACACTTGGAGGAGAAGAAAGTGATCAAGAACAACTGGCATTGATTCACTAAGGGCCAGTCATGCCTAATCAACCTAATTGCCTTTTATGATGAGATGACTGGCTCTGTTGATGTAGGGAAAGCAGTGGACATAATATACTTTAGCAAGGCTTTCGATATGGTCTCCCAGAGCATTGTTACAACAAACTAAGGAAGTATGGGTTGGATGAATAGATTGTAAGTTGGATAAAAAGCTGAAGTTAATGATCCATCCAATGGCGGGGGGGGGGGGGGGGGGGTGATCAATGGCTCACAGTCTAGTGGAATGCCCTGGGGTCAGTCCTGGGGCCTGTTTTGATCAATATCTGTATTAACAATCTCAAAGATGGGATGGATTGCACCCTCAACATGTTCGCAGATGACAACAAGCTGTGGGGTATAGTAGATACACTGGAGGGTAGGGCTAGGATTCAGAGAGACCTAGACAAATTGGAAGATTGGGTTAAAAGGAGTGTCATGAAGTTCAACAAGGATAAGTGAAAAGTCCTTCACTTAGGACTAAAAAATCTCATGCACTGCTACAGACTTGGGACCAACCGACTAAGAAGCAGTTTTGCAGAAAAGGACCTGGGAGTTACAGTGTACAATAAAATGAATTTGAGTCTGTAGTGTGCCCTTGTTGCCAAGAAGGCTAACAGCATACTGGGCTGCATTAATAGAAGCATTGCTAGCAGATTGAGGGAAGTATTTATTCCCTTCTATCCTGCACTGGTAAGGCCACATCTGGAGTACTGTGTCCAGTTGTGGGCCTCTCACTATAGAAAGGGCAAGTTGAAGAGAGTCCAGTGGAGGGCAAAATAAATGGTTTCAGGGCTGGGGCACAGGACTTCTGAGGAGAGGCTTATTTAGTCCGCAGAGGAGAAAACAGAGGGGGGAACTGATAGTACCCTTCAACTACCTGAAGGGTGGTCCCAAAGAGGATGGAGCTAAACTGTTCTCAGTCATAACAGATGACAGAACAAGGAGCAAGGAGCAATAATCTCAAGTTGCAGCAAGGGAGGTTTAAGTTGGATATTAGGAAAACTTTCTCACTAGGAGGGTGGTGAAGCACTTGAACAGGTTACCTAGAGAGGTGGTGGAATCTCTATCCTTGAAGTTTTTAAGACCTGGCTTGACAAAGCCAAGGCTGGAATGATCTTTTGGGGATGGTCCTTCTTTTAGCAGGGGTTGGACTAGATGACATCCTGAGGTTCCTTCCAACCCTAACTCTCTATGATTTTATAATATTTGTAAGTCTTATACATTTATTTACTAGCCAATTGCCCATCAAGAATGATGGTGGGGCAGGGCAGGGCAGGCAGTAGATGTGGATTAAAGTGTGCTGGGGCCCTGGGCAAGCACAAAATTGGAAGCCACCCACCCCCAAGGGAGCTGGGCTGTGTGAGGGAGAGAAGCCCTTTCCCCTCCTAGTGCTGGCAGGACAGGCTGGGGGGCATGTGCCCATCTTTTCTCCCTGCTCCCCAACCCTGCTATAGCCAAATGTACACACACAGATCCATACACACAGGAGTGCACAGACACAGGCATGCACACTCTACTGTCACTTTCTGCATGTGGACACAGACACAAAGACACACAGGCAGGCAGACAGACATAGATACACATACACACACACAGGCAAACAGACACACAGGCACACACTTTCCCCATACAGGACCCCCCCTGTCCTCCACTCTTCATCACATGGAGGCAGCCCTCTTGATACAAAAATTGCCAATTGCTTAAATCACAAGTGAGACTTTATAAGGGGGGATAAGACAGAATACCACATTTATTGATTTCATGAGTTAGACATAGAGGTTCTAACAGATCATCCATACAAACATACACAAATCAACATGCACATCATCACACACCAGAGGTGAGTAAAATGTGGCCCAGGGGCCAGATGTGGTCCACCAGGCTATTCTATCTGGCCTGTGGGGCCCCTAAACATTTTTAAAAATTAATATGCCTCTGCCCTGGGCTGCCTGTGATGTGGCTCTTGATGACTTTCCAAAACTCAGTAAGTGGCCCTCTGCCCAAAATAATTGCCCACCCCCATCACACACAGATGTATATACATAGAAAACAACCATTCCATGCATACAGACAGGCACCAGATATAGTTACCAGCAATAGTTGCTAAATGTTAACATGGGGTGGCCAACCCTGTGTTCACTGTGTAGCTGAGATGTTGAAGCTGATGATGGTGGTGAAAAGAGAGTAGCTGGAGTGAGGTGAGATGAAGACATGTCTGTGCTCTGGAAGGAAGACAGAAGATTTCTCAGCCCACTTAGCATCATTTGTGTTCTCTTTATATATGGTTTTCAGTCTCTCTTTCACTTCTTGGGGTTTTTCCATGCTTAGTCTGTGTTTTTAGCAGCTGCTTTGCATCCATCTTCTTCTTATCTTACGTAGAGGTAATTTTAGTTGTAAAGATGGGTCTCAGCCTTGAAATTTTCTTGTTGCCCACTTGGCAGTATTTCTTCTTCTGTTATCTCCTTTGTGCTCTCACACTTCAAAGGGATTCTTCAGCTGTTTGTTAGTTAGATACTGGGTGGTAGTTTACATCTCTGGTGCCTTGTTGTGTACATAAACAATTACATTCTCTCTCCTTTTCTCATACAAACTCACATTCACTCTTCACTCACCCCTTGCCCATATCTCTCTTATGCCCAGGGCATACAAAGTTTATTCACTTGTCAGGCTGGAAGCATTATAGAATAGAGTCAAGCATCTACCTTTTAAAAGACAGAAATTAAATCATTACATTCATGCTAGATTTAACTATACTATATAAAAAAAGTTTAACCACATGCTACAAATGCTACACTCTGCCCCCCTGCCACCATAGATCAGCTTTGCTCCCCACACAGCCCCTGTTACACTGACCTGTAGGGAGCTGCTACTGGGCTGTCCCAAGCAGCCATACAGATGCAGAAGGCTGGGCTGGGGTGGGCTGGGCTGGGCCAGGAGCACCACACTGTGCCTCTGTGGGCAGGTGGTCAACTGCAGGGGGATAAGATGAATTTGGGGGGGCTATAGCCCTCGAGGCCCTCCCAGCATCACTGCCTGCAAAGGTGCAATGTGGTTTGCTGCTCCTGGCCTGGCCAGCCCAGCCCCAACCACACCCTTGCCCCAGCTAGATGGGGTACAGCTCTCCCAGCCTGGCTCAGCCCTTTCCCCCCAGACATGGTGCTACTCAGCCTTTTCCCCTCCCCCAGCATGATGCAGTGCTCCCAGCATGACCCCAACCCTGCTCTCCCTCCACCCCCAACCCCATTGGTGAGAGGCCCAGCTCCCAGGGAAGCAAATGTGAAAGGCACGGTTTTAAACTTGGCACCAAAAATGGGCATCACGTTTAGAACTGTAGCTTTTGCTTCCCTGCTGATGCAGATCCCAAGGCCCCAATTAGAAGGCCCATCTTGCCTGTTCATTAATCTGCCTATAGTGGGCAGGGACCGAGCACCATCACCCAAAACCTTGTGCCGCAGCTGCCTCCCGGGAACCAGGGGGGCAGGCAGGGGAGCTTGCAAGTGACAGCTACCACCACCACCCACTGGCCTGTGCTGCCGCTGCTGTGCATCTGGCCATGCACAACCCCACCCTGCTCTGCATCTGGCCCTGTGCACCCCCTTACCCCATTCTGCTCAGCATCTGGCCACAAGGCACCCTTCCCCCAGTGCTGTATCCATTTGGCCTACACCACTGGAGCCACACCCCACCCATCATTGTTGATGGGCATTTCTTCTCCAGCCTCCAGTGTGGTGGCTCCCTCCCTGCCACTTCATCTTCGCCTCTTTCCCTGGAATAACAACAACCACCTCCCTCCTTCCACCTCTCTACCCGAGGTGGTGGTGGAGGCTCACTCTTCCCACCCACCTGCCTGGCTCCACCTCCTGTCCCAGAGCAGCGGGCCTTTCAACCACCTTCCTGCCTGTGGCAGTGGTAGCTCTCTCCCTGCCTGAGGAGACAGAGCCCACACAGCCAATTGCCTCTGGCACAAATGCAGTTGCCCAAAAGTGTTATGGACAGACAGACAGATAGACAGACTAAGCCCTTTATTATATTAGATTTATAAACTTAACATACACTTCAATTTTAGAGTAGTTTTGGACAAGAAGACCAGTAGTCTGCATAAAGAATGGTTAACACTGGCTGATTCAAAATTTGTGGGGAGAAATCTTCCAAAATCTCTACAATCTCATCAGCTTCACTGGAATCAGTAGAAGTGCAAACTTAGCCCCTAGCATATATTTTCCTTGAATCATTAGCAAACTATTTTAATATCATTCTCACTTGCTTACATAGGCATGCATTCTTACTCCATTCTATGTCTATTTGTGCGATACATTAATTAGATTTAACATAAAAATTAAAAGAAGAAATTGGACAATAAACTTGGAAAATCTACAGCATAAAGAAAAAAGAACCCACACTACAGTGACATCTCTTAAACCTGTACAACAAACATAACATCAATGGGACTCATTATCTGGAGCCCTCTAACTAGCACACACTGCTCTATATATGCAATATAAGTAGGAAGGACTTCAGAAAAAATTAAGAACTGTCTTTACTTAACTTACTCCAAAAGGCATCAACCTGAACAGGAGTTGCTCACTTCTTTTATTGAAGTAAGAGGTATTAACCTGGAGACACACTTGACTACTACTGGCAGCTGACTCGCATGTACTGCCAAAAATGCCATCCAACATAAAAAGAAACGGTGGAATCAGCTGTCACAACAGGGGCTACCTTGTAGGTGGCGCACCAGCATTGCAGGAGGGAATTAAGACAGCAGTACTCAGAACACCAACATCATCAACTTATCACAACACATACTATCCCATTCTGAAATATTTGTACTCCCCAAGGGCTTAAACTTCTGCCCAGAGAAAAAAACCTGAAAGATACTATTATGTGGATTATTAGAAGATTTCTGCACACTTCACTTGAAAGAATACTTTCACTACCGACCCTAACGAACCTCTTGCCACAACTGAAAAAACAAGGAATAATAAAAACAGACTGGATACCTCCCAGAAGACATAGCCACACTTTGCACTACTAGATAAACTATTTCAGGAAGAAAGTTAACAGCAAAATTATCAGCAGAAGCCAGGACCACAACACCTATCACCCTCAGAGGGGAAAATCCATAAAGCCCCTAAAATCTAACACTTAAATAGTAATCAGACCAGTGGATGAAGTTGGTCCATGCTCAGCCATCAAGACTGGAACTCACAGTAGAAGATACCTTGCATTTAAGCTTGAACAAACTGGAGTGGTATTGCTGATGGGACACAAGAGAACTAGGTAAGGAGTAGGCAATAGATTTTGGAATATAAAAGAATGGAGATATCTAATAGATCTAGGAAGGTGAAAAGATGATGAGGCATGAGAGGTTGTAGAGCTATAGTGGCAGGCTGGCAGTGGGCTAGGGAAAAGCATGACTGGGGCTAAAGCAAGACATATATGGGTTAAGGGGTGATAGGCATTAATAGGCAAGACTGGAAGGCAATAGGAAATAATGTGGTATTAAAAGTGAAAGTGTTCAGGTCCCTGTAGTAATGGGAATTTGGGAAAGGAGTGAACCATTGGATAATGTATAAATGTTCTGTATTTGTTTTTGCTCTTATTTGTTGAAGTTTTGGAAGCTGATGGACATTCTGATAGCATATTGTTTCATTTTTTTTCTTACTTGATGTAGTTTTTGTAAGGTAATATAAGCTGAATGAAGTATGTTTTAGGTTTTAATACTTCATTGTTTTGTTGGCCATTTATTTATTTTGTAACAGTGTAAGCTGATAGCAGTAGGTTTCTAAGTTTTTAATACTTTCATAATCAAAAAAAAGGTGGGGGGAAAGTGTTCTCATGAGTGTGTTTGCCCAATCTGGGCCATGTGCTTTATAGTCATGCTCAGTGCTGGCTTTGTTTAATCAACTTCATAGTTAGTTTCCATTACTGAGCACATGGTGCTTCTGACAGTAGTATAATGATAGCCTATGTATTTAATGAAGTTTCCTTGTATGCAAATGTCAGATGAGGATCTCTTTCCCCATGCTGATTGTGAGGAAAATACTCCTCTTATATTCAAGTAATCATGGCACTTTTTAATGTAATGTATAGTTAATTTATGAAATTCACTGCCACAGGAGGTGGTAGAGACAGATAGCACAGCCAGATTCAGAACAGGTCTGGGTAAATTCATAGACGAAATACTCATTAATACCTATTGAACAGAATGCTAAGAGTTTTTTTCTCTGACATCTCAAAACCAAATATGGTGGTTGCCAAGGAGGGTATTGAGTAGGAGATCGATCACTCTAGAGATACCTGGTTCAATGGTCTCCTTCTGTAACATCAATATTTGCCAGTGTTGAAGACAGAATACTGGGCTACATGGACTATTAGTCTAACTCAGTATAGTACTTCTTAGATTCTTATGGAATGCTCTGACTTGCATTGTGCAATTAAAAAGAAACCAAAACAAATAAATTATGACTGGATATGCTTACAGCCCTTTTTTATAAGTAGTTTATATCTGAGGGCATTTATAGATGTAACACTGTCTGCTCCAATGCACCGGAAATCCAGCGGGTCAGAGCAGAATCTATTAATCATGTCTCCAGAGCATGCAAGCTGATGTGTCTGGCACTGTGGCATATACATTCGTATAAATGGCAAAATGTGTGCCAGTGCAAAGAAAATGGTGGTTGTGCGCTTTTGAGCTAAAACACCTTTAATGCATTTTAATTTAGAAGCGCACCGCCACCATTTTCAGTGCTGACATGCCTTTTGCTATTTATACAAATGCATGCACTGCAGACCCAGATGCTTTTAAAAGCGCCCAATGCTGTGGCACACCTATGTGTACAAATGCCCTGAGAGTTATTCAATGGTAATATATAAGCTTAACTAGCTTCCACCATGTTAATTTCCTCAGCATGTCAGTAAAAGTACTTTTTCTCAATGTGCACACCTGTGTTTATAATGATCAGATAATGAGTAAAATGAATGATCATTAAGTCTATGCCTGTTCATCTGGATAACATTAGGTTTATAGGAGTTTGTGTATAATTATGGCTTTTGGACTAATCTTCCATAATGATCTCTGTCAATAAGCAGCACTAAACCATCAACACTGATTTTATTAAATGACACCTGATCTGATATCAATAATACTGCTGTGGAGATCACCTATACAGAAGAAAGTAACTAATATCAAGACTCAAATGCTATATAACCCTACTTTGAATGGTTTTAGGCCTTGTACTGGTTTCCTGTGTTGAAAGTAAATATCATAGTATTAGCCCAATTATGCAAAGATGTACTACTTTTTTGGTGCTCGGGTCTCCATAGGAGCCAGTCTTATCATCAGGTTAAAATGGAAACTCAGAGTGTTCAGCACATTTGAGGAAATATAAAAAGAGTAGGGCTGTGCAAGTCAGCAGCAATCTGATCCAACTTCAGATTCAGCTACTTTGGATAGCCACAATCTGATCCGGAGCTCCAGACTGGGTTTCCACCTCGATCTGCCCAAAGCCGCTCTGAAGCTTTGGAGCCACCTCGGAGATCTGGCCATAGGGTATAATGGGGACTCAATGAAATATCTATAACTTTGGGGTTTTTTATGATTTGGATGAAACTTGCAGGGGTGGTAGCCCCTGTGAAGAGCATGAAGCGTGCCAAACTTCAAGAAGATTGGTGTAGGGGTTTGGGGGAACTGCACCCCAAATCCTTGAAAGCAAAGCTCCTGTTACATCTATGTGTTACACCACAGGGGGCTGAAAACTGCAGATTTGGTAGCTCCTGGTGAGGCCAGAAAGCCTGCCAAGTTTCAAGAAGATCAGTTTGGGGGTTTGGGAGGAATTGCACCCCAAATTTCTGAAAGCAAAACTCCTGTTACTTCTACATGTTACAACATAGGGGGGTCAAAGTTGCAGTAGTGGTAGCTCTTAGTAAGGCCACAAAGCCTGCCAAGTTTCAAGAAGATTGGTGCAAGGGTTGGGGGGAACTGCACCCCAAGCTGCTGACAGGCAAAACTTATGACATAGATGACCCTGTGTATGTTAAGTCGCAGCAGGCTGAAAACTGCAGGGGTGGTGGCTCTTGCTGAGGCAACAAAGCCTGCCAGCTATGTGTATCCTAGAGCAGGCGTGAGAGAATGCTGGGCCCTGCCAGGCCACGAAGCCTGCTAGCTGTGTGTGTCTTGCTGGGGGAGTCTGTCGTTTGGGGTCCTGAACCCCAAGCTGCTGACAGGCAAAACTCATGATGTGGGTGGGAATTGTCAGCAAGAAGTAAAGACATTGTGTTGTGTTGGGCATATGATGTTATTCATGGTGTGTGATGGCTTATCTTGTGTTTTTATGTCTGTGTGTGTATTATGAAAAAAAAAGAAGTACTTAAAAATGTATCTTTGGAAGCTTTAGGGTTGAAAATCCCTTTGTCAGGATGAGGAAGTACCTGCAGTTGGCCCTGGTTGGAAGGAATAGTAAAGAAGCCAGAAGCTGGCCTGGCCCGCAATGCAGACAAGAAAGCCAGTCAGTGAAAATGGAAGTTGAGGCATCAGGGGGTGAGGGACAGGCTGGGGGTGAGGGGTAGGGAGATGTAGCATCACAGGTAAAAGTGCAGAGGTGCCTGGGGTGTCAGATGTCCAGCCAGTCGCAGTGTACCAGAACTCCATTGTGTATATTGAGTACACGAGTTTCTGTACCTACTACCTAGGAGGCGGATGAAGTGCAGTTCATAGGCCCAGCTCTGAAAAGCGGTTTGTACATTCAAACAAGCACCTAACCTCATCACCAGAACTGAAGCCAACTTCCTACAACTCAAAACACAAAACTTGCCAACTATCTCCAGTACCCCCACAAACTGCACACCAGAATCTATCAAAGACAACAAAACCCAACTACCTGTGGGGGCACATTCCTCACCAAAAAACCACTCTGCCTCCAGTCTCTCAGGCCTGATCCTGAGAGGGAACAAATTACAATTGAAACCACTTTTCAGAGCTGAAGTGGGTCCAGATCTGAAGTGGGATCCAAAGACTCGCACAGGCCTAAAAACTGTTCAAATCTAAATGCTACTTGTCTCAGAGCACTCAGGTGCCCTGCGCCTGAAAGCAGAAACGGCTCAGGAGAGACCCCTAGTGGCGAGAAGAGGGAGACTCAGTTGCCAGTCACCAGGACAACACAGGTGATGGTTGCTAGGGCAATCAGTAGAACTAGCTGACAGGAAGGGGCAGGGCTTGGCCCTTCTTAAGCCCAGGCCTGAGGCCAGGAGGGCAGTTCCCTTCTGGTGGCTAAGGAAGGGGGAGCTTGGCCAGTGCAGAGACAGGGGAGAAGCCTGACTGCGTGAGCATTCCCTGGTTGCTGCCATGGGTTGGAGTATTTCCAGGTAGGGAGTGAATGTTGTTCTGACTGGATGGTTTAGCTTTATGTTATAGCCCAGGAGCTTGTGTTACTGTTTGTTGTTGTTAGACTGGAGGATTGGGTGAGGCTATTAGGGGTTGGAAGAGGCCTTATAGGGTTCCATGGTAGTGTGAAGACCCTGGTGCCAGAGGGGGCACAACCTTCAAGGGTGCACTGACCCCAGCCCTTAAAAGGGGTGCAGAGGATTGGGACCAGGTAAGGCCAAGTCTGCCTGAGCCCCACAAGAAATTTAAGACCTGAGGAGGAGATTTGGGGGTCAGGCATGGCTAAGGCCACCTGAGCCCCAGTTGCGAGAGGCCCCAGTGTGGGCAGTTGTAAGAGGCCCCAGAAGGGGGATGAGCCAGGGAGTGTCAGTGGTGGCGCTGGCTGCAAGATGAGTCAGGGAGCGTCTGTGGGACATGTACTGGATGTTGTTTGGTCGATTTCCCTTTCCATCTGCAGGGCTTGGGGCATGGTACAGGGGTGGTTGGAGCCCATAAGGCCAGGGTGCACTGAGTCACCCAAGATAGCATTAAGACAGAGGTACATCAGAGCACCATGTCAGGACTAAGGGCAGCCTCCCCTAAACATTATTAACATCAAAGATGTGGTGGGTGAAGTTGTGAGGGTGCTTTATATATTACATTGGCATGGTAGGGGCGCTAGGGGACCTCACAGCCACCCCTAGGATCCCACGTTGTCACACTACTCCACACAGAAAGTTGTTTTCATCATGGCCTTTTGAGGAAGAACAGTAGGTTAGCAGAGTTTGTAACAAACTTTAACTTCCTCTTTTAAACCTTAACTTTATCTTCACGTGATAGCTTTCCAGCACCTATATCCTTGAAATTTTTTCTCTTGATGAGTATGTGAAGCACACTTTCATTTGTACTAATCTATAAAAATGCATACCAATTATCTGCATTTTCCCATAATAACTTGATTCTGTCATTATATGGGACCCTGGTTGCTGCCTTTTTGTTGTAATTTATTTTCCTTCCCTCCAGAGGGATGGAATATTAGATGACTCTTATTTTTAATTCCTTTTAAAACAGAGGTGTTACTCCTATTCTGTCCAATTGGAATCATAAAACACCTGTGCAAGAAGCCTTAATTATCAGCATTTGGCCTAATTACAGGTGGTTATCTTCAAATAGCACTGGCTTTTTAATATTTATCTGCTTGCTTTAGGGTTTAAAATGTCATGATAAAGATGAGTCGAACACTTTTTCAAAGCCAATTGCATTAAGATGTAACCCAAAATCACAAGAATTCACCTACTGCTTCAAAATACCATAAGGTTGCACAGTGCTTGTAAGGACAATCTTATACAGGGGGAAAATAAACTCAATCAGCTTTGTACTAAATTATTTCTTTCTAGAGAAGATTTTCACATGTGTTCTTATTCTCCAGTAGAAAAATACTACTTTTGTTGTTCTTCTGGATATTCTTTTATATGTAAATATGTATTGACACCTATCTATATAGGCCCTGATGCCGATGATCAGTCAACTAATGTTACTTTCTCCCCGTTTTTATGACGCATTCTGGACTTGTGATAATTTAAATGTCAGAAAATTATGCCAGAAAATACCAGAACACAAGTGTTCTCATAAAGTGATAAATGCTCTGTAAGTTTGTTCTTCTACACTAAGAATGGGGATGAATCAAGCAGGTTGACACAGGGTGATTCTTCAGAAGTGGAATTCTGCAAATGAAAAATAGACTTAAATAACAAAATAGATAAAATCACAGGGTAAATCATTTGCGGTGACTTCTAGCAGGAGTTGGATGCATGCAAAAAGAACAGAATTTGGAGCTGCATTTTTCTTCTGCAAAGCAGAATAAGATACCTTATTGCAAAGTTACAAAAATTGGTCTTTAAAAAAATAGTACAAATTTTAACTGTAATGTGAAAAACATGATGGGATTTGACATCATGCCATGAGTTGTTATTAATGTTTATTGTGTTATAAGTACTGCACTCATAATTTACATCTTCACATTTTACAATAATATATCCCTAGATGGCAATCTTTGGATCTGGATGTGTTCTTTATAATAATGGCCTTTCTGGTCATGTGTTGTTTTTTTTTAAGTTTTAAAGAGAGGTCTTGTCTGATGAAAGAAATTTCACTATATCACATGCAGCCAACCTTTATTGTTGCAATTCATCCCAGTGTTTTGGTGTGTGCGCATTTAGTGTTCTACAGTAAGACAGCGAAGTCATTTTTCACCCCAATGCTACAAGATAGTAAAGCAGAGGGAAGATTAGCTTTAACATGTATGATAAGGGGAAATAAAAATAGCCACTGACAATACAGTTGTCACAAGATTTTCAGGTTGTCTGACATTAACCCAAGCTTTAGTTTTCTGCTTGTGCTTTTGCAAAAAAACCCTCTTCTACTGTGAGAGTAATCAGTGAGGGATATAACATGTCACTACTCTTCCAAGAACTGTAGTGTGAAAAAACATACTGCTGAACATTTAAACTGGGTACTGTTACAAATGTCAAACAAAATGTTGAAACCTATATGCAATTTGGGGGGGTGAAGTTCATAAAAATTGTCTCCAGTTCATATAAAAGCATTGAACTAAAAAATGTTTCAGAGTGAAGTAAAAAGATTAAACCCACTACAAGACCCATGTGAAATTGCCATCTATTGCTCTGTATCTAACTTTCCCTGCTCAGTAAAGAGATTTCAAAAGCACCTGAGTTCTGTCAGTACTTCAAATCCACTCCAATTAAATGTCAGGCAAGGATTTAAGAGAAATAAAGCAATGCACAGATTTGCTAACTTTGTTATTTACTTACATTTTGTGTGACAATCAGGACTGGAACTCCATTGTGCCTGATCCTGTATGTACAAATAGGAAAACAGTCTATGCCCTCATTCAGTTAAAATCTAATTTACAACTAACAGTTGCAAGGAAATTATTTGATAACAGCAATCAACAAAGGACTAATAGCTATGCTTACACATCATTAGAGATATTACAGCTAGTCAATACTACTATGTATTCAGGTGTGGATGTAAACTTGGAGCACTTTTGAAAGGTGAAGATTTTAAAAGGGCAGCAATAGTTACATTCTAAATGTTTTATGTGTGAATGAGCTGAGAACAATTGTATACAAGAAAACCACTCGAACTTCAACACGGGTTCAAATTTATGTGTATTCACACACCCTTATAGATATATTCTATATTGTATGTGGCTTGACACTATTCTCATCAAGCAGAGACATCTGTTACTCAAAGGTCCCAGTGCTGGTGTGAAGAAAATTTGCAGATGAAAAGCATCTATGTCAAGATTAATTTGGGACCACTAGCACACAGTAGGAAGTACTTTGTTTGTTTAAAAAAAACAAACAAAAAAACCCACAAAATTCAGAAAAATCCTTGATTATTGAGACTTTACCCTGTAATGGGATTGTTTGCCCATCCATAATTAAAATCCTATTGCTGATCTTTAACAGTCAGGACCCAACTGTGTATGTCTGTAAATTATACGTATTCGAACAAAGGTCTCTTAGACCATAAACGGTATCTTAAGAAGCTAGAATGTGTACAATATTTGGATTTGACTGATCTTATTTAAGCCTAAGTATTGGACCTGGAAATATCAGCTCCAACTGGAAATGCTGTTCTCCACTATTGGCTAGATGGCATGTGCTGAAACCACAAATCCATTCCTGTTGGTGGGGGAGGAGGAAAGTGGTGCTGTTGCACCCACCCCCCTTTTGATTCCAGCTACACCCTAACTTTAAAACCAACTGCTGGGGAAGAACAGTGACATTTCTATTCAGGCACCACTGAGGGAGTCAACTGACTTTATCATTCATTACCACCTCCCTAACTTCTGCTAAACTCTTTCCACTCCATGGGTGTTAATGACCCTCTTTCCTTTTTAATAGTCCTGATATTCCATGTTTCAAACTAGCCTTTCTTCTGCAATTTAGCTGTCTGTTAGCCATTCTTGGTAATAGTTCTCTTTTATTTCACAGCCCTGCAGACTATTTTTAGCACTTAACTCAGGTATGGCAATATTAACTCGGGTCTAGAAATGACAGACAGTGACGTATTAGAGTCGCTGTTAAGACGCTCAGGAAGGCTAGGTTTTGTTTTATGAATCTGAATGAGAGACGTAGTTTTAACTATAATGACTACAGGATGAATGACACAGTATCTTCTGCCTATTTTGGCTTTTTTTTTTTTTTTTTTTACCTATTTCATTGTGTTTCTTTTAAAACTTTAACATGCATATTGAGCAAATTACTGCATGTTCTCTATCATTTAAAAATAGTTATATTTGCTTTTGCTTTGATCTTACTGAATAATATAGTGCTAGTCCTCTAGCATGTTGGTAAAGCTTCTAGTTTTATCTTTAAATGGAGAAAAATGTGCTATATGTGATGATCAGGGATCCTGGTTTTCTCTGATTCAAACTAATCCCCAATTTTCAGATTTAAAGTAACCTAAAATCCACATTTTCCTGTGACTAAAATGAAACACTACTTAGATATCTCTCTCTTCAAAATCCTGTATCTGCCCATAGCCACCACCATCAAATGCTTGAGTTGGCAATACAGAACAATGACAACACATTATATTAATACAATGCTTCACTTAAGTTAGGAAACCTCTTGCTGCATAAAATTGTTATTTTTAGTTTTTGGTCTTTTTTTTTTTTTTTTTCTTTTCTGTATTACAGTAATGCTTAGGCGCCTCAATCAGGAACAAAGATCCTATAGTGATAGGAAGTGGTGTGACCAATGTTCCCTCTCAGTAGTGGTCCATGAGTATTCTGCTTCGGTCTATGAGCTCGCCGCTTTGGTTTGTTCCCAAATTGGTCCCACCTTCCCCTTTCTGTGAGCACAGCATTGGTCTGCCCCATAGTATAACAACAAAAGATGAGACTATAACCTTTATTTACCAGAGTGACTCCCATCTATCTTTTATATTTTCCAAACTGAACATACAGTGTCCAGGTCCTCCCTCTGCACCAGCAATAAATCATGATGGGGGCGCTGATTTGTCATCCTACAGTCATGCCTCCTGCTATGCACTTGTGGCATGGGAGAGAGAGCAATTGTGTTGATTGCACATCAGATTGTATTCTGCCTTTAGGAGCTTTAATTATTCAGTTGACCCAACCCAAATGCCTCATCTCTGGATAACCATGAAACTTGTGCAGTTCAAATTCAAGGCCTGATCTAGATGAGTATTTGGTGGCTTCTTTATTCTAATATTATAAAATCCTCAGTCTGTCTTGCTGGGTAATCCTCCCCCAGGGAAGGGTACCAAGTGTCATGGTGAGACCGAACAAACAGGCTGGGTCTAGTGGCGGTGGAGTTTTGAGCAACACGGAAGCTGAGTTCTTTTAACAGAATGGATTTATTTGACTTACGCTTGGAAGAGCACAGGTACGGAGTCTTCAGTTAGAGTATTAACTCACAACAGGGGAACCGACAGGATAAGCCTGTTGGATAAGTCCCAGGGATGGTCAACAGTTTTATAACGGAGGAACAACTGACAACACAAAACCGTAACTCACTGATGTCTGCTGACAGCTGAATGGTCGGGTGGTTGAGATGGTTGCCGAGGTCCAGAACCAGGTAAGTAGTCGAAACCATAGTCAGAGTCCAAGGGGTGATCTGAGGTCGTGGTTAGAGATCGATGCCTCGTGTTCAATTATATTGATCTATCGGCTTTCGACCTACCTGGCAAAGGAGAAGACCGAAAAGCCTAAGGGCCTAACTGGAAGACAGTCCCTGAACAGATCAGGCTCTGCTTCCAGTTCCGCGGGTCTCTCTGAGGGAGGGGTCGTCAGACCTCTTATAGTAACTCTCATGGCCAAATATATTGCTAGGAAGACTGAACTTTCTAGAAAGATTATCTCATATCTTTCATATGCTGGGCATTCATAGCGACAAGCTCTCTGTTACAACTGAGCTTGCGCTTCTCTGAAAGTAGGTCACACTTGACTGACAGGCCTTCAGGTCATGAAAAGGGCACCTGCAAGGCCCATCACCATGGCGCATGCTTTCATCACTCCTGTGTTGGCAGCACACGTGTTTTTTCCAAGACATGTCTGTCTAACCGTAATACTTTATTTGAACTCTGGTTGTCTCAGCAGCCAATCAGTGCCCCAACAAACAGACACACAGGACAGCACCACCATGACAGCAGGGACTGAGGGGCCAGAGTGGGGCGGGGCAGTGGTGCTGGCTTCACCCCCCCACCCTTGGCCCTACTTCTTAGAGCCAGGGACTGGAGTGGGGCCCCCACCCCAACAACATCTGGCAGGGAGGGGGAGGCAGTGGGGAGGGAGGGGAGGGTATGGTCACCTGCTGACTGGCCATCCACTGCTGGCAGCCCCAGCTGCCGCCACTGCTGGCCACCATGGCATGCAAGCTCCCCTCCCTCCATCCTGGGAGGTAGATGATGAGGGGGGCACATGTGTCTATACCTGAAGCAGCAGGGGAGGGGGACCAGACCCAAAATGATAGGGGGGAGGGAGGAGGCATGAGTCCAGGCCCAAAACTCAGCAACTTACTGCTACCCTAGGGGAGTACATCAAGGACTTGGTGAGAAACTGTTCACAAAGGCACCCAAGGGGAAAACCAGGAGTAATGGCCACGAACTCCTGGAAGATTTGATTTAGGCTCAACATTATGAAAAACTTCTTCAGTTAGGGTGTCCAGACTGTAGAATAAGTTCCCTCCAGAGGTGTTGCAATGACCTACCCTGGAAATCTTCAAGAGGAGACTAGACAGTCACCTGACTCCCAGCTATTTTTCCTGTTTGGTGCAGGGGGCCGGACCCAATGATCTTCTGAGGTGCCTTCCAGCCTTACAATCTATGAATCTAATGAGTGGACAGGAAATGGAGGGAAGCTGT
The DNA here is from genome assembly GCF_052110815.1 of Crocodylus siamensis. Taxonomy (NCBI): domain Eukaryota; kingdom Metazoa; phylum Chordata; order Crocodylia; family Crocodylidae; genus Crocodylus; species Crocodylus siamensis. The sequence goes on from NC_143399.1 coordinate 61,436,426, forward strand.
ACCCTAACCCTGGGAGTTGTGGGGCAACACAGGCCTCTGTCCCTGCCTGCCTCTTCTCCCTGCCCCCTGCTTCATGCTTGACATGAAATTTGCTAGTATGTGCAATAATAGGGTTGAAATTCTCAGTACAAGTCTCAAGAAAAATATTAGGTCATTGAACTTAATAGATGATTAAGTCTCTAAATAACTTGTATGCTGCTGTGAGGTTCTGTAATGGGGGGGGGGGAAGGATCCAATTGTCTGCCTACTTTTTACTTTCATATTTTATTTTAAGGAGCTCTTAGACTTAGTACCCCATCCCATATCTGCACAGTGTTTTTAATAATTGATTCCTAAAAATTCTTTTTTTTTTTTTTTCAGTGAAACCATGTCTTACCCATAAGTGCTAATTCCTGGTTAAAAGTTCAGTCTATTTGAAACCCAGGAAAATCTGACTACATAAGCACTGTGAACTGCCTTCAACTGAATTTGTATTCTATTATGATTTCATCCACAAATGCAGGTGACTTTCAGTTATTTCTTTACCAGAAATTCTTCTTCCCAATATTATTTTACAGCCTTTTAAAATTGAGTACAGAAGTCTAATGCTTGCACTGATGAATGCTGTGGTGTCATTCTACAACACAAATATGTAGACTAGACACAAAGTTAATTACCTATCTATCACAGAAATGTGCAGTCTTGTAATCTGACATCCCTGCCTGCTTGGAATGAATGAGTCCCATCAGGAGAGAGCTGTTCACAAGAACTCTGGAAAGGCCACAATCAGGACCTGCTACTTCAAGAGATGCAGCAACAATTTCTAGGATACCCAAGTCTTAATTTTATTGAAATAGCAAATGTTATATACAGTGTACATTTACTAAAAGTATAGTGATAGTCACCCAGTGCATTGTTTAAGCTTGATCATTAATTGGTTTTCCCATTAAAATTAGAATAATCCAGTTTTGTTAGACAGTAAAGTGCTAAAACTGTAATAACTCCCTCCCTGATGTAGATCATGCAAATGTTTCAAAACAAAAGGAATTCTGTATTTCACAGCACGTATTACGTGTTACATGAAGGAGGGAAAGAAAGCGTGAGAGGTTATGTCACTTTCACTCACTACAGTTTTTTTTTTTTTTTAACGGCAATTTGATCAGAATCGGTGGCACCTGGGAAGTAACGGTGAAGTTACACATTACACTTAGACCATACTAAATCTGTTAAGGAGTGTTAGGCTAGGTGCAGATACTCAACAAGCCCTAGGCTGAATCAATTCAGTCTTTACAAGTTACTCTAAACTGCAAAGATTAATAACTTGAAACAGAAGCGAGTTTTCACGCCTGCAGTAGCTTAGGCCAGAAGCCAGGGGCACTAGAGCACAGCTTCCTGGGTTTACTTCCTCTTCCTGCTGTCCCTGAGGTCTCAGATCTGCAGTCCAGAATTACAGAAGCAGAACTCTACAGGGTTGCTCATTACTTACTTACTTACTTACTTCCTTGCTTCCACGTGTCTCTGGGATATGTAATTCACAGTTGCAGCCAGCAGTAAGTTTAAGTGGTGGAACCCTGGCCCCAGACAGGGTTTGCCTGGGGGGCAAGGCAGTCCCCCTCTGCAGACTAGGCTGCATCTCCAACTAGACTGCCCCCCTGTCAGTTGGCATTCACTGCTCCACTTAGGGAGCAGAAGGGCAGGGCCAGCTCTGCTCTGCTCAAGCAGACAGCCCAGCCCAGGGCTTCAAAGCATGCTAGGATGATAGGGGACTGTGATTTAACTTGAACCAGGGTGGGGTCTGGGACAGAAGTTTCATAAACCAGTTTGACCCAAATCAATTAAGTCCAAGAATACATTCACAAGGTTTATCTTAAACCAGTTTGAACCATTTTGAAACTGGCTTATGTGCACTGAGCTTCTGTTCTGTTACAGGTTTAAACTGGTTTCTGATTACTTAACCTGGTTTGTGTGTAACTTCTGCCCTAGCCTTGACATTACAATGTGCTGTGAGCAGTCTCATGCATAGATCCTGGTTTTCTCTGACTTTAAAAAAAGAAAAAAGAAATCCCCAATTTTCAGATGTAAAAACATAACCCAAAATCCACATTTCCCCATGATGAAAGTGAAATGATCCATCTATATATACAGGCTTGTCATTAGGTCCTTGGATTCCGTTTATTTTTATTATAATGTAGAGGCTTTTTTTTTTTTTTTTTTTTTTTTTCCAAATAATTAAACCTCAGTCCTCCAAAAACATGGGTTTATGTACCTATGTACTGTAGTCAATCTTTTCACTGAATTCAGTAGGCCAACTCAGATGTGTAGTTTTTTAACCTGTACTTGAATGCTTATAGGATCTGATGCATATTCAGAGAAAGTTTTAAATAGTGTACTAGTATTATAGGCTTCTTTCCCAGTACTTCCTTACAAGTAGATACAATTAGACAGAAAGGCTTAAGGGAAAAATGGAAACTGTTTGTCCCTATCAGTAGTTCTAGAGCAGGTGTGGCAAATGTATGGCATGCATGCCACAAGGGCATGGGCAGCTTCTGTGTGCATGTTGTGGGAGGTAAGGGAGAAGGAAGGCAGCACAATAGCAGCTATGGTAGGAATAGAAAGAAGAGTATCAAATTGGACAGAGAACACCGGTCGGGGAGCAGAAAGCAGAGCAGGAGATCAGGTAGCAGCTGGGGAATCAAGGAGCACTTAGGAAAGGTGCAGGGCTTAATTTGTGGTACATCTGACAAATGTTCCCCCTACTGTTCTAGAGGAAGCAGTTGATAGTATATCAGGGATGTGACTGAATCTATTTGTTTGCTCAGACAAAGTTGTTTCATGCTAGTACACTCAGTATCAGACATTACAAGGCCTTTACATTCTCTACTAACTAGAGTGTTAGGAAGGATAAGACTCTTAATGATAATGCTGTAGAAGCAGCTCAGTGGGTTGCTCATCCTGCTGGCTTATGTGGGTGGGCTTGCTCCATGCGGAGCTTCTTAACCACCCCTCCCAACTAAAACACAGCCTTTAAGCTAGAAAACAAGCAGTCAAATAAGCATTCAAAGTCAAATACTTTTGTCCTGTCCCAGGCAGTAAGAGAGGAACCCCATTTGAATCTGGCCCTTAAAAGAGTTGTGTGGTTTACAAGAGTCTTCCTTTTCTGTAACCTGTTCTCTCCCCATTTGTTGCTTGTGTTCTCTTTTCAGGGTTTTCTGCTCTTTTCTGGGTTTCAAGCTCCCCTTGGGATGCTCACTTAGTAGCAGAATGCCCATACCTGTAGATCCTCAGTAGGAACAGCTGCTTCTTGTTAAGGGGAAAGACCAACCTGTTACAATCAGCTTGGTAAAGAAATGCAGATCAAACAAATGACCATGCATACATGTTTTAAAAAAAAAAACAACAAAAAAACCCCCCAAAAAACAAAGGGGGGGGGGAAACCCAAAACACTTTATTTTTGTATCTACCATCTTTTTATTCAGAATCTTTGCATACAGTGAATGGGACAAGAACTGTGATTGAAATAGAGAGAGAGAGACATGCTAATCTCTTTCATTGCTCTAATATTCAACCAAATCCTGTTTTAAAAACCAATACATTAGCTAACTGACAGCTATCACTCTCCATCTCTCAGCAGAGGTTTAACAGCAGAAGCAAGACTTATCTGCCATATCACTTAAGGCTTCATTAATTCTACCTCTCAACTGTCAGGATGTTTACTAGAATACTTCCTGATAGCATTTGATTTTGAATTATAACCATCAAATTAAATAAGAAAAGTGCAATTTCTGGCTTTTTATTGTGATAAAGGACAAAACCAAAATCAGATGCTTCAGTAGGAGCACCTGGAGGAATTGAGCTCAAAACTTTTTTTTTTTTTAAAAGTAGAGCCAATAAGAAGTCTAAATTTAGGTTTAAACCATCAAGCTTAGGTACTACTAGCACTCTAGCTACTACAATATAAATTTCATTAACCTCATTTTTACCAGTTGGAAACAATCTACTATTTCAAAAAAGCCCAGTTAAAAAGGTAAAGTGGTCAGGATTTAAAAATCTGCACATACTAAAACAATATGGTATTAAAAAGTTGTTTCCCCAGACTTAAAACAACAATGAATGGTAAACTGCCAGCACATGTTGACTTTTGAATGGTGGCTACTGAATACATGAAAGTTAAGTGAATTCAGTATATTGAAAAATGCTAAATAATAAAATAGGTTTCAGTTGACTCACCCACATGTTGTTATTTTACTGTATATAGATGCTTCCTTTGTTTCTAAAATGCTTCCTCCATTTTCTAATCCTCCTCCTCTGTTAGGCCCTTCTTGGCATTTGCTAAATGGCTTTTTGATGAAAGGTTGACCTTCCTAAAATCTAAAACTTAACACTGCTCTGCCTCTCTTATAACTCTGACATATCTGAGGGCATCTTGTAGGGGTATGATTGTTATATTATTGTTCCTGGGGTTTTCCCCCTAGAAGTCTAAGAAATCTATCGTGTGCTTGAGATAGCTACAGGTTACACAGAAGTTTCCAGACTTGGTGTTATATGGAGAGAGTAGTCATTTGGCTCATTTTTTGACAACTCGCCCTCACTTTCCTTCTGCCAAACTACAGTTCAGTCCACAACATGGGTTACTATTTATAAAATATGATTACAGTAGAAGTTAGTGGGCTTCTAGCATAGTGAGGGTTTTCAAAACCCTTCCATCATAATTGTGACTTTTGATAAATAGTGATCAAGTTTGCCTAACAGCTGCCTTATCGTAAGGCGAGGTTGACCAAGATATGGCACATGGAGCCATGTCACCTAACCCTTGGGGCTACACCTTTGTTCAGAAATTCGGCAATAGAGGAAAGGTGATAGTGATAATTATTTTATTAGTCTGGAACAGGTAGTATTCATCGTTGCTAATTCATCATTGCCTGTCTTGAACCTATGTCATCAGTTCTTAGGGTAACATGTTACATTTAGACCATAATAAGGACAATTAAAACATGAGTGTCTGCATGTTAAAGCTCATTATCTCATGCAAAGAGCCCTCTGAGCATTTCAAAGTTACACCACTTCAGGCAAGGATGCCATGCTAGCTAGCTTATGTAAGAGTAACTTCAGTTTGTTAGCTCCACAGAGATAAAACTATATGCAGTCCTTCAGCAGCCCAGGATGCACTGCTCCCAGGTCTCTCCTCTCCTCCCCCTGCCAAGAGCAGAGACAGAGCCCAAGTATTCTGGTTCCTAGCCATGCCTCTATTTGTCAGCCCTCTAGTGGGAAGTGAGAGTTCTTCAGGTAAGAAATCATAGTGCTTAGGTTCAGAGGGGACCTAAACAGATCATCGGATTTGACCCCCCTGCCCCAGGCAGGAATGGGTGCCAGGATCATATCACCCCAGCCAAATATCTGTCTAGCCTCCTCTTGAAGGCCCCCAAGGTAGGAGAGAGTACTGTGTCACTTGGGAGCCCATTCCAGAGCCTGGCAGTCCTAACTGTTCAAGTAATGTCTCCTGATGTCCAGCCTAAACCTTGTCTCTAACAATTTGTGGCCATTATTCCTAGTAAACCTGGGTGGTGCCCGAGGGAACAGAGCCTCCCCCAGTTCTCGCTGGTCTCCCCTAGTGAGTTTGTAAATGGCCACCAGATCCCCTCTTAGTCTTCTCTTGTGGAGGCTGAATAGATTCAGGCCCTTTAGTTTATCTTCATAGGGCCTGGTCTGCTGCCCCCGACCATGCAAGTGGCCCTTCCCTGTACCCTCTCAAAGTTTGCCACATCCCTCTTGAAGTGCAGTGCCCAGAACTGGACATAGTACTCCAACTGGAGCCTGACCAATGCTATATAGAGTGGAAGGATTGCCTCCCTCTACCTTCTTGTGATGCTTCTGTAGATACATGACACAGTGCTGTTAGCTTTGACTGACTGCATCCTTGCATTGGTGGCTCATGTTCATCCTGGAGTCAACAATGACTCCAAGATCCCTTTCTGCCACGGTGTTGACAAGAAGGGTATTCCCCAGCCTATAGGTGTTTGCTGGTTTCTTTTCCCTAGATGCAGTACCTTGCATTTAACTGAGTTGAATTCCATCGTATTCTTATCTACCCATCTCTGTAACTTGTCTCGATCTAGCTGGATTCTGTCCCTCCCCTCCAACATGCCCACCTTGCCCCACAACTTGGTGTCATCAGTGAATTTGGACAGTATGCATTCCACACCCACATCGCTGATAAAGTTGTTGAACAGTACAGGCCCAGGACCAAGCCCTGGGCGACTCCATTGCCCACATCTCCAGGTCAAAAAAGACCTATCCCCCCACCACTCTCTCTGGGTCTGACCATCTAGCCACTTTGTCACTCATCTGACTGCATAGGCATCAATGCCACAGTCACCAAGCTTTTTAAGAGAATGTGGTGGGAAACCATGTCAAAGGCCTCCTTAAAGTCTAGGAAGATGACATCCACCCTGACACCCTCATCCAGGAACTTTGACCTGATCATAAAAAGAAAACCGGTTAGTTAGGAAGGACCTGCCCTCAATGAACCCATGTTGGTTGCCCCTGAGCATTAACTCCTCTGCTGGGCCCTTGCAGATGTGCTCCTTGATAAGTTTCTCAAGGGTCTTCCCAAGAACTGAGGTAAGACTGACTGGCCTACAATTGCCCTGGTCCTCTCTTTCTCCCCTTCTTGTAAATGGGGACCACAATGGCGTTCTTCCAGACTTCTGGTACCTGGCCAGTATCCCATGAGCACTCATAGAGCTGTGCCAGGGCCCCTGCTAGGACCCCTGCCAACTCCCTCAGCACCCTTGGGTGAAGAGTATATGGATTTAAAAATGTCCAGAACCTCCAAAAGTTCCCTAACTAGGTTGTCCCTGACCCTAGGTATAGTGGTGCCTCCCCTGGGTCCATCCACCATTCTAGTGGGGGAGATGTCCCAGTTCCTGTTCAGGAAAATGGGAACAAAGAATTTGTTAAAGAGTTCAGTTTTTTTCATTTGCCACAATTACCAGATTGCCAAGCCTATCTTGTAGGGGCCATACATTACCCAGTGCCTTCTTATTACTTCCTATGTACTTGAAAAAGGATAATAAAAAAAAAAAAAAAAATCCTTAATTCTGGTCACTAGCCTTAGCTGTATCTCTGCCTTGGCCTTCCTAGCAGCCTCTGTGCAGTCCTGAGCAACAGAGGTGTAATTCTCTCTTCCTTCCATTGTTTGTACACCTCCCTTTTTGCCCTCGGGCATCCCTGGATGCCTTTGAGCCATGGGGGCTTCTTAGCACTTCTGCTCCCCTTGGTGTGCATTGGGACTGACTTCCTTTGAGCTCAGAGGATCATCTCCTTGACGAACAACCACCTGTCTTGGACTCCTATCTCATTGAAACTCCGAGACTCCAATGCCTCTCTTACTAACCTTCTTAGCTTACAGGAGTGAGCCCACCTGAAGTTGAGGACCTCTGCCTTGCTGCTTGCTCTCACTACCCTGTACTGGAGAGTAAATTCCAGCAGATGATGATCACTGTCTCCCCGGTGGTCGAGTACCCTTAGACCCCTCACCAGGTCATTGCCTGTGGCAAAGACCAAGTCCAACAAGGCATTTCCCCTGGTGGGACTGTTGCCCTGTGTGTTCAAGCCAACTCTCAGGATCTCAGTATTGTGCTGTTAGACAAAAGAGTGTGACACAATTGCTCATATACAAATACACGAGTCAATTAGGTGCATACAAACAAACACACATCCAAAACAACCTAGGAGTATGCATACCTATCACCAGCTCAAGCACATACACACTATACACCAAAAATTGGACAACAATCAGTTGTCAATACATGTACATGGATCACTAATTCATACAACACATGTGCGCACGTATATGTATATATGTAGACATTTTTCATAGATTTTATAGACATTTGGGCTGGAAGGGACCCTTTAGAATCCATTGAGTCCAGCCTCCTGCCCCAGGGGCAGGAAGTCAGCAGGGATCATAGGATCCCAGCAAGATAAGGATCAAAATGTGTCTTGAAGGCATTCAGTGTGGGTGCTTGAACCACCTCCAGTGGCAGTCTATTCCAAAAGTTGGGGGTTCAGACAGTGAAGTTCTTTCTTATGTCCAGCCTGAATTGGTTGTGGCAGAGTTTGTGACTGTTTGACCTTGCCATCCCTTGGGGCACTATGGTGAACAGATGTTCCCTCAGATCCTGATGAGTACCTCTGATAAATTTATAGATGGCCATCAGATCACCCCTGAGCCTGCGCTTTTCCAGACTGAAGAGCCCCATGACTCTTAGCCTCTCATCATCATAAGGTCTGTTTTCCTGACCTAAGATCAGGAATGGCTCTCCTTTGCACCCTCTCAAGCTTCTTCACATCCTTCTTGAATTGCAGAGCCCAAAACTGGATGCAGTACTCCAGCTCTGGCCTCACCAAGGCCAAGTACAATGGGAGAATGATGTCCCAAGATTTGCTTGAAGCATCTATGGATGTAAACCAGTGTTTCACTCGCTTTACTAGCCACAGCATCACACTGAAGGCTCATGTTCATTTTGTGCTCATGACCCCCAAGTCCCTTTCATCTGTAGTGCTAACCAGCATAGCACTGCCCAGCCTGTAAGCACGGTGCAGGTTTTTCCTCCCAAGGTGGAGAACCTTGCATTTTTCACTGTTGAACACCATCAAGTTCTCATCTGCCCATTTCCTGAGCCTGTCAAGATCCACCTGGATCAACCTCCTGTTCTCAGGTGTGGATGCTTTACCCCAGAGTTCTGTGTCATTGGCAAACTTGGCCAGTCTGCTTCTGACACCAATGTATACATCATTTGATGAAGATGTTAAATAGTACAGGCCCAAGGACAGAGCCTTAAGGGACCCCACTGGTCACAACACGCAAAGACAATTGGCTCCCATCAACCACCACCCTCTGGGTCCTACCGTGGAGCCAGTTCCCCAGCCAGAGGATTGTGGTGAGGTTGAGACCACAGTTAGCCAGTTTAGCCAAAAGGTAATGGTGGGATACCAGATCGAAGGCTTTCTTTCTTTTTTTTTTTCTTTGTATCTTGTGACTTTTTTTTTTTTTTTTTTAAAGTCAATCTCTTTTCCCCCTTGTCCAGGTGATAATTCACCTGGTCATAAAAGGAAATGAGATTTGTCAGGCAAGACCTACCCGCAACAAACCCATGCTGGGTATCCCTCAGGATATTGCCTTCAGCTATCCTGTTAAGGATGGCCTCTTTGATCTTTTTCCAAGACCTTCCCCAGGATAGAAGTCAGGATGATGGGCTTGTAGTTAGCCAGATTTACTTTCCTCCCTTTCTTGAAGATTGGAAGAGGGCCAATGTCATGCCTATCGTCAGGCACTTCACCAGAGCGCTAAAGACTCTCAAAGATCCATGCCAGGGGCTGAGTTATGATGCTCACCAGCTCCCTGAGTACCCTTGGGTGTAACCCATGAGGGCCGGCTGACTCAAAGCTATCCAGCCTCTCAAGGTGTTCTTCATGAGGTCAGCTTTGGGGGAAAACAAAAAACAAAAAAACCCCCCACCAGTGCTGCTGCAGTCTTTGGCTGACTACCTGGATCCTCCTCTCTCTCCTCAGCCCATAGCCCAAGACTGGGAAGATCAAAGAAAATGCCACCTGTGCCCCCAGACCCTTTAGCCCCACACCCAAATCCCTGTAGCACCTCATGACCTGGCTGGATGACACTCTGAGCTGTGCTATTGGTGCCCACATGGATGAGGAGCATGGGATAGTGGTCAGTGGGCTGGAGGAGCTTTGGGATCTTCTCTGCAATGTCTCAGATGCGGGCTCCCAGGAAGCAGTAAATTTCCTGGGCTAAGGGGTCGGGGTGGCAGATTACCCCCTTAGTCTCTCCTCAGGATGGAGTCTCCCATGCCAAACACTTTGTGTTTGGTCTTAGGGAGAGTGGGGATGATAGCTACAGTGTCATCTGTGTTGCCAGCAGAAGCTGGCAACTCATCAGGCTCTTCTGGGGCTGCAAGAGGTTTGTACCTGTTGCAAAGCTCCAGCAGGGCAGGATCCTTGGTGCAGCGGGCCTTGGGGACCCTGACCATGTTGGTCCAAGCCCTGGGCTGGACAGTAAGGGAGGTCCCTGAGTCCTCCCTTGTCCTGGAGGGAGGCTGTGGTCTACTCTCCTCCTGCCAAGGAAGAAGGCCCTGGCAGTAGGAGTCTATCTCCTGCTCACAGTCCCTGATGGTGCACTGTCTCTGGACTGTGGCCTGGAGCTCCTCCAGCTGGCGCACCAGAAACCCTAGTAGGGATCAGACCTGACAAGGGGAGGTGGCCATGTTTCCAGGCCCCAGAGCCTGAAAAAGTGACAGGCAGCCCCAAGAGCCAGGGGCTCCATCTGCATGGGGCTTGGAATCATGGGCTATGTCTTAGCTCACTTTTTCTTTCCTTCTCTATTTCCTATAAAGTATAAGTCAGAAATGGTTGGGGAAGGGGAGGGAATGCATTTTAAAAGGAAGAGAAACTGGGGGTTTTGCTACAGGACTATGCACCTCCTGGGTTAGGTGGATGTCCTGTGTCCCAACTAGGAACCTATATGAGTGGTCGAACTTGGCTGACTGCTCCTCCCAGAAGATGTCTTGGTCACCCATGACACCACATCCCTTCACTTTACTGCCTCCATGAGATAACCTGAGGATTCCAGATCCAGCTTGTCCCCCTGGTGAGGCAATCTGTAGTAGATGCCCACTATGAAGTTCCTTTCCACATACCCCCCCCCTTGTATTCTTACCCAGAGCATTTCATTTTGCCCCTTCTCTGACCCCATCCTGATCATTGCGGACTTGTATTTCTCTTTAATGTATAGCACTATACCACCCTACTCTTCTCCCTGCTCTGTCTCACCTGTACTGCCTGTTCAGCCAGTCATGATTAGAATCCCACCAGGTTTCTGTGAACCCCACTAGGTCTGGGTTTTTGCTAGCTAGCAGGAGGGCAAGTTCCTCCTGCTTATTCCCCATGCTTTGAGCATTTGTGTAGAGGCATTTGAGACTGCCTGTAGGTGCCTGTGCTGCCCCCTTGTTCCTAAGCCTGCCCTGGGCCCTGTCACTTACCTGGGTACTATCTGTGTGCATCACCTAGCTTGACAGCAAAGTGTCCTCATGTTCCTCTGCGTCCCAATCCCCAGCGAACCTAGCTCACTGTAGGAGATTAGCCAACCTGGAAGAAAAAATACGCTTACCTTTTGGGAAGAGATGAAGCCAGTTCTGCCTGAGCATGTCCTCTGTGTAGAAATGCACATCATGGTCCAACAACCCAAGGCCCTCCTGGTAAGACTAGCTCCAAAGCCGCTTGTTCACCTTGCCGACACAAAATGGTATTAATCATTAACATATCCAAAGATCCTAATTTTCTGTGATGATAACCCCCCCCACCAATTTTCAAATGAAAAAAGTAACTCAAAATCCACATTTGCCTGTGATCAAAATGAAATGCCACTTGTGTGTGTGCATGTGTAAAACTTCTTATGTAACCGCTGGGCCTTGACCAGTCACTCTCGTGCAGCCCTCGCTCGAGTAATTGATGTTAAGTGTCTCATGGGTTTGTGTCTCCTCCTGAGCTGGTGTTTTCCATCCTAGTCATTGACCCCGTGCTCGCCTGCCATGACTTTTTGGACCTCAGTGTCCGGGGTCGTTCATCGGGCGTGCTCTATGACCTGCAGTTCTCCCGGCAGTTACTCTTGGGACTCTGCCACCCCTACACCCCAGCCTCACGCCTCCTGTGGAGTGGTGTCCAAATGATCGGTGCTGATTCCTGGAACACTTTAAGACGGGGTCACCCCAGGTTTCTGGTACTATCTACCCAACTCCAATGACCTGCTTTTTTCTGATATCCCTGGAGCCTGGGAAAACAAAATCCAAACAGGAAGGGGAAAAAAGATGCTCCACCACAATCTCTGGGCTCCCTGCCCCCTCAACTGCCCTTCTCCCCTCCTGGGTCTCTAAGGGGCAGGGCGTGCCTTATCCCTCAGGCTGTGTGGTTCCCTGTCTACTCCCAGGCACCTCTGGTTCCGGTGGTGATATCCGCCCTGATGGCCAACCTTCTTGGGCTTCTCTGTAGTCCTCCTTTCCCGGGTTGGACTTCTTCAGGTGTCCTGCCATCCCCAATCTCCCATCTGCAGTTTGTTCTGTCTCCCTGGGTCGTTTTTCCGATGCCTTCGAGCGAAGTTCCTAGCGTCCCGTCATTGTCCCATCCGAGGCACCACTGAGGGGATCCTGCTCTTCTCACCTGCACTTGTTCCAGCTGGTCCTGCTCCCCAGGTTCCATAGACTGGGGGGCCTTCGCTGCAGGAGTTAACCGTGGCTCTGCTCCCTGACTTCCCGCCGGCTCTGCAGTGTGTGCTGCCATTTTTATCTTCCCCGGCCAGCGTTCGGCATTGACATCACCATCCGGCTGCAGCTGGATAAACAGACAGCTGATGAGCCACACGGGCTCTGCCTTCTGCCCCTCGTGTGCTGCATTCCGAGCTGCTGGTAAGTATTCATTCTTACGGCACGTTCCAGGGTAGTGTATAAAGTGGTTCTAGATATTCTTTTTCTCATTCTACCTTTCCTTTGCTTTATTATACAGAGCAGACAGATAAATAATTAACCTGAGTACAGTAACAAAATGATATATGCTGTTTTATAAAATGAGAATAAAAAAGCCCTTTTAAATATGGGAATGCATATATTTATTTCTATATGAATATGTATGTATTCCAGTTAACTGCTACATTAAATGCTGCTTAATTGAAGTATATTTGTTTAATTAAATTAGCACATAATTATAGACCAGTAATTTAAGAGCATATGTCAAAATGCTTTTTCTGTGCACGGAATATCTCGGGCTTGAGTCTTAATTTTACTAATTCTGCAAGAGTAGTGAAAGTGCCTTAGTATTAATTAACTGAGAGACTTCATTAACTTAGAGACTTAGTTTGGGGCATTTTTAAAAGAATTTATTCTTTTGTTGGCCTTTAATCCATGTAGCTTTTTTGGGAACACATGGTAAGCTGATGGAAGCAGGTTTTTAAGTTTTTGATACTTTTATAATGATGATAAAAAGAAAAATAAAAGGTTCTCATTGGTATGTGTGCCCAATATGGCAATAGTTTTATGATAGATACTGTCAACATTGCCAACTCACATGATTTTTGGTGGTGTTCTTAAAATCTAAGCTTTGGGAATGTGCAAAACTTAGCTCTTTCATATATAAAAGAAAGAACTGAGTTTTTCACATTCCCAAAGCACAGACTTTAAGAATAATGCTGAAAATCATGAGAGTTGGGAATTCTGCACTGTATTTGATGAGATTTGCCTTGTATGTGAATGTACAGCAAGAAGCTTTTTTTCCCCATGCTGTTAAGGAAAACCCTCATCTTATATTCAAGTAAATATGGTAATAAATTGAGCACCCCCCCCCCCCAGTTAATGAAGTAATTATTGTATTTTAAGTTTGACTTTGGAATTTATTACTGAATTGACAAGAAGTGAGAAGCTGAGATGTATCTTTGTTGTTGGACATGTCTTGATATTTGGAGTAGAAAAGCCAATCGGAGAAAAAAATCGGAGATTATAATAGTGAATCACAGTATATATATTTGCATGTTAATAGGGCTGTTGAGAGCTAAGTACACAATGATCATGCAAGTGTCTCAGCTATGGTTAATAATGACTGTCGGTCATTTATAGTACAGCATTTAATATGGTGTATGTTTGCTGAGAAATAACAATGTTGTGTATGTGCAATAATACAACAAATTACAGTTCAAAGAACCACAAAACTGAGAAAAAACTGCATAGAATACCTAATTTATCATTGGATCACTCTGAGTTTGTATTAATATAAAGTTTAGAGATTGTCCAAACCTTTTATTTAAATTTCATTTGACAAGAAATGACTTTTTGACAAACATTCACTGTGGTAAAAATGATGAATGAAAAACTAAAAACCCAAACAAAAAGCTTTGTTTGTTTGCTTTTAACCCCCAAAATGTTGAGAAGTGTATGCGGCTGACTTATTTATTTATTTTTTTCCCTTACAAAACCTGAAAAAGCATATGCTTTGAAATTTACTATTCTATGCCATAATTTCATTTGAAAATAATTTTTGAATATTTCTAATAATATTGCATAATGAGAGCTTAACTATTCAAACACTGAAAATAAATTCTAACATTCAAATAGTAGAGATCACATTTAGTTACAATTGTCTTTGCTTGTGACTGGTCTGGTGATATCTGACATTAACACCTTCAGGGACAGAACTATTATCTCAGGGAAAAATAACCCTTGCTGCTCCTACTTGTTCCTGGGGAAACAAATGCCCACACTTATCTGCATGTGCCTTCTGTGTTTATGTTTTGAATCATTTGTAGGTATTTATATACCTGATAATGCTAATTTTGTGTGGCTCCCCATGGCACCCATAAAGTCATCACTGAGTTAGTGAACACCGGATGACCACCAGTATCTTTCACATATTCTAACTATGCTAGAATAGATGTCTCTGTATTTAATGTGTATATTTTAGGCATGATGAAAAAATGGAATTTTTAATTATTATTCTTGGCCCCCTATAGTCACTAGACTAGACATAAAGGTTTAGTGAGTCTACTGTTTTCTGTCAATTTAATGAATTTGGTTCCTCAGCTCAAGTGACAGTGGTTCATGCTTTTAGATAAGGAGAACTTGGGTTCAATTTTCTTTGGTTATGTCTCTCCCAAGTTCATTTTTTTTTATATTCCTTCCCAAATTCTGCTCCCTACACCCACCTTATCTGGAGATGAGCAGCAGAGATTTCAATTCTAACTACATGCAATGTCTGGAAATCTAGAAAATGATCTCTCTCTCTCTGCAGTTAGTTAAAATAGTTTTTTTTTCTGGTCAACTTCTGTTGCCATCTGTGGGTGCTTACAGAAGCTATATGGGCACCTTGATCCTGCTTTACCCAATAATAGCACCTTGCTGTGGTACAGTTTCTTAGTGGCATACCAATGGGGGAGGGGTGGAGAGTAGGGAGCCATGGCCCCTGGGCACTGGCTGGGGTGGGGTGCTAGCTGCAGAGCCTCCCACATTTGCTGTGTGACCCACCTGCCTTCCTGCCCAGTAGGTTGTGGGTTTGTTCTGCCATTTTGGCTGGTGCCCCTCTCCCTGTGGTTGGCGTGCCATGCTGGTAATTCCCTCACAGATGTGCTGTGGGGCAGGAGGTGGGGCCTCACACAGGCTGATTTGCTTACCCCACACCCTACTCAGATCATCCAAGGGGGGCAAAAATGGAGGTGTTGGCCCCCGGGCACTGGGAATCCTTGGTACTCCACTGCAGTTTCTACTTTCCTTTTGATGGTATTTTCAGCTGGTCTATGCTAGCAGTTAAATTTCAGCATGTTGGAACCTAACACACGTGGCTTCTGTGCATCAGGATTCAGTACCTTCATGCACTGACAGAAGCCATGGAGCAGAGAACCCTGTTGCTGGCTTTGTAAGCTGGCCAAGGCTCCAGAAGCCCCCAGCTGGCTGTCATTGTGGCATTTTCCCATGTGCATGTGTTAGGGGTTTTCAATGTGCCTGCCCAGTGGTAGCAGTGGCACTGGGGATGGTCTCCCTCAGGGAGGACCTGGCTAGGATACCCCCCTAACTACTGATACCTGGCTCAATTGCCCCCCACCTGCATAAAGGCAGCCCACTGGCCAACCAAGTCTCCAGTGCTTTCTCCCTTCCCTGGCTTCACAGGGTGGAGACACTCTACTTTGTCCCTGTGGCAGACCAGGGACATGACAGGTAACCCTTCCAGGGATTTTAAAATGGTATTTTTCTTCTGCAAAAAAAAATATAAATTGTTTCTCTTAGCAAAAGCTATTAATGAATAAATAATTTGTAAAAACCATTTACTTATATCTAAACATTAACTGCATCCATTTTCATTGTCATCCATTTCTGTGCTGTTCAGTCTATTTTTACAGTGGTAAAGCCTCAATTTAGTTCCTTTTGAGAAAAAGCAACAAACTGAATAAATTAATTTGTCCTAGTAACTGTCTTGAGTAACCCATGGTTAAAGTAAGATAGAGCATGGGGAAAAAGCAGCCCTAATTTTCTATCAACAATTAAAAGAATTATATCATGCTTCCTTTGACAGAGCTTGTGAGAACATAGCTTTTCTATAGAATCCAGGGTGACTGGAGGTGAAAAGGAGAAGTTGGTGCCTTTTCTTCTCTGTTCCAGATTTGTGTTACTGGTATGGGTTTGCTTTGGGACATGGACTCCATTCAGATAAATGTGTTCTCTCATGTTCATTTCTTACCTTTGCCATCCCTCTCTCAAATGGTGATAGCATGTCCACTCATTTCTTAATGTCCACCACACCCAACAGTAACATGAACCATCTGCAATTAATTAGCTCCTGTTCCTTATATGATTTTACTGCTGGTGAACTCTAACTTCAAGTGGAGGACAGGGATAGTGCTGGTTGTTGCCAATGGATGCATGACCCAGATGCCTTTTTCTAGGTGGACCCAAACCCTCAGAATGACCATGACTTCCCCAGTTGATAATAGGTAAATTTTATTGATATACCATGATAGCAGGTAAGAATAATGCAGACACAGAAAATACAATAACCTCCTCAATTCTATAACTACTGGTCTTACAGCTGTCACAGAGGGAAGGTATCTCTGGCCAGTATGCAAACTTCACCCTATGGTTCTGTCTTGAATGTCAGATGTCAGCAGCCTGGAGGTCAAGGGCCAAGGCCCACCTCACCAGTGTGGTGGGTGAGACTAGCTGGTGGTGTTCCCTCTATCCAGGGTGCCTTGAGTTCCCTTCCTGGGGACTCTTTGCTGCTCTGAAATCCCTCCTTTTGTATCCTTTCTCCCCTCTGGCTCATCACTTTTATAGGCATCGTTGATTGGTCTGTCTGTGGTTGTCATACTGTCCATGTTCTATTCTGTCAGCACATTCCTTTGTTCCAACAAACCTATCAAATGCACAATTCTTAATTTGGTTATTTTACTGGGCTTCCTAATTTGGTCTGTTCATCAAAACCAGAAATCCCAAAGGCTCTGTAGTTGGGCATTGTGACCTGGGACCAATGCTGCAGAGTCACTTATCTCTGTTTGGATACACTGTTCATGGTATGGAACAGTGTGGTACATGTCTTGAATTTCCCAGCCCTTGTGTCTGCTGGTTCCATAAACAGTGGTCCTGGAAGGCAACTTTTGTCACAGCTTGGCTTTCAGAAACCAATTAACCTTTGTCATTCCCCTGGACTATTGTTCTAATGCAATATCTACTTTACCTACAAGAAATATCATTTTATAGCCATCACTGGGGTTCATACCCACCTCTAGGTTCCATCCAATATCATAAGAATATAAGAACATAAGAAATGCCATACTGGAGTAGGCAAATGGGCCATCTAGCCAAGTACCCTGTCTCTGACAGTAGCAGAAGTGGATGCTATGCTAGGAGGACATTGAACTGGATAATAACTCTGGACTGTTCTACCCCTATTCAATACTTTCCATGGCATCTGCCATTTATTGGATTAGAGATGTCAGAGAAAACATCTTCATCCATTCTGTTTAATAGCTTATAAGAGGGACCATGTTCCTGTTCCTGTTCCTGTGGCATGGCCCCATTAAGGGGAGGGTTTTTGCAGCATAGACAGCCAGCAGGTTTGTGTGGGGGGCGGGGGGGTGGTAATGAACATCCCTATGGCCAAGACAGCTGGTAGGGGCATCATGTGACCAGAAGAGGGCTCAGGCTTCAGCTATAGAAGCCATGATCTGAAGCTGGTCAAGAAGGCTAGCCCTGAGAGCTGTGGAGTGGAGAGCTCCTGGCCACAGCACAGTAGGGCTCCTGAAGCTACAGTGGGAGTGGAAGGAAGCAGTTCTGCTGGCCTGGGAACAAAGGAGAGTTACCTTGGGTAGAGAGAGATGTATTATGCAGACAAGTGGCCTTTATCTTAGGTTAAACCTGGTGAGAGTTTGGGTGCCTATCAGAAGACTGAGGTGTTTTGATTTAAGTTACACTGGTGGCTTAGATTTGGGACTAAAGAAGTGGTTTGGAAATCCCATCAGTGTTCTTAGTGGCACATAATTGCCTTGAGCCCTGCTGGTGGCAAGCTCAAGGCAGAACAGATACTGAGCCCGGAGGAGAGGAGAGCATGGGGCCACAGAGCCCAAGAGGGCAAGACAAGGGATGGGGTCCAGAATCCAGGTCTAGAACAATAGGTCTTGGCTAAAGGACCAGCCAGACTAGTGGGACAGAAGGCAGGAAGGCTAAAACCCTATCAAGGGAAGGAAGGCCTGAAGTAGTCTGAAGATATAGGGGCAAGTGTCCCATCTGACTAGTGATTCAAAACACCTATGAGGCATGGGGCACAGTGTAAGGGTGGAATAGACCCACACAATTATCCCATAAGGTGTTGACCCCCAGCATCTGGGAATCGTAAGTGTAAGATCAGAGCAGCTTTCCATACTTTATTAACAATTTTTACAAAGGCATGACAAGTAAAAGAAGGGCAGACTTCCCCAAGAGCAAGGTGCAAGAAATTTGCTTGGCCTTCACGGACTTTATGGTCACTCCTAGAGATGTTGCCCTGTTACATAGCCATTAAAGGATACCTTCCATGAATTTATCCAGTCCCTTTTTGAATCCATGTTATCGGCCTCCACCGCTTCCTGTGGCAATGAATTCTCAACTCTCATATCTACGGTCAATATTTTTTTTCCACAGGTGCTGTGATCCTAGACTGCTAAAATGGCAATTGGTATTTCTATGAACCTTGCGAGAGCCCCAAATTTGAGACATGATGTTTTTATAAGGTGTATGCACGTGAGGGGAAACTTTCAAGTAAAATGAGTCTTTCAAATGTTTCATATCCAATTTAATTTACAGCTGTTACTCTACACAATGAAGGTGCTGAGTGTATTCTTGATAGAGTATGAACAAGAATAAAATGTTGCAACCAACAATACCTGTATCTCTCTTGTGCTAACATCAGCAAAGTTTAATAATGTTTTTGTAAGTAAAATGAGTAGATATAACTCAGAAATTAGTTGGAGAACTTATATGAGAGGGAAATAAGCTTATATTTATAGTGTCACTTATATAAATAAACAATACAATATTATATAATATATATCATAATGATATAAGTATATACACAATACATATTTCTTTATTGACAAAACATAACACAATTATATGGGTTATTAATTAAGTATAAATATAAAATGTATCTGTATATAAATAAATATAAATGTTATTAAAATATCATATATAGGTTATTAGTCAAATAAATATTTATTATATGGTCAATAAATAAATATATGTATGTATGTATTTATTTATTGACTAATAACCTATATATGTTATAAAGATATAAATTATATGTTTGTATTTGTTATTTATATATTAATATCATCATTATATATATTTAACATTACACAATACTGTATTATTATTTATACATTGTATTATGTTATATAATTTATATTGTGATAAAATATATTTGTGTATATAACTATACATACATATACAATATATAAAATATATTTCAAAATAATCAATATAGATATTGTCATTCTTTCTCTAGGAATCATCATGGCTTTTCAGTTTGCCTCTGTGTTGTCAATATTTTATCTGATTACTCTTGGGAAATTTTATTGGGTCATACATCAGAGGACAGTGTATCCTGATTCACACAATATGCTTGAACAAGCCATTTCTCTCCTTTCTGACAGCATTTCCTGAGGCCAGAATAAATTTTCTAAATCATTGTCTTTCTGCATGGTAAATCCAAGATCAAACACCAAGATGGTGAATATCTCAATCTGGAGAATACTGTGATAATCCTGTTTGTGCATACTACCTGTGATTTTTGTAAGGAAACACCCACTTGTCCATCACTAAACCATCCCAGTCCTAGGATGTTATTTCTCTTGAGCTTGACCATCTCTGATTGTTTCACAATTCAGAGTTTACTCTTGAGACTGATAATTTTTCTCATTCCAAGTGTCTGAAAACCTTTATTTTCTCTTAAGTAATAAACTAATCTTTCTTTTTATGTTCACAGTTGAAGCTGGAAGCTGTTTATAAAAACGTAAATTAAATGAGGTTTGCAGGGAAGACTGAATTAGAAACTGGGGAGATGGAGCTCTCCAGAGAATGAAATAAAGTACGTACATGTCATTGTAGCAAAGAGGTGGGCAATTATTTTGGGTGGATGGCAGCTTATTGAGTTTTGGCAAGCCATTGAGAGCCACATGACAGGCAGCCAGGGGCAGACAAATATTTATTTTCTAAATTTTTTAGGGGCCCTGCAGGCCAGATAGAATGGCCTGGCAGGTCACATCCAGCTCATGGGCCGCATTTTGCCCACCCCTGTTGTAGCACGTAAACCTCGTGTGCATGTCCTCATTTCTAAGCAGAGTTTTATGTCTACAGGTTTACTAGCTAAGCCTCTGGTGCTCTCCTGGTCTATCCACAACCCTCTCCCTCTTGCGGACTATTACAAAATGCATCTTCATGGCACTTTTCTGCAGAGTACATTGCTAATGAGTCCACTTGTGTAGGCTCTTCACTTTCCACTGTTTCTCTAGTGAGACAAACATAACATTCCCCTGAATTTGTAGAAGCAGCTGGAGTGTTTAACCCAATACAAATTTGAACTTATTCATGAAGCTATGTATCACGAAATCTCAAGATGCTTACAAATGGGAAATATCCAAGGCCAACCTATAAAATGAGTAGTTTTTTATTTTTTTTTTTTTATTTTAGTAAATGATACAGCTTTAAATTTCATATTTAAATACAAATTCTCCCTTTTGGGTGCATGTAGTTGAATCCAATAGGAACCATATACACTCATCAAAAGGTAGAATAATGTTTAAACTTGTCTGGTATAGTTACTTTCCCTCCATTTTCCAGATGTACATTACTTGCCATAAACGTACAGTCCTTACTCAAGGACTATCTATACCTCTACAAACTAAATTGTATATAATAATATTTGGGGTGTGTCCTGGAATGCAGGAATATTCACTGGCAACTCAGGAAACGGGGTGGAATACAGAACCTTTGCGGCTCGTCAGCCACCTGTTCATACAGCTGCAGCAGGCTGGTGATATCAGCACCGAACACCAGCCGGCTTGGCTAAAAATGGCGGTGCATGCTGAGGAGGTGAGGAGGTGCTGCTGCCGGGGTCCCTGCAGCAGAGACGAGCAGGAGTACTGGGCCCAAAGACCAGGAATGGCTGGGACAGGAGCCAGGCAGAAAAAAATGAGCAGCCCGGCGATGCTGTGGATATGGCGGCAGGAGGATGTCTAAATCATTGCAGAGGGATGGCAGAAGGCACGCCGGGGAAGATCCAGTCTGAGGGAGGACAGCGAGGAGTCCAGGCAGTAGTATTGCTGGAGGGAACGTTGCCACTGGACCGGGAGGTGGCTTAGAGTAGGCAGGGAGTGGGATGCCTACGGGCATGAGGCAGCCAGTGTCCCTGTGAAGTGCGGGGGTCAATTAAAGGGGCAGTACACCCAGGTTTTTTGTTTGGGTTTCCTTTTTCTTTTACGGTGGTTTTTGGCTCTACCCCAGGTTCTGAGGGGTCTGGACAGTAGCCGACTCACATTGTAGGCCAGGAAGTGTCGGGAGGGGCTCGAGCAGGACCCAGTCGAGGGCCACAGGAGTAAGACGCTGACCATCTTGTGGCCGCTACACAGGAGGCATGAGGCCGGAGTGTAGGGGTGGCTGAGCCCCAAGAATAACCGCCGGGATGAACCTTGGGGCCAATGAGCACGCCCGATGACCGACCCTGGACACTGAGGTCATCAAGTCGTGGCAGATGAGCTTGGGGTCAAGGATTTGGACGGAAGTCACCAGCTCAGGCAGAAGAGTAAACCCGAGAGGTGCCCAACATCAATTGCCCAAGCAGGAGTGGCACAAAAGTGACTAGTTGAGTCCCAGCAGCAACAGGGTGTATATAGGGGTATCCAGTTCTGTTAAGCACTGTGGTGCACATCCTTTTTTAAGAAATAGCTATAATTCAAATATTCATAGCTATTATTATTTTTAGTTTCCTGCTTAAAACAGTTTTCTAGAGTTCAACATAAATTTTATTGAGGTAAATTAAGCTTATACTTAGGGTGGTAGGATAAACACTTTAACCTATGCGATGTATCATTTCACTTGGAGTAGCTGGAAATTATATCATATCTAGTACAGATCATGAATATCTCTGACAATTAAAAAAAATAATGTAGAGATCTCTACAAACCACTCCCCTTAAAACTGGTGGGAATCACATGGCTACAATTGGGCTCAGTGCATCAGAACTTTTTCTTTGAGCGGTCCTCCAGATGTACAGGTAAAGGTGGAAGAGGATCTGATGAGTAAAGCACACAATTGTGCCTCTTGCATAGAGGCATGATTGGGGATTGCACATCAGATCTCATAATGCCTTATTGTTGGTGGAGGGGGAGCCTAGTATCACAATCTTTGGCTCGCCCTGCACCAGCAAGTAGCAAGCTTGTGTGGGCTCCCATGTGTGGGAGCCCACTTGGCTAAGTCTAACTCCCAGTCATGGCGACTTACGGTATTTCCCTGTGGTTGTTAACCCAGATCAGCTGGTGGGACTCTCGGGTGCAGGGTTGTCCCTGGCCACGTGTTCAGTTAATGGTGTGATAGGAACCAGCCACAACATTGTCAAACTTTTTTTGTGGAACAACTTTGTGGCTTATTCCTCTTTTTATCACACTATTTATTGATTGAGCAAGTGGCCAGTTTATAACTTAGAACATGATAAACTGGTTAAACACATTTTAAGTGTAATGTGTGGCAGGGGCCCAAGTAAATGCACAGTGAAATATGTAGAATAATTATTTTTATTTAGGGAGAGTGGAAAAATGGGTTTCTAAAGGTTTTGTACAAAAGTTCAAATCAACCAACTGAAGTTCAACTGACTGAAGTTCAATTGGTTGATTTCTTTTTTTTTTTTCCCCAAACAGCTTACTCTATACATAAATGTAAAGGCCTGTCTGCATACTCTGCAGATAGTCTACAATGTTAAAAGCATCTGGCCAGAGGGACCCAGAGCACTCATCCCAGAAAGCTTTACAGGTCCTTCTGTCTTCCTAGATACAGGTGACAGAGAAACCCAAGGCACAGGTCAGGGATTATGGGCTAGTGCACAAGGGACCCCAAATCTCCCTCCTTGAAACACCTCATGCCTTCCTTGTCAAGCGGTCAGACATCAGACCCTGAGTTGCTCTGATACCTCTGAAGCCTGTCAGTTTCCCCTCCAAAAGCCCACTCTTTATTCCTGTGGCACCAGCTGTTAGATCTAGTACAAATGTTCATATTCCAGCCATTTTTGTAGTTTCTGTAGGGGGTCGTTTAGGAATCTGGGAACTGGGGGCAAGGGAGGATGGGTCAGTGGCCATGCAGCAGGGTCAGGGTGGGGGTTGGGGTCAGTCTGGGATCTCCAGTCCCTTGTGGGGGAGGGGGTTAGAGGTACACAGTGTCTCTGCTAGAGTGGGTGGGTCCAGTGTCCCTGTGGAGGTGAAATTAGTGCAGGTTGGGGCTAGGAACATTAGGCAGGGTCCTCACTTTTGGGGGGTAGTAGGGGTGGGATCAGTCTGTCAAATCCCATCCATGCTTTCCTTGTCAAAACTGCACAGATCTGGCCTCATTGGGACCTGATACCTGCCCCTGGTCCTGTCCCCCTGCACAGCTACAGCTCTTTGATGCAGACAGAGTTCATGGTGAGAGAGAACAGGAGGGCAGGAACAAGAGGTGAAGAGGACCAGGATTGGGGGTCAGGAAACAGAGTGGAAGGGAAGGCGAGGGAGTTGAAGCCAGGAATGGGGTTGGGTGTGGGGGGCATAGGAATCTCTGGGAAATGGGCTGGTGTCAAGTCCCAGAAGGGATGCAATCCTTGCAATTTGGGGATAAGAGGGGCAAGGTCACTCTGTCAGAGCCACCCTCTCTTGCCTCCAAACTGTAAGAACCTTCCACTATCTCTTATAAAGACATAGCCCTGTGATCCAGGTAGGGTCTTTGGGGGGAGGGTTTCAGGGGGGCCAAGAATGGGAGGTTGGGCCATATCTGTGTGTGGTGAGTGGGGTGGCAAGAGGGGGCAGGACTGGTTTTTTTTTTGTTTTTTTTCCTAAGACTCTACCACTTTTTCCCCCCTACCTCTCTACACAGATGTAGCCTAATGTCTAGGTAGGATCTGGTGCCTCTGGAGGCATCTTTGGAGAGCAGGATGAGTCTTAGAGGGGAAGGGGTTGGGCAGAGTCCAGGGATTAAGGGGGATTGGGGATGGCAAGGATGGGGGTAGTCCAAGTTCTGGTGTTAGAAGTTGACTTTCCCTTGCCAGCACCAGTTGGGCTTTGGAAGTTGCACAACTTTTGGACTATGGAGAGAGGATGGGCTATCCAGCCCCTGAACTGTCAAGGGGAGGTACTCTCTGCCACTCGAGCTACAGCAGTAGAGCACAGCCTGAGCTAGAGCATCTTTTTGGGGTTGAGGGTGGGAGGTGGATGCATTGTATACCAGAATGCTGGAGGTGATCCCCACATGACAAGCTGATTTGCATGATGTGAGATTTCTACTGCATCTGCCATTTTAACAATAGTTGAAGTGCTGTGAATGCTTCCATACAAAGAAGTTCAACTCATGGAACTGCAGTTCCACGGGTCAAAATGTAATGTTTGTATGCATCCTAAATTTTCATGTAGTTTCTAGTTGAAAGAAAGGTCTGTACTTCTGTCCTGTTGTACATAAATGTATTTCATAGATTTCATAGACATTCAGGCTGGAAGGGACCCCAGAGGATCATCGAGTCCAACCCCCAGCCCCATGGGAAGGAAGTCAGCAGGGATCAAAGGATCCCAGCAAGATAAGCATCAAAATGTGTCTTGAAGGCATTCAAAGTTGGTGCTTGAACCGCCTCTGGTGGCAGTCTATTCCAAACCTTGGGGGCTCAGACAGTGAAGAAGTCCTTTCTTATGTCCAGCCTGAATCGGTCATGGCGGAGTTTGTGACCATTTGATCTTGTCATCCCTTGGGATGCTGTGGTGAACAGATGTTCCCCCAGATCCTGATGAGCACCCCGATAAATTTATAGGTGGCCATCAGATCACCCCTGAGCCTGCGCTTTTCCAGACTGAAGAGCCCCATGACTCTTAGCCTCTCATCATAAGGTCTGTTTTCCTGACCTCTGATCATGCATGTGACTGTCCTCTGCATTCTCTCAAGCTTCTTCACATTCTTTTTGAATTGTGGAGCCCAAAACTGGACGCAGTACTCCAGTTGTGGCCTTACCAAGGCCAAGTACAATGGGAGAATGACGTCCCAGGATTTGCTTGAGAAGGATCTATGGATGCAAGCCAGCATTTTGCTCACTTTACTAGCTGCAGCATCACATTGAAGGCTCTTGTTCATCTTGTAGTCAATCATGACCCCCAAGTCCCTTTCATCTGTAGTGCTAACCAGTGTAGTACTGCTGAGCCTATAAGCATGCTGCAGGTTTTTCGGTGTTGAACACCATCAGGTTCTCATCTGCCCATTTCATGAGCCTGTCAAGATCTGCCTGGATCACCCTCCTGTCCTCAGGTGTGAATGTGTTACCCAAGAGTTTGGTGTCATTGGCAAACTTGACCAGCCTGCTTCTGACACCAATGTTCACATCATTGATGAAGATGTTAAACAGTATAGACCCTAGGACCGAGCCTTGAGGGACCAACTGGTGACCGCACACCAAGATTGGCTTCCATCAACCACCACCCTCTAGGTCCTACCGCAGAGCCAATTTCTCAGCCAGTGGATTGTGGTGAGGTCAAGGTATTAATTTATAATTTACACCCCTTGGTACCTGATCACAGGCTTTTGAGACTATTTGTCATCCCAAATCTCTTGCATGATTCAGAAAATCTGCCCAGGAGATTTTGCAGGGAGGATTCATTGTGGGCACCAAAGCTGTGTCATCTGGAAACAGGAAATCTCTCAGAACCAGTTATTTCACCTTGGTTTTTGCTCTAAACCTTGCAATGTTGCACAAGCCTCCATCTGGTCTGGTTCAAAGATAAATGCTATTATTGTTGTCCTTGAATGCATAAAGAAGCAGGAATGAAGAGTAGATGCTAAAAAGCATTGGGGCTAAGACACATCCCTATTTCACCTCGTTGATGTGAAAGGCATTTGTTTCTTTGTTTTCATACACTGGAGTTGCTCTCATACTTTGATGTAATGAATGAATGATGTTCAGCAGTTTTTAGCAAAACATAGTTTCTTTAGAACAGTAAAAAGTCCCTGTCTATTAACTGTATCAAAGGCATTCATCACATCAGTGAAGGCTATATAGAGTGGTATTCATTCCTGTCTCCCTACACTTCTTTTGCAGTTGCTTCCTGAGCAAAAACTGCATTGATTTTTCAGGATACATTCCTTCACCTAGAGATTGCAACCTAGGGAGCATGATGCAAGTGATGATTTTTTTGACAATGTTCAACAGGGAGATATCTCTATAGTTGTTACTGTCTCTTCTATCCCCTTTGCTTTGTATAATTGTACACACTGCACATCTTTGAACTCTTGTGGTACCACTTTCTCTTTCTAACGGAGCAGTGGAACTTCACAAAGCTTTCAAAGTAATTTGTTATTGGCACATTTGTAGATTTCAGCAGGCAAACAGTCATTGCCGGATGCCTTGTTCCCAGAAATCAATTTAATCGTTTTCTGCAAATCTTCTAATGTAGGCTTATTGTCTAAATGCATCATAACTTTGAAAAGTGGTAATCCTTTGAGATTTTTGTGTTTGATTTCAGCTTCATTGGAGTGTATAATTCCATAGTATTCAATCCAATGCTCAAGTTGTTTTTGTTTATCAGTAATGGTATTTCTTTTTTGAATGGACCAATTGCTCACTTGATGCCTTTGTACATTCTGGGATAACACCTGTATCAATTGCTTTCTGAATATCATCACAGAAGTTCAGCCAAAAACCTTGGCCTCCTTTTGCATTTTTCTTCAAGTCTTTCTCAGATTCTCTAGGGTTATGGTGTTGGGAGGTTTCTTACACTTGGTTAGAGTTGTGCTTTTGTTCTTAGCCAGTGGCAGAAGCATTTCAGTGTGTGATGGAGTGAGACATGACTTACAGCCTGAAGGGCTGCAGCTGCATCCCAGAAATGAAACAAAATATCCACCCATTTTCTGGAGCTGTGTCTCACTCAGGATTGGTGGAGGGAGGCTGTATTTCCTGCCCCAGAGAGGGGCAGAGGGGGGTCAGTTTCCTGCAGGCTGCAGGGAGAGAGGAGTAGCTGAGCATCCTGGCAGGCAGAAATTGCAGAATATGCTGGAGGAATACTGTGGGAGTGACCCTGAGGCAGGCGGAGGCCTGTGAACAAGCGGCTGGTGGGAATCTCCAGAGCAGAGCTGCAGTTGAGGATCCAGAGCAAGGGAGCCCACAAGGCCAGAGAGAAACTCTGGACTCGACTGGGGGTTTTCCAACAGAGGATCCGGAGAAGGACTGGAAGGGAAAGATCTGCAGTTACAGGTAGAGCCTTCCTGCACAAGGGGAGACCCTAAAAAGACTGTGTATGATCATAGGGGTGCAGGGCAGGCTAGTACCCAGCAGAGACTGGACTAAGGGATTGGTTTTTTGGGGAGACGTTGTCGGAGCCTGACAAGAAGGCTGAGAAGCAACTGGGGGTGGGGAGGGGAGGAGGGTTGTGATTTTCTTTTGCTGTCTTTTTTTAAGATTTTTTGAGCACAGACCAAGACTGGCCCCTGGAAGGGTGTACCCAGAAGAAGTACTAGGACACCCTGGGGTAAGACACAGGGATGAAGACCAGGCAGGATCACTGTGGGCATTGCCTCCCAGGAAAAATATAAACATCATCAAAGTCGTGGCAGGTGAGAAAAATGTAAGATCCACTTCCTGGCAGACCTGGTGATCCAGGGCCAAGGTCGACCCTGTCACCACCTGTAGGCAGATGAACACAGGGCAGCATGAGCAAGCCCTATAATACCTACAGACATCACGTGGTGCTTTTCAAATTAATCTTCATTTTCCTTGCATTTTTTGCCAAATGTTCTTTATAGAGGCATTGTACATGTTAGTTTTTAAGTTTTCTCAGGCCTTGGTGGTTGAGTTTTTAAGTAAACTTGCTTTCACAACTTTATTGAATAGTCTGCTTTTTCTGTGTTTTTAGTTTGGCTGATGTCTATCTGAGGGTGATTGGTAGTTTTGCCATGGTGGATCTTTTTTACATTGATTCTAACTTTGCAGCAGACTAGGGCATGGTTAATGTTAATCATCACTGTGATAAGACCTCATATGGAGGATTTTTTTTCAGGTGGTTGCTCCTGGTCAGCACTAGATCTAACTAGTGTCTGTGTCTTTATCCTGGATGTTTCCACAATGCCTGCTTTGTGATTTTTCTCAGTAAAGTAGGTGTTGATAAAGCAAAGATTTTGACTTGCACAAACTTCTAACGCTTGCTGGTAATTTTCATTCATATTACCAATTCCATGTTTGCCCAGAATACCAGGTCAATTCTTAAAATGACACCCAACTCTTCCATTGAAGTTTTCAAGTGTTATAATGGTCTAATTTCTATGCATTTCCTCAATCTCTTCAAGTTTTTGATAGGAAACATTCTTGTCTTCATTCCTAGCTTGACGGGTAGGCACCTAGACACTAAACAGCATGATGAAAATGTTTCTGTCTGTGCTGTCTGAGCATTATAAAATAATTATAAATACACATTTTATATTGATAATTGATTTCATTAGAGAGCAGTTGTTCTAAATGAAAGCAGGATTGAAGTTTTCAGCTTTAAAAGAGCATTTTGAATACAAGTACAAATAGGAATCTTCGTAATGAGTTTTGAGGAGCTTGGGTGTCCAGTTCCTGATTAGTTAAAATGGGATTTCAGTGTCTAACGCTTTTTGGTTTCTTTGAAAATGTTACCCATCAATTGCACTGGAACTTAGAGATATGCTGAGATACTTTTCAAATGTTGGCCTTTTGTCATTTCTCCATGATATACCTGATTTCCCTCTTGAGACTGCTGACAAGGTACTGATTAGCCCCAGGTGTACCAGGTCTTCCAGTATTTTTGTGGAAATAACACACATTCAGGTGCATCTTGTTCCATATTATATATTCTTAGGCTATCTAAATTCATATACACTTTCTGAATCTTTTTTTTGATCACATCTGATTAGCAAAGTAAAAACAAACTCACAATAATGTAATTTTCTAATAAGTTGGGTGGCACAGCAGATGCATGTAAAGAATAGAACGTTGAATAGAAAAACTTGTTTAAAAATAGCTTTGTTCTGTCCTATGCCATCATCTGTGTTTAATAAAGAAAGACAAAGAGTATTTAGTCATTCATGAAGGGTTTTTAGTCATTCATGAGTCAATTAAACCCCTTCAACAGAAACATAATCAAGCTTCAGTTAGTTGCTTAAGTACTGTATCTATTTTCCCAGGTCTCTGTGAAAAGTTGTTTAATGTCATGATTGTATTCTACAATGTGACAGCAAATACATATTTTAAATGTTGAACATAATTGGGTGTATTTTTGAGACTCAGCTAAAAGTTTCGATATTATATAACTTTTTGATGTTGTTTATGTCAGAACTGCTCTAAGTAAAGAAAAGTATAAAATGAAAATGTCAGAAAAGTACATTTCATATGTATGTGACAAGATCAGTGTAGATATTCCAGGCACACTGTGATTGAGGAATTGTTTTTAATTTTCAGGTCCTGTTTGATAGGGTCAGACCTATTCCTAAAATAGTGAGTAAAATAATGTGTGAATGAAGCTATATCATACTAATACAATCAGAAAAAACACACATTGTGCAGAATTTACTGAAAATTTATAAGGTGTTGTCATTGGTTAATACAATTGTGCTAGAGACAATACAGACATTTACTCAGATACTTATTCTTGAAAGTGTAAAATATTTAGAATAATGCTGAAACTTTCCCTGTTTTCTTCTTGTTTGTGATTAGATTGAACAGCAAAATGTAATCAGGAAATAGAAAGTGCCAAAACACATATACTTCTGATGCAAAATATTCTATGGATTGTTTCATGGGTTTCTGAATCTGTTCCTTTGGGGTTAGACACGTTTAAAAAAAGATGCAATACATAATAGAAACCATTGTGCATAGTAGAAATCTGTTTAAAGAGTACAGTGTAACCTGGCAGAAAGCATAGTATTTTTATGTCATTCCCAGAAGTATTATAATGACCTCAGTGCTTAAGTCAACAAAAGCTATGGAAAGTCTCAGACTCTATCTTTGGACAGTAAACTTTGTCTTGGAGTATTGTAATAGCAAAACTTCACCTGAAGATTCAGGTAGTTGAACTCACAATCATTAGACTCGGCTATTAGGAATCTTTCTAAACGCCTGTTTGAAACTGGCACAGAACAAGCATTGTCACAATGGGAATCTATACATGTGCATCAAGGCTGCTCTGATGCACTGAGTGTGGAAATTACCATGTTGCAGCAGACTCCAACATCACGTGTATCGGTGTCCCCATGCTGATAAATGGCTGCAGGGGTGCTTTAACTATAGCTTGTTTGATGCTCTCACTGCCATTTTCCAGCATGGGAACACTGATGTACATGACTCTCTGGGCACCTTAATTAGAGCAGTTCTTGGAGCCACTCTAATTAAAGCAATCTTCCCCCACCCCCACACCTCCCAGAGCATATATATAAATGCCCAGTAAGACAAAGATGTTGCTTGTAGATCAAGGGAATGATTTTGATGGTATAGTTGAGGATTTGAAAAGTGATGCAATGGAACGCTCTGTGGCACTTGTCCAGGCAGTTCAAAGCTTTGTGTTTTTGAAACACTGTCTTCTGCTGGACCCTTGGATGATGATGATGACCAAGAACAGCTTGTTTCATTTTCATTTGGTTATACAAGTACAGTTTTGTTTTTTTTCTTCAGTTGGGACCATGCATTTGTAAGTTCTACATAGAAAGCCTGCAATGTGAGCTGAAGCTCAAAGGACCTTTACATTATACTTTCTAAGGAAAATGTCCACTGCATGATGTATTAAATTTAAAGGTATGAAGGTATAGATGAATAAATATATTCAAATAAAAGAGTTTAGAAGGCCCTATCACTGTAATATGCAGTTAAACATGGTTTGGGGGTTTGAACATGGAAACCTCTGTTTAGCCCATGATAAAACCCTCATTAAAGAATGTTTAATTTTTTTTATTTAAAAAAAGGAAAAACAGTTACAACATTTGAAATGAAAAGTATTAATCATGACTGTAACATACCCTGACCCCATTTTGGTGAGGGATGCTTCTGAGACATTATTCCCAGGGAATATTCATACCTTTAGGAATGGCGTTCAACCCCTAACTTCTCTGACTTCTGCTGCTTAACCATTGAGTATCAGCTAAGATGTGCCAGGGACCAAATTCTTGGCCTGTGGCACTTCACCCAGCCATACCTACCTGACCCAGGTGTTGCCAGCTCTCAGCAGAGGGGATTTTGCCAACTAGAAGAATCACACCCTTGTCCAGCCCTATGCTTAGAAAAGATGGATCCCCCTGTTCCAGAGAAGAGGCTTGCCTGTATGGTCAAATACTCTGAAATCACACTTAGCCTGACAATAAGTAAGTTATGAAATATATATTTTAAAAAAATATATTATCAAAACAAAATCAAACATAAGCAATCAATAACCATAGGTTGAGATACAGAAAGAGAGATAAGAATTATTGAACAAAATAAAGCCTAAGACTTTAGGCTCCTATCCAACTCAATAGGTTAGAAAGCAACTTTTGCCCCGACCTTCCTTCCAGAGCTTCATACTAGTTCTCCTGTCCATATAATTTATTCAGCCCTCTGGCTGAAGGCCTAAAGCCATTCTCTATGCTTGGGAACAAGCTGAAGACCAACAGTTGCTCTCAAGGCAAAACTTGAGCATAGTTTCATATTTAACATTTACATACATCACTCATTGGATACTTAGAAGGGGCACACTATATGCATATAATTCCTCCTACAACCCACAAACATGTGTTTTATTTAGTAGAGAAGAAGTATTTCCTGATCTAATTAAGACCAGGATAATGCTTGCTCCTTTCAGACATGAGGGCTACCAATCCAGTAACCTAAATATCTTGTCTCTCACTTGATTTCCCAACTGTGAGAAATGTCCTTCCTTCACTAGCCTGAATCAGTAGCACAATAGAGGGGGGTGAGCAGGCCCCACATCATACCCACAGGAGGCTTTACCATGGCAGGGGCAGCCCCACACCTCCCAGTCATAGGAGCTGGGCAGGCACAGCCCCATGCCCAGTAGTGTATCTTGGAGGAAGCACAGGTGGAATCACACCTCCCCCTGGAAGGTGCATATCTGAGGGAGGAAAAAATTGAATGAGGCACCAGGAGTGGCCCCTGTGGAGCCTGCACTGCTACTCATCCTCTGCAGCAGAAGCAGCTGGTGCTGGAATAAGGAAAGCCAGGTGGTTAAGTGCCTTCTCCCACTCCTCTCTTCTCCTGCCTCTTGCTGTCTACTGGCCAGCATAATTCCCACCTCCTCCCCCCATCTCCATCTCTGCCCCAGGTGCTGAAAGAGCTCACTACACCTCCTGGCCCAAATAGTCAAGTGTTGTTATTTTTAGAGTTCCCTTCTTTTAAAATGTAAATTTCTTATGGTCTGGGAAGCCTGGCTCTGTAACATACCCATGTTGCATGCTGGATTACCTCTCCTATGTTATTTGAGATTTGAGCCTCTCCCAGAGCAATCCTGGTGGTGTTTATATTTATAACAATTCATACAAACTGAAGGACAATAAGACCAAATACAGCTAGATGCTACATATCTTGCTGAGAAACCTGAGAAATGCAGTTATAATATGTAGTCTTATTAACTACTCAGAGACCTCATGAACATATTTCCAGCACTGGGTTGTTTAAGACACTAATTTTAGCTGCCTGTCTATGCAAAGATCCACAGCAGTGTTGTGAAATAAAATGTTGGTTAGCAAAGTTGAACATTACTTAGATAAAAGATAAAAAGAAAGTGACAGTAAAAAAAAGGAATAAGGTAGTGAAGGAAAACGATGCCTGAGGAGGGATGATGGCAGAAAGATGAGTCTCATTTTTCAGCTAGTGGTAATTGCTTCACCAAATCTGGTGAAAGTGTTAGCATCTGGTCCAGGCTGATTAGCATGACTTTCAGAATTTGGACAATGAAAGTCCAAGGGTGTTCTGATAGATTGTTGGATCATAGGAGATTGTGGGGAGGTAGCAGATGTGATCATAGAAATTAATCTTTTCATCCCATTCATCCTCCTATCACGATCCCTCATTAGAATCTCTCATCTAAGGTCCTCCAAATGGGTATTTAATATTTAGATTAATTCAGCTTTAAATGCTTTTTCTACATACCTCTAGGTAGCAGGCAGCTTGTGAATGATGTGATGCTAGGGTGCATGGGGTGTCCCACAGGAGCATGGGGGGCTCCCCAGTGCACTCGGCAGAAGACTTGGAAGTGGACCAGAAGCACTTCTGGTCCACTTCCAGGTTCATCAGGGAGCATGCAGGGGGGCCCCTCGTACCCACCTCCAGCTCAGTGACTGATGCCTCCTGGGTCTGAAGGAGGCACCCAGGGTCCCCCCATGGTGGATCACTGAGCTTGAAGGTTGGGGGGGGGGGGGGCAGCATGCTTCCCGGCAGAACTGGAAGTGGACCAGAAATACTTCTGGTCCACTTCTGGGTTTGCCGCTGACTCCATCCACCCCACCATCACAGCATTCGCAAGCGACACTGGTACCTTGAAGTATGTAGAAAAAACTTCTAAAGCTGTGTGTATGTCCAAGTTGCTGATTCTGCAAATCAGCATTGAAACTTTAGATTCGGATTCAGCTGAATCAAATCAGGGAAAGTGATCCAAATCAATGAATCAAATTACTATCCCTGATTTGCGCTGAATCCGAATCAAATACAGCCTGTTTTGCACAGCCCTAATATTTATATGTATATATCCATTTGTCAATAACAGCATGTCTTACTATTTTTTTCAAGGTGCATTTCAAGGCAGTAAAATTTGAGCTGAAAAGCTCTTTGGTCATGTGACTTCAGGAAACTTATTCTTCTCCCTATCTGTTATTGACTACATTTGTAATCTTCCATGGTTACCCAAAGCCAAGTACAAGAGACATAACACTGACTGGGACTTATGGTTATGACTATAATTAAATGAAATCATAATAAGCTACCACACAATTGAGGTTATTGCCATCCTTCAGGGATCAGTGCCTAGATATAGTCTGACATTAAAGACCCATTGTTTATGTAATACCCATATTTTCTCTCAGAGTTTGCTTAAAGGGAGACCTGATATCATTGGCACTGAGATTTCTCTTTGTTTATATGAATATTGAAAAGTATATTTGCAAAAGTATGAATAAATATTTTAATCTTTGAAAAATATTAAAAATAGAAATATATATTAATATATAATAGGGTGTTTTTCTTAAAGATCTTTCATTTGTAACTAAATACTTAGAACAAGTGAATACCTTCTAATTTTTAATCTTTTTGATTTAAATAACATTTGGTTTCCTGTGAGTGCATCTGCATGAGACATTTATTGCAGTTGCCTATTTAGTTCCGCGGTAAAATCTCAGCATCTACATGTGTGCCCCTATTAGGCCACAATAAACTAATTAACTCACC
Source organism: Crocodylus siamensis (assembly GCF_052110815.1). Classification (NCBI taxonomy): domain Eukaryota; kingdom Metazoa; phylum Chordata; order Crocodylia; family Crocodylidae; genus Crocodylus; species Crocodylus siamensis. The sequence continues at coordinate 61,471,127 of NC_143399.1, forward strand.
CATAGGTTAGGTCTGGTAAACACAAATACTATCCTGAGGCACCATTATTTATTGCGCTGCAACTTGCATAGATGCTGAGCTCGCTGGCTGGGGAATGAGGATACTTCAGTGTGGGGGCTGCCTGCTATCTAGCCCCACACTGAAGCACCCTTGTACCCCAGCCAGCTCCTCCACAGCATGTTGAACTGGATCAGAGCAGCCCAAGGCTGGCAGGCTGACCTCCCTCAACATGCTCTGACCTAGCTCAACGTGCTAGGGAGGAGGCAACTCCACGCTCACCACATTCCGTGCAAGCTGAAGGAGGCAAGAAGGCCAGGAGGAGGAAGCATCACGTGATCGTCATTGGTGACTCCATCCTGAGAGGTACGGAGGGCCCCATCTATCGCCGGGACCCCTTGGCAAGCGAGGTCTACTGCCTACCTGGAGCAAGGATTCAGGACGTGACAGGGATGCTCCAAACCGTAATACGGCCCACTGATTATTATCCCACGGTCCTAATCCATGTGGGCACTAATGATGCGGCCAGGAGGAGCCCTGATTGCCTGATGGAGGACTACCATGCTCTGGGGTGCATGCTGAAGGAGATGGGCACACAGGTAGTTTTCTCTTCTATCCTGCCAGTGAGTGGACGAGGCAGATGGCATGAAACATGCATCGCAGAGACCAACTGGCGACTACAGGAATGGTGCTTTGAGGTGGGGTTTGGCTTCCTCAGCCATGACCAGCACATCACAACGAGAGACATGCTGAGATGTGACAGGCTCCACCCTTCCCCTAAAGGTAAGCGTGTGTTCTCTTCTAGGCTGGCGGACCTCCTCTGGTGGGCTTTAAAATAGGCTTGTCGGGGGAAGGGGTAGACAAGGGTGGAGGAAACATCAGACTGCTAGACCAAACAGCACCCACAACTACAGCCCAGACCACCGAGCGAAGCAAATAAACAGGTAAAAGATAGGGGCCAGGGTAACGCTGAGACTAGGGGGTCAGTACACACATGTACAGGAGGCCTCAAATGCCTCTACACAAACGCTTGTAGTATGGGAAACAAGCAGGAGGAACTCACCCTCCTGCTGGCTGACACCAGCCTGGACATAGTGGGGATTACAGAAACATCGTGGGACTCAACGCATGATTGGGTGGTGAATGTCAAGGGCTATAGGCTGTACAGGAGGGACAGGATAGGAAAGAGAGGTGGGGGCGTGGCATTCTATATTAAGGAGGAATACACATCCTCATCAATTAGTAAGGAGTCAGGGGAGGGGTACTCTGAAGTGCTTTGGGTTAGGGTACAATGCAGTCGAGGGGAAAGAGACTTAATGGTGGGAGTCTGCTACAGACATCCCAACCAGGGAGAGGAGCTTGACCAGGATTTCTTGGGTCAGCTCACAGAGGTAGTGAAGGCTAAGGATGTGGTAGTCATGGGGGACCTGAACTTCCTGGACATCTGCTGGGAAGAGCAGTCAGCCGGGTCTGAATGCTCACGTAGGTTCTTAGACAGAGTGCAGGACCTCCATCTAACCCAGGGGGTGCATAGCCCCACGAGGGAGGACGCCTTGTTGGACCTAGTGTTGGCCATGGGTGATGACATAGCGAGAGGGCTGCAGGTGCTCAACCACCTGGGTGACAGCGATCATCGCCTGCTGGAATTCACCATCCAGCGCAGGGTGGCAAAGGCATGCAGTAAGGCAGTGGCCCTAGATTTTAGGAGGGCAAACTTCAACGAGTTAAGGAGGATAGTTGGAGAAGTGCTGAGATCCCGGAGGGGAGGAGAGCCAGGTGTCCAAGGTGGTCGCTCCTTAAGGAGACGATCCTCCAAGCCCAAAGGAAGGTAATCCCAATGAGGATCAAAGGGAGCAGGAGAGCACACAGGCCTTCATGGCTCACCAAAAGCATCCGGGAATGTCTCCTTGCTAAAAAGGAGGCTTACACCCAATGGAAAGAAGCGGTCATCTCCAGGGAGGACTATTTTGCAGTTGCTCAGGGATGTAGGGGGGTAGTTAGGAAGGCCAAGGCGGAGATGGAACTGGGACTAGCTTCCCAGATTAAGGACAATAAGAAGTCCTTTTTTTAAATACATAGGGGGTAAAAAGAAGGTCCCGGGTAATGTGGGGCCCTTGCAGGATGCGTTGGGAAACTTGGTCGTCACACCAGATGACAAAGCTAACATGTTTAATGATTTCTTTGCCTCCGTCTTCCTACGTAGGGACTAGGACAGCCACCTCCCTGCTGGGCCCCCCCTCGGGCGCTGTGGGAGGCAAACCTAGGCCAAGGGCTAGCAAAGATTTACTCAGGGAACTTCTTGAGGGGCTGGACGTTTTCAAGTCAGCCGGTCCGAATGATCTCCACCCTAGAGTTCTAAAGGAACTGGCCCAGGTCATTGCAAGTCCCCTGGCATGGCTTTATGAGCACTCGTGGTGCTCTGGAGAGGTACCGGAGGATTGGAAGAGGGCCAACGTGGTTCCCATCTTCAAAAAAGGGAGGAGGGATGACCCGGGAAACTATAGGCCGGTTAGTCTTACCTCGATCCTAGGCAAGCTGTTCGAGAAAATTATTCTGGCACACATCCAGGAGGGGCCAGCAGGGGACTGCATGCTTGGGGCAACCAGCATGGGTTCATCAGTGGCAGGTCCTGTCAGACCAACCTGGTGGCCTTTTACGATCAGATCACCAGATCATTTGATGCAGGGGTAGCAGTGGACATACTCTTCCTGGACTTCCGGAAGGCTTTTGACACTGTCTCTCACCCTGTTCTTATTAAGAAACTGGAGGGCTGTGGTGTAGACACCCACACAGTCAAATCGGTCACCAACTGGCTGGAGGGCCGCACCCAGAGGGTGGTAGTGGATGGGTCCTTCTCAACCTGGAAGGACGTGGGCAGTGGGGTTCCGCAGGGCTCGGTCCTCAGGCCTGCACTGTTCAACATCTTCATCAGTGATATGGATGAGGGGGTAAAAAGCACCGTGTTCAAATTTGCTGATGACACTGAGATGTGGGGGGACGTGGGCACACTGGAAGGAAGCAACAGGATACAATCAGACCTTGACAAGTTACAAGGGTGGGCGGATGAGAATAGGATGGGATTCAACACTGACAAGTGCAAGGTGATGCACCTGGGGAGGAACAACCGGCACCATACCTACAGGTTGGGGAACTCCCCTCTTGTCAGCACGGAGGCGGAAAAGGATCTTGGAGTCATCATTGACTCCAAGATGAACATGGGCTGGCAGTGTGGGGAGGCAGTTAGGAAGGCCAACTGTACTTTGTCATGCATCCACAGATGCATTTCAAGCGGGTCAGAAGAGGTGATCCTCCCCCTCTATGCGGCACTGGTCAGACCGCAGTTGGAGTAGTGCGTCCAGTTCTGGGTGCCGCACTTCAAGAGGGATGTGGACAGCATGGAGAGGGTCCAGAGGAGGGCCACTCGTATGGTCAGGGGACAGCAGGGCAGGCCCTATGAGGAGAGGCTACAGGACCTGAACCTGTTCAGCCTCCACAAGAGAAGGCTGAGGGGGGATCTTGTGGCCTGTTATAAACTAGTTAGGGGGATCAGCAGGCATTGGGGGAGTCACTGTTCCCCTGAGTACTGCCAGGAGTGACCAGGAATAACAGTCACAAGCTGGGTAGGTTTAGGTTAGACATCAGGAGGCGCTACTTCACAGTCAGGGTGGCTAGGGTCTGGAACCAACTTCCAAGGGATGTGGTGCAGGCTCCTACCCTGGGGGTGTTTAAGAGGAGGTTAGATGAATGCCTAGCTGGGGTCGTTTGACCCCAGTACTCTTTCCTGCCATGGCAGGGGCTTGGACTAGATGATCTGCTCAGGTCCCTTCCGACCCTAGAAACTATGAAACTATGCTGTGGTCCCCAGCACATCTGTAAACTCATTGCCCAGGAGCAATAATTTCTGGCAAGAACTGTGCTGGCATTTATTCAGTTGAATTAGGTATCCAGGTTGTATCCAGATTTTGGTTTAATTAATTTCTTGTGTAATGAGCCCTGTTTGACTTAGCAGAAAGTCATCAGGAGTTTAATGGAGACATTCGTATATGTGAATGTGATAATTTTTTCAAAATGAAGTTTAAGATGTTCAAGATAAATTCTTTAGTTCCGTGTGTGGATTTTATATTCAGGTTTACATGCATAAAAAAATTGTTTGTTTTGGATGAGATGGGTAAACAATGAATTTTCTCTAAACTGATTGAAAAAAACCCCTTTATAATTCTGAGGTGCCATGGAGAGAGCTGGCAAAAGAATTTAAAACAGATGTTTAGAGCAGTGTGAAGCTGAGTAGCTTCAGTTCACACAGTTTTATATAACCATTTTCTTTGGTCTTTCTGCACGCTGCCCAACCTATAAGTTTATGTAAATACACCCCAAAACTCAAAGGGAAATTCCATTTAAAATATTATGTTGAACTAGGGTGGCCATCTGTCCCATTTTTCCTGTGACAGTCCCAGATTTTGGAGGCTGGTTGAGGGCACAAGGCACAGATTAAAATGAGTGTCCTGGGTGTGGGATGCAGCTCAGGAGGAAAGGGAAATGGCATGGTGTCCTAGGAAGGTGGCCAGGCAGACTGTCTGCTGCAGCATGCCACTCTGCCTCTGTCTTTCTCTGTAGCATGCCACTGACTTCGGAGCGGGGAGGAGAGAGGAAGGGCAGTGTCTCAGATGTCCTGTATTTCCAATGAGGACAGATGGTAACCCTATTTTTAACCTACTTTAATAAGGGAACCTTGCCAACCAGAAATTTACTGTAATTTGACACGCAATCAGCTTCATTTACAATCAATCAAAAGGTTCATGAAATCCTATTACACGTTTGGTAAAATTGGTTTGAATTTCAAGACAACAATGAAACCCTGTACCAGGTGAAATTTGCATGTAGGTCTCTCTCTTTTAGGTACATGTATATGTATTTCTTTTAGAGAAATAAAGGAAAAGTGCTGGAAAGAATGGAAAAATAACACGGTACTTTTCAATTCATGGCAATAGTCAATTTGAAATAAGATCTGCCCAGAATGATCAGCCTCCTTGTCTTTTTACTGTTTAAGCTGTGTCCTTAGTCTTTCTTTATTTGGTATCATGTCATTTTCTGGGATTTGGTGCACAACCTGATATGCAGTGAGGTTGCACTATTGTTGCTTCTTCCTTGGGTAATCTTTAAGCTTCTGGAGAGGTTATTCATGCTTTCTTCCTGCTGTTGTCCATGTACACTGTCATAACTTCTTTCTTTTCTCCTTTAGTATTGTAACAAAACCCCCAGTTTTGCTTTTTTTTATTTTAAAATGCATTCCCTCCCCTTCCCCAACCATTTCTGACTTTCTCTTCCTCTCTATTTCCTATAGATAAGTACAAATGAGCTCAGACTTAGGATAAGCTTTAATATTTGTATTTTGGTAGCAGGGTTTTGGTTTTGGATATCCAGTGTTTTATATTGTATTATTATTAGGTTACTATTGATTTTTACTGTTGTATTATCATTTTTGTATTGATTTTTATTGTTTCATATGGATATTTGTATGGTTTAGGCCTGTGTTTGTAAGTGAACCAAAGTCATGTCAAGTTTCCATTTTGTGTGTCAAGCCTCGATCTTGTGTCCTCTGCCCAGGCATCCCCTGTGTTGCAACAATATGATTCATTATACCCCTCCCCTGTAAATTGGTTCCTGGATGAATAAGCATGATAGGGAATGATTGAAATACAATGATAGCAGGCCTCTACTGAATGGCCTGTGACAACTGGGCCATCACTTCACATTGACTCATCCAGGAGCTACAGACCTCACCCAGGAACAGAGACAAGAACCCAGCATTTGAAAGACCAAAATGCCCTACAGAACCAGCAACTCTTACCATTACAGACACATGAAACTGCACATCCCTGCATGGAGCACACATGCTCAGAACGCCAGGGGCTGACCCTTGCCTGGGCATGCCTCCTGTCACTAGGGTCACACAAGGTCTGTCCTTATAAAAAGGGTGTCACAGAGCACCGTGGTGCTCTGCTTCTGTAAAGAGGTGAGGTGTGTTGCAGAGCATGCAGGTGTCCTGCTCCTTAGAGTGGAAACAGCAGAGACAACCCTAGCAGTGAGTGGGGAGTTCAGCTGCTAGTTACCAGGGCAGCTAGGTTAGTGATAAAGACGCACAGGTGCTGGTTGCTAGGGCATCTACTGTGGGTCAGCTGACTGGAAGGGGGCAGGGCCTGGCTCCCATTTAATCCCAGACTGAAGCCAGCCAGGCAGTTCCCTGCCAGCAGCCAGCAGTCTTTTAATCAATTCAGATCAATTAACCTAAAGTTACCCCCAAGCCTCAGTTCTTTATCCCAGGCCCTTATAGTCTACTGGTTCTAATCCCAGTCCCGGGGACTTTCACTTCCTACACTTCTACTTTCTTACCTTAACCTTTCCCCAGGTATCCCAAGTACACCAAGCACATACATACATACATACATTCACATCACAACACCCAACTTAGGAACTCACCTGTATGTATGTGTAGGTGAGTGGTATGTGTGTGAATTAGTGATACCTATCTATACATATATAGATATCATTGTGTGTCTGTGATATATGAATTAGTAATCCACATACGTGTATTGTATGTACAGGTGTTGGTAACTGATTCTGTCTAAATTTGGTGTGTGTAGCGTGTATGGGCTTGAACTGGTGATAGGTGTGCATGAACCTAGACTGGTTATTTTGAATGTGCGTGTATCTGAGTTGCTAGTGTGAGTGTGTATGCCTAGTGGGGGTTTATGCACCTAGTGAGTGTATGTGTGCTTAAACTGATTTTTAAGTATGCATGTGCAATTGTACACCACACCCTCCTGTCTAATAGTGCAATATTTAGATCCTGAGCATTGGCCTGACCCCTCAGGGCAACAGTATAGATACCAGTATATTTATTAACAAATATGACTTCAGAAAACATAGATGCTGTTTTCACCTACCAAGTCAAAGATCGGTCGCTTTAATTAACCATACTGCTTACCCCCATCTATCTTCTTTTTAAGAAAGCCTTGGGATCACAGCAAGCCATAAACATAATGAAAGGGCACAATGCTTAGTTTTTCTGAGAAGTTCTACAAGAAATTTACAACACTTTTTCTTATACTTACTTTGCAGCAAATAGTGTCAGTTGCATGGTTTTTTGCAGTTCAACCTTTGTGTCACAGTAAAATTATTAAGAGGTCAAAGTGACTTAAATTTCACCTTTCAAGCCTAAAATAGTGAATACACTATTTTATGGAGTAACTACAATTGAGCAGCTCCATTTTGAGGATCTTAGGCTTAGACATTGGTCAGATTTTTCTGGGGGTGACTAGCCCTAGATACTATTAATTTCATTCAGAGTTGTGACTATGCAGAATTTCCAAAAATTGGGCACAAGATTTCTTAAGTTAGTTCCCCCCAAAATTGGCTTCTGCCATGGGTCAATTCCCCTTGTGTCCCCTGTGAGCCTCCCAGACTCAACAACTCTCCCCACATACCCCATCTGCTCCCTCCCTCCCAGAGCCTGCTTGCCTCCTAATTCCCCTCAATTCCCTCATGCTAGCCCTCCCAGCTTGACTTACCTTCAATTAGGTGGCCTTAGATCACTCTCACTTCCCCCTAACCTTCCTGAATGTCTGTATGCACCCTTTGTATGCTGCAGAAATACATTAATGCAATACAGTTAAATAAGGAGACTTTAGACTTATCCTTTTGCTAACAAATGACAAGTTAACTCAATTACAGTCCAAAAGTCTTTCTGTTATCAGCTGATGCTGTATTAATTTGTTTCTCCATGTAATTACTGAAATTTTTATTTGGGATAGCAGCCAACAATGAAAGTAGGAGGGTTGGGCACTAAAACTTACCAAGAAAGAAAAGCAATAACTAAATGGAAGAAGTAGAAATGGAATGTTTGGAGGGGAAAACAGGTCAAGGAACTTTGGGAAGAAATGATAAAGGAGATGGAAGAAAAAATTAATAGAGAAGTGATGAGAAGGAACCACAAAAGAGGATTAAGGAAGACAGTAGAGGGAAGGGATGAATCCCCTCTACATTCTCTGACACAAAATTTAAATATAAAATGCAGTTTAAATATAAAATGTGTGAGATACAAAGTGGATGAAAGACAGGGAGATGAATAGATAGAAAAGAGAACAGGGTCACACACCCAAGGCAATGCACATATTCAGGCAAGTAGTGTAAACATCTCTAAATTATAAGAATAAAAATCTATGCAATTCATTTAAGTTTTATGAAATTAATGTTAGATGTGATTTAATAAGATTTTTTTAAAGGAGGAAGTTGAGTTTCATGACAGAAATGAGGGGAAGGCATTTGTAAGAGGCAGGGAGAGTGAGATGGGGAATGTATTCAGAGCTCTGGGCCCAGCCGGTCCCAATCAGAGAATCAGAGCGGTTCTTCCCCTGACACTACAGGGGAGCAGTTACAACCTGCAGCAAGCCTGGATCAGTGCCCTGGGCCCAGCTGGTCTTAGTGGGATGAGCAGAACTGCCAATTCCCTAATGGCACAGACAACAGGTCCCGCCAACTCCAGCTGTTTGAAGGCTAGGCCTAGCCTGCAGTATTCCATGCAGGCAAAGATTTAGGCTGTAGTTGCATATTACAGTTAGCATGTGCTAACTGTAAGAAATGCTAATTGGTATTACAGTTAGCATGTGCTATGAACAGTCATATGCTATGCTTTCTAACATGTACAGCTATGACCTGTTTCTAGAGGGCTGGTGAGCAGGGGCATACTAGGAGCTACCAAGTCTGCTCTGTGCCTGACTGCCTGGCTTGCTAGCTGCAGTATAAACCAGGCAGAAGAGGGGCAGGAGTTCTCCATGCCACTTAGATCAGCATTTCTCATCGGCCATGACTTAAAAGTGGGTCACAAGAATATATGAAAGGGTCACTAACAAACTTTAAAAATGCATCAACAAGCTATAAAAATGGATTATCTTTTAAAGAAGAAAAATGTGAGAAACTGTGGGTTTTCCCTTGCAAGCTGGCAGAGTTCCGGCCTGCTTGCAGCTGCTTGGGGCCCCCGCTGCCCCATGCACACTGAGAACCAGCTCCAGTGCTGGTCAGATTAGTCTGCCACTTGAGCTAGGGGATGTTTTTAGCAGGGTTAAAATAATCCACATCCAAAGTGGCCTAGTTTTTAAGATGTCTAGAGGGCACTTTGTACTTGCTAATGAGCCTTAAGATGCTTTAATTACAGTGTTTAATCTCACGTTTGGGTGCCTGCTCCTGAGCCTTGTGCACTTCCTTGTTTCCTTATCAGATCTCTGGTTTTAACTCTTGGCCTCTGATTCTAGTTCTCACTCCTGGCATAATCCTAAACTTGACTCTGGCTTGGCCCCTGATTCCAGTTCGGACTCCTGGCATCTGTGGATCCACAGTTCGCTGAGAATATTGCCCAGACTGTGCCCAGGTGAAAGGTGATCATCTCTGACAGCCCATGTCCCTCTTGGCACCTCCTTCCTTCTGTGCTCTACTCAACAGCACGTCCCATTCCATTCTCCTCCACCCACTGCTGCCACTGTTCCTGGCAGGGCAGGGTATTCAGAGTCACTCCTACCCCTGTCTAACTAGGCTGTTCAGGGGCTAGCCTGGGACAACAGAATCAAATAGGTTTCTCTTCCCTGCCCCTGATGTTTTCTGCTGTCCCAGAAGCAGGCCCAGGGAAGGGGGAACTTGCTCCCACCACCTCCATCAGAGCTGTCCCTATCAGAGCTTAGCTGCCTGTGACACTGCTTTCCACATCCCTGGCTGGAGTGGGGCAGAAGCAGCCAGGACATCATTGATGGTGACAGGCATGTCTCCCTGTCTCCAGAGATGTAGGTAGAAAAGGCAGACAGGAGGAAATGGGAGGGCAGGGGAGACACTGCTGAACCCAGAGATGAAGGGAGGATGCCAAAAGTAGGTCAGAAGAAATCCTCAACTGATATGGGTACATAGAAAAGGTCCCTGGCTGGTGCTCCTGCTCATGAAGTGTGATCTATCTGTCTCATGAGAGGGAAGGGTGGGCGTGGGGAGTACAGCCACCCCAGCACCACTGATCACAGCTCCTGCCACCACCCTTTTAAAAAGCCAATGCCAAGAGAAGATACAGATAGAAAATAAAGATCAGGTTGGATGAGGGTGGAAGAAATCATGGACCTGAGTAGAATCTGGTAGAGTTCAAATTATTGGGTATTGCTAATGGAGACTGGAAACCTGGTGTTTTTCTGGAGTTAGCAATGATCTGAATCAATACCCAAACAGACTTTCTAATAAAGGCAGTTGATAATGTGGGAATTTTTGTTTTTTTTTTTTTTTTTGCTAGCACAGGCTTAAACCTGTGCTGGAGAGCAGCTTAGGAGATGTAGTTTGTCTCTCTAAATATTACGTTGTTCTGCTTTATTAGTCGCTTATGACAAAATAAATATGCAAAAGAAAAAAGTGGGGATTTTTGTGAATATGTGACATTGTTTACCTGGAGAATTGTTTTTCCTTTGAATATATATAAGCGTCTTTCCTAAGAGCTCAAATAAGAATCCAATTGGATACACTATATACACCCATCAGGAGGTTTTGGCAAGAAATCACTAGGGAAATGTCATGTTTGCTGGAGTTTCTGTATTTCAGATACTAAATTAGTGTTCACTGGTTATGTATTCTCTCTAGAAGTTTGTACTCACTAACAATCCATTTAATATAGTCACGAGTATAGTTTTTTGTTTGTTTTTTGTTCACCATCTTGCTGAACATTACGCAGACACTCCTCTCTCCCACCCAGCATCTAAGACTAAGTTTTTGTAAGAACATTATTCCTGGAAATGTAAGTGAAAAAATATTTCTCTTAAATTTTATTTTAAAAGTTCCTAAGGGAGCTTAGCTTTCCTTATATCATAATACTTATAAAATCTTTGCATCCATATATATAAAATACACACACACACACACACACACACACACACGCGCGCGCGCGATTACAGTTTCTTATTAAATCAGTATTTTTTTCTTTTGTTCCCACGGTGTGCTTACAGGCAATCCTAAATATAAATCAAGAAAGTACATATACTTTTATATTAGTTAGGCTTGCTATGAACAGCTAGCATCCTGGCAATTGTTTCTTTTAGACCCCTATTAAACGTTACATATATTACACAAGTAACTGGTTAATAGCACAATAGATTTAAGCTTGCCACATGTGCAAAGTAAGACCAGCCACCAATATAATTATCACACAATCAACTGGTTAATTGTGGAATAAATTTTGACTAGCCACATGTCCAAAGTAATTATCACATGATAAAAATATCCATCCAGCTATACAAAGAGCCAACCAGCTACAAAGTTAGTGCTTGAAAATTTGTAACAACTCATTAGTTGTCTTCTATCCAGCTTTAATTTGAATCTGTAACAGGACCCTTAATTTCATTTCTTTATTTATTTTTGGTTAAGTATCTATTGAGCAAAAAACATAAAACAATGCATAATATGTATTTAAGTGCTGATATAATTTCTGTAGCCTACAGAAGGATTTACCTTAAATCTTATTTATTCTTCTTTGAAATAATTAATGTAACTGAATGCAGATCTATAAATTGTTTGATATCAAACAATCTAGGTCCAGTAACTTTATTCAGAACATGTTCTATATATGGTTACTAGTTAGTGGTATTCATTTTATAAATAAATACAATTTGAAAATATTTTATAAATAAATAAAAAATAATAAAATTTTATAAATAAATAAACACCATATGTGGGTCAAATGTGACATCTGCAGAAGTATCGTGTAATACAAGTAAGTGGTTGAGACAGAAGTATCACCTACCATGCTTCCATTTTGTAAGTGTTGCTTACATTTTTACCAAACACTATTTACTAAAGAAAGCTGTAGTATAGGAAATATACAAGAAACTCCTAATAATACTTTGGAGCTACAGGTTAACAGCATGCCCATTACCCAGGGAACTATACATCTGATGGATGATTTGAACATGATGGGTTTTGAGCCTAATTATGGACATAAATTCTTTCTGCTAAATAAATTAACAATGTCATCAATAACATCACTATATTTTCTTTCCCCATGAACACAACACCTGCAGCACCATTTCTTCTCTTGTCTGCTCACTCAGTCTGTGGTACTGGTCTGTTCAGGACAATTATTGCCTTTAGAAGACACAAAAATGATGAAGATTGACTAAGGTTTGGTAAGTGTGTTTTTTATTTATTTTTTGTTATGTTCAGTGGAGATTGTACTACTACTATTTATTTTTCCTATTTTTGATGTTCCCTTTTGTTGCTGCCATTGCTGTTTCAGTAGCTTGTATTTCATTGTATTCCCTTTGCATTCTCATATGCCTTATTTAGTTTTCAGAGATCATTGAAATTTATTTTTTGATGTCTCCCTCTTCCCTTTATGTAGGTTGTCAATCTACACGTAAATTGGTAAACTGGTGAAATTGATGTTTCGTTGTTTTTCAAATCACAAATCTAAATTATCTAACATAAAATGTGATTTTATACCAGTGCAAGGTGGTGTCAGGGGCCCCGGCAACCAGTCCAGTTAAACTGAATGCCTAGGCAGTCATCTACCTTGAGCCTCTGTCCCAGTTTTGTCCCAGCTAATTAACTGGCTGGTTTCCTGATTGGCTGATGGGAGCACAGGTACTATCCATGTAGTCCCCAGCTGTGCTAGCAGATTCAAGGCCAGCTAACAGTTTTGACTCAGGACTAATTTGGTAAACCTCCCAGTTTCTGTCCTCTCTGGCTTTCCCAGTTCCTGACCCTGATTTAGTTTTGTTCCTGGACTCTGGCTTTGGATTTATCTTCGGATTTGTTTCTTGGTTTCTTCACCCTGCTTGGCTCCATTTATGGAACTTAGCTTGTGAATTGTCCATTGGATTTGATAATTTGCCTCCCAAACCCTGTCTCAGACTCTCTCCCCTGCCTTCCCTCAATGGCCTGACCACTAGGCCAGACTGTCTACAACCCAGTTCCTTACAAGTGGGCATAAAATACTACCAAGCAGCATAGAGGGCAGATAATTGCACAGAGTGCATGACAATGGAGAATCAGCCTTACTGGGTTTTAGTCAGCTATTAGACTGATTTAATTAAACCTAACACATTTATTTTTGTCACCTCTTCCAAATTTTGAAGTGCCAAGTTCACATGTACCTGCACTTATTATGCAAGTACAGTTTGATGCCTCCTACATATTGGAACTATCTCACCCAAAAGGTGCCCAGCCTAGCCCTAATATTCCCTCATATACACACATACATATATTAATAAATGATTTAAGACAACCCAAATACTGCAAATTGCTAGATAGTGGGTGTGTCTACATGTTCATTAATGCTCAGTGCCTACTGCACATTAAATTTAGTACTTGTATAGGGAAGTACTAACTAAAAGTGCATTAGGCTGCTGTATTGTGCATTAGCATGACCACACTTTTTTCATGATGCTTAACACTAGTTATCATCTTTGAGAACTTATAAGTCAAGTAAGGTCCCAGATGACTGGAAAAGGGGGAAATATAGGGCGTAACTTAAAATAAAAGGAAAAGTGGAGGTTCTGGGAATTACATACTAGGGGTGTGTGAAATGGGCCCTATTCAATTCAGATTTGGCCCAAATTGGGGACAACTGATTCATTGATTTGCATCAATTTGGCTGAATCCAAATCTGAAGCTTTATGCTGATTTGGAGAATCCATGATTTGGACATAGACACAGCTTTAAATGTTTTTTCTACATACTTCAAGGTACCAGGCAAGGCATGACTCATGAACACTGTGACACTGTGGCAGATGGAACATCCCACAGGAGTGTGGGAGGGCCCCCCATGTGCTCAGTGGTGAACCCAGAAGTAGACTGGAAGTAATTCTGGGCCAGCTGGGATGTGCACTGGGGGGGGCCTGGCTCAGCTATTGGCTACAGGAGGACCCCAGGGTGCCCCTCCCAGATCCAGGAGACACCAGTTGAGTTGGGGGAGGCCCAGGGTGGGGAAGGGGGGCCAGCATGCTCTCCAGTGGACCCAGAAGTGTTTCTGGTCCACTTCCAGGTCTGCTGCCGAGCTCAATTGGGAGCCTCCAGGGCTTCTGTGGGACACTTCATGCACCCCAGTGTTGCAGCATTCATAAGCCATCTGGTACCTAGAGGTATATAGAAAAAACATGTAAAGCTGTGCCTATGTCTGAATTGCCGAATCTTTTCAAATCTCTCTGAATTGATTCAGAGGGTTTCAATTTGATTTGGAGAGATTAAAGGGTTCTTTGAGTCAATTCAGATTTGGAGATTCAGCCATTGAATCTCCATCAAATTGAATCAGGGACCGAAGCTTCACACAGCCTTATTGCACATCAGGTGGCCTGATTTCAATACCTGGAAAGATCATGGGGAAGTTAATCAAATTATCTATTTTGAAACACCTAGAGGAGAACAAGATGTTCAAGATCAGCTCACACAGATTAATCAAGAGCAAGTCATGCCTGTCCACCCATATTTCATTCTATGATATGCTGATGACCTCTGTGGATTGGGGAAGGGGAGGTAGGAGCAGTGGATGTAATATACCGTGATTTTAACAAGGCTTTCAGTACTGTCTCCCATGACATTCTCATTAGTAAACTAAATCAGGGGAACCCAACCCCCAGGCCATGGGCCAGATCCAGTCTCCTCATGCCATGTCATCTGATTGTGGGGTTCCCTACAGATCTGTGGGGATCCCTGTAAGCTGTGACCCTGTGTGCTAGATTGCGCATGTGGGTTGGTGCAGGTCCCAAACCTGGCAAGCAGGGCCAGTTGCCACTTCATAGACCTGATTTGGTTATGCAGAATCCATACTTAACCACAGACTGACCCTACAGTATTTATCTGGCCTGCAAGGTTAAAGCATTGAGCACCACTGGTCTAAATGAAAGTACAGTAAAGTTTATTCAACTGGCTCAGTTTTTAATGAAACAATGACTGAAATAAGTCTGCTTTGTTTAAGCCTTTGAATAAAAATGAGAGGATGAGATCTACTATTTTTTTTTAAACAGTGAAAGACCTTTGTACCAGAAAGCAGTCTTTTTAATGCCCTCACTATAGATATTTCCTCTGCATAATACTTTTGTTTTAAACTGAAATGTTTATATATATTTGCCTTTTGTATTATGTCTCCAACAAGTATGTAATAGTTTTATTTAACTAATAAACACAACAGTTTTTTAGAATTCTATTCTGTGTATGTTTAATGAACTTCAGTACATTTCAATTTTCGATACAAATAAAGCTTAAAATTTAAGAATAAAATTAATATTTTAGTAAGAAGAAAGGCATCATTTCACATTTTCTAATATAATAAAATAATATTTTAAAAATGGACTAAATATATGATTAATTAATTAAATGCTTAAATACATTATGTTCTTGGTTGTCAATAGTTTTAATGGTTACCAAACAATGATACCCTTTTTTAGGAGAAGAAATAAAAATATGTTTAAAACAAGATTAAAATATTACTTAAATTAATGCTTCTTTCACTGCACGATAACAACAGCTTTTTACTCATTCAGGTAAAGCATTTTTTTTTTTTTTTCATGTGTTGCATTTTAATTCTCATTTAAAGGAAATCTTATTGGCAATTGTAATTTTTCAGAAGCTCTGTATGACAACAGCAGCTGATACTGTTGCATCATCTTGACTAAAAAATCACTTTTAATTCCTAGATTCATAGATGCTGGGGTCAGAAGGGACCTCAACAGATCATCGAGTCTGACCCCCCTGCCTTAGGCAAGAAAGTGCTGGGGTCAGATGCCCCCATCCAGATGCCTATCCAGCCTTCTTTTAAAGACCCCCAAGGTAGGTCAAATCACCACCTCCCTTGGGATCCCATTCTAAATTTTAGCCACCCTTACCATGAAGAAGTTTTTTTTTCCTGATATCTAGCCTAAATCTACTCTCTGTCAGTTTGTGACCCTTGTTCCCTGTTGCCCCAAGATGTGCCCTGGTGAATAAAGCATCTCTGATCCCTTGCTGTGTTCCCCTAATGAATTTTGTAGGCAGCGACAAGATCACCTCTCAGCCTTCTCTTGTGGAAGCTGAAGAGGTCCAGGTCCCTCAGTCTCTCCTCATAGGGCTTGTCCTATAAGCCCCTAACCATATGGATGGTCCTCCTCTGGACCCTCTTAAGTCTATCAACATCCTTCTTGAAATATGGCACCAAAAACTGGACGCAGTACTCCAACTGTGTTCTGACCAATGCCACATAGAGGGGAACTATCACCTCTTTGGTTCTATTTGTCATGCATCTGCTGATGCATGATAAAGTGTAGTTAGCATTGCTGATGATTTTGTCACACTGATGACTCATGTTCATCTTGGATCCTACTATGATTCTAAGACCATTTTCCACTTCTGTGCTGCTGAGAGGGTCACTTCCTAGCTGGTAGTGTGCTGGATATTTTTGTGGCCTATGTGCATCACTCTGCATTTGTCCTTGTTGTACTGCATCCTATTGTGTACTGCCCACTTTTCCAACCTGTTCAGGTCTGACTGCAATCATTCTCTACCCTCCGGAGTGTGCCCTTCACCCCACAATTTAGTACTGTCTGCAAATTTGGAGAGAGTACACTTCACATCCACATCCAAGTCACTGATGAAGATATTGAAAAGTACTGGTCCAAGGACCAAACCCTGTGGGACCCCACTACCCACATCCTTCCAGGTCAATACTGACCCATCTACTACCACTCTCTGGGTGTGACTGCTAGGCCAATTTGCCACCCACCAGAAAGTGTAACCATCTATGTCACAGCTTATTAATTTCATTATGAAAATGGGATGAGATATGGTATCAAAAGCCTTGCTAAAATCCAAGAAAATAACATCCACCTCTACTCCTACTCCTCCTTAATATTAATTTTAAATAGAAAAAACTAATACTATGACATGCAAAAAATATCAGGTAACCTGAACTTTCAAGCAGAATGTAACCCCTTTCCTGTGAAGTTTGAGAAAGTTCTGACACACTTTTAAATTCATTTTTGTGCCTTTTTCCTGCTTCTGGCTTGAACTGGGACAGCAGTTCTGAAATGTTTTAAAATGGAGTTTCTTGTGAACTTTCAAGTTGTTCAGAAGCAAGAGGTGCCAGTAATCTCCTTAAAGTAATTCTTTAAAAAATATTTTCCATGTACATATGAAAAAAAATGTAACTTTAAGAGTTTGCATAAAATATTTTATTTCTAAAGGTATTGTTGCAGCATAATGTGTATTGCTTAGAAACATGAAGAAAAAAATTATTGTGTTCTGCTAAAATAGCTATCAACATGAAATGAATGCCACAGTTTTGATACTGTGTGTGCTTTTTCCTTCAAAGTTAGGGCCGTTTTGAGTTTAAAGCCCTCAATATTACATATTCAAAAGAAATTATGAATTTTTTTATTATTATTTCATTATTTTTATTGTTCTTATGAACCTTCTTCCCAGGTTTGGTAATCAAAGATTTCAGATACTATGATAAGCACTACTATTTTTAGGTGCATCTAAAACAAACTAGACAGACCAACAAATGAATTTAACTCATCATTTATAACTTCCAGGTCTCCCTTTTCCAGAATAGCTATTGGAATATGATCAGTGGCAGTATCTGCACAGAATTGTACATGCTGCCCCTTTTTTTTTTACTGAGCACTGTTTATTTCTCATGTACAAGGGAGATGCAACTATGGGGAGAATCATAGATGTATGGAAGATTGGGGGAGACGTAATTGTGGACATGATGTTTATCATACTTGCACTGATATCACTGTGAAATCTCTTTTTCACTTAAATGGGGGCTAGATAAATGCCATGTTTTCAACAGAGATTTTGGAGGGATCAACTATTGTGTGAATCCAATCTTAGATGGTTGAAAAAAGAAAAGAAAGAGTGGTGAAGGGAGAGAGAACATCATTTCATATCCTCGGGAACTAATATTAATCATTCTTTCTTCCAGACTTAAAGCCATATTTTAATCCTCCCTCTCCTTCAAATGATGAACCACCATTGAACTTTCTGCTAGGGAAGCTTGACTGCTTTGGCTGGATACTGACAAGCACAGATGGAATTGCCAGCTGCACAATGCTGGCTTGATAACTGCTTCTGGTCATTAGCAGTAGAAGAAAAGGAAGGGATAGTGAACCCTCAGTACTAACATTTAACATGGTTACCATTCTTTTTAATTGTTAGATCTTATGTTTCTTGAGGTACTGCATACAACAGCTATTGCAGCAAGAACAAGGAAATATTCCATTTTGCATCTGATGAAATAGTTTGTTGCAGTAACTTTGAAAAACCTGTATCATGTTATGGCATTTCCCTTTTGCTTTTGTATTTATTTCTGAAATTTCAGTTTAATCTACTGAAATCTGACCTCTAAAATGTAGTAGTTGGGGTCCTCCCTTTTCTACTCTATATTTAAATCTTGCTAATACTTTGAGAAATACTTTTTATTTTAATTTAATGTTTTTCTTTCTTCACTATTGCTATTGTTTGACTCAGAACCAAGGCATTGTAAAGCAATGCATCTCGGTTCAAAACAGTAACTGGTCTAGAAAAGTTCTTAGTTTCCCAAAAATATCTCTGATCCAATGCTTTGGAAAATAAGGGTATGTCTACACATGCCATTAATTAAAGCAATAAACTCTGGAGTTTATTACTCCATAGTGTATTGCTCCCAGGTGTGACATTGAACATGTGCCTGGGAGAAATAAACTTCAGAGTTTATTGCCATCTGAACATGAGCCCAGGAATGCAGCAGGTTGAGCTGGGTCAGAGCAGCCTCAGCTAGCAAGGGGTCTAAAGGTTTAGCTTGCCAGCTCAGGGCTGCTTCCCCCAGCTTGTGCTGCAAAGGGGCTGGCTGGGGCATGAGGGTGCTTCAACTCAGAGCTAGCTGGCAGGCAACCTCCACCCTCAAGCATTCTTGCACTGCTTCAGCTGTTTTTCATTTTGCTGCAAGATAGTACTTGTATTTATTTTACAAGGATAATTTATACGTAGGGTCCAGCTGTGGAGTAAATTAATTTACTTCAGTCTAATTAGGGATGCATGTGTAGACATGCAGATGTTTATTGAACAGCTAATTAGTCATCTAGATGTCTCATGTAGACACAACTTAAGAGAAGTGTTATTGCATTTTGGGCTTTGAAGTCTTCACACTAACCTTTTGCTATTTAACTTCATGTGGGAAAATACTAGTTTCTTGAAGGGTAAAAAAAAGGAAATTGAGCCATTTGTATGACTATCTCCCAGAAAATACTCTTTAGGGGCATTCTTGATATTTTAAAACCCATCTTATTGTTCAGTTAGGGCCTTGTTACACATTGCACTTTGAGCTGCTCAAATGTTGATCAATGTTAGTGCTAGCTCAAGCGTGGAGCAGTTGCACCTTATGGCTAAAAAACTTCTCTGGCTGTTCTCCACCTGCAATACTTGGCTTACTACTAGAAGCCTGATGATCAGTGGCCTGATTAGGAGCTGCAGCTGAGTTACCACTACAGAGTTGGTGAGCTAGGACAGGCTTCTATTTCTTTTCTAAGTAAGGGTATGTGAGAGATGGATTGGGACAGCAGGAATATGAAGTTGGGAGACAAGAGTTAATGGGGTGGGGGTGGGTAATTAAATGGGAGGTGGAAAGAAAATGGATGTGGGGAAAAAAGTGGTAAAATGCAGGAAGTCAGAGACTGAAAGTTAAAATAAAATAAAAGTAAAAAAAATTAAGAATTTGAAAAGAAATAGAGAGAAGGTAAATTTACCATTCCTGCCCTGGTAGGAAGCCTCAGCTCATGGGGGGCCTGATCCAGTCTTCTACCTCATCTCCGATCCTCATCCCCTAGATCCCACTTCTGGACCCACCTGTGCCCTGTGACCTGGCTATCTGGTATGTGCTCTGCAGGCTGTTTTAATGGGGTTGCACCCCTGTGGGTGGTTAGGTCATACCTATGGAAGTGGGAGAGGGAATTGACTTGGTGCTAGAAATGTCCCCTGGGCTATAGAGTTCAGGGGGTGGAAAGATTGCCCACATAGAAGAGGAGGGTGAGAGATGGTACACTGCATCCTGGGATGCTGGAGGATTGCAATTCAGGTGTGTCATCTGTGAGGAGTGGACACACATTAATGAAACATGAACTGGGTAACAAGGATCAGAGATAAACCTGCCCTGGAATGTCATTACTTAAAGCTGCCTAAAGTGTGCTTAAAACTAATTTCAGATGTTAATGTATGAACAATCCAGGGATTAAGAGCTCCAGGAGCTGGTTAAAGTTAATGTGTAACAAGGCTTTTACACATACTCTTCACTCTAGGGCTACATTGTAAATGTATAATCTGGCCTGAGGAATTGGCAGAAAGCATACACTGCATACTGCCCATAATACAAATTTTAGGGACCTCATATAAGGACACTTTATAATCTGCCTTATTCAGAGCATGTTTAACCTCTCTTTCTTAGAGGTATTCCACTTAGGTCTTATGAATATTAATTTATTTATACAGACCATTTTTATGACCTGGTGGGATGTAGATAACACATTCAAGTCCATATTCTTTCTGAGTTAGACCAGATATTTTAACTTGGGTCTTGCACATTCCAGGTGAGTGTCCTAATCATCTAAATATTGGTCATTCTTGGATGGGGTTTTATCTTCCTCATGTTGTAGACAGAAGTGTCACTATAGATCTGATGAACATACTATTAAAATTAATGTGTTCCCAAGAGCAACTTGATCTAAAAACCAACACCTCTCAATGAAGTATGCAAAATTAGAAATTTCTGAGTCAGCTCAAAGCTCAAGATATCACCAGATAGGCAGGAGAATACTGCCTTAAGTAGCTTGCCCTCCTGGCCAGGAGGGCAAGCTCCTAAGGACAGGATCTCCATACTGGCCATGAGGGAAAGCTCCTTAAGGCATCATGCATGTGTATTGGTGGGTAGGGGCAGGCACAAGCCGTGTATACATTTGTTTTTCTGTTCATGTCCCTGTTAGTTAAGCTCTAACTTCTGAAATGCCAATTATAATGTGGACAAGCATGAGGAGTTAAGCACATGTGCATTTATGGGCATAAGTTGGACTCTGGCCATATCTGACAGACATGAAAACATAACAAGGACAATGGCTAGGTCCTTTGCAAGGACAGACACACAACACTATACATCATTTCCTTTAAAATGTTCAGAAATGTATCTTCATGTCTAAATGCAACAAGAAACAAGAGAGAGGTCTCATTTCATCTGGAAATCGCATAACCAAATACATATAGTTGGAAGGAATTGTGGTTTTTTACTCTATCCCTGGATATATTTTGCCTGATTTTACTCAAATCCAGTAGCTGATTATATCTTCTATGAAGCATCATCACTGAATCATATAAATTATGTGCGTCTTTCACTATGCCACAGATATGGCTTGTAATATAAATTTTTAATTATTAGGAAGTTTTATAGCAAGGTTTTTCACTGAATCTTACAAAATCTACCATTTGCTTTAGAAGCTATTGCACATTGAAGTAGTGAATATTTCCATGTTTTTTATAATAAGCCTGAAGAGTATTAGCAAAAAAAGTTTACTTTAAGCTTCTTTTACCATACTAAAAATGCCTCACTTCTTCATCAGTGTGTATGTCAACAAATTCTATTACATGAAGTTTGATAAATAAACAAGAAAAATGATTGCACTAGCTGTGTAGCAGGTAAGTTTGGCAGTGAAATATTTAAAATGTATACTTGACAAAAGAGAATAAATGAAAAATGAACACAGGCCCATATTATGTGCCAAATGACAAACTATAATGATTAATAGACCTATTTAAGTGAATAATTGGGCCATGTACTATGCAAGTCTGTTATACGATATATGTATGTACAATAGCTGGAAAACCTTATATGGAGATGTAAAAGATGACTACTGTTTGAAGTAAAGACTAATGGAGGAACTAGAATACATTAAGGGTATGCCTACACTGCAGTTACAGAAGTGAGGGCACCATAGCTCAGAAATACCTCTGCTAGCTCAGGTATCTTTGAGTATTTTAGAACTAGCTCAGGTGTCTCTGAATCATGCTTTTCTCCTGTAACTGCACTATAGGCATTACCCTTATTGCAGCCTTGTTCAGGTGCCAGTAGTAGTCTAACCAAAGGAGGACTGAGTTCAGTGCAGGTTTGTTTATTCTGTTAAGAATCGGGAGGGTAATGGCATGTTTGTGGCAATTAGGAGGTTATAGACTAATTTACTGTACTGCCAAATAGTCTCTTTAGACACAAGTACTGTCTGACAGCGACGTACGTTACTCACTTAAACACATATGTAGACAGTGGGCATGTCTACATGTGAATTTATGCATGCCTAAACTTAATGCATCTTACCCTAAGGCACATTAAGGCTATTTATGCACACATCTACATATGGAAACCTTAAGGCACCTTAGTGCAGCTTGCCTTGAGGTGCCTTAACACAACTTTACAGTCAGTCTTGGTCAGCACCCTGGATAGCTCCTCTCATGGCCCCTTATGGTTTTAACCCACTCCCCCTGTTCTTCCCTCCCCAGCAGATAGGAGCAGTAGCACCAGGAAGTAAAAGCATCAGGTGCTTTTGCAGCCCCTAGCATCTCTCCTGCCCCAAGGCAAAGGCATGGGGTTGCTGGCTGGGCAATGCAGTCCCTGCAGAGGTGGGATTTCTTGCTGACTGCCTGGGATTCTGGTGCCCTTAGATAGCACTGGGGTTTGCACCCAAGACAGCAGGTGGGATGGGTGTGTGTCTGACCACAGCAGGAGGCACAACTTTCTCTGATATAACCAGGTTTGTCCCAGGTAAGCGTCTGGTGCCCCTGCTGATCAGACACCCCTGGGAGCTCTGCTTCGCTCAGTCCAGGTAGGCTGGGTGCTGAGCAGCCTGCTCACGTTGTGTCCAGCCTGCCCAGGCTGAGCTAAGCAGAGCCCCCAGGAGTGTCCTGCTAGCAAGCAAGATGGGCACTTGCCTGAGACAGTCGGCTGCAGCAGGGAAAGCTGTGTTGGGTGCTGAGATCATTCTATGGGTTTCCCAGCCAGTGCTGGAGGGTGGGGTGGGTGAATTGCAACCCCTCCCACCTTTGTGGGGGGCTCCAATACACCTGCCCCACCCTCCAGTGGGGGATGAAAACCCCCCAGATGAAACTCCCTCTGCTCCCTTTCCCCCCCTTCCATTCTGAAAACAGCTTGAGGCAGGCAGGCAGTGCAGATAGAGGTTACACTGTTTTGAAACATCTTCATCCAATCAGCTATTTTTGAAGCTGGGCAGGTGGTACTAACGCAGCAGTGTGGGATGTTGTGTGGTGGTGCTTCGGCCCTGCCGACCCATATGTACCCCCTAGAGCCATTTCAAATACCCCCAGTTGATGACCCCTGTACTAAATGATGCCTTAACTACAAATTGATCCATTCATTTCAGTTCATGTGCTTTAAGTTAAACTCTTCCAAAATTGGGGCCAGACAGAATACCCTACACATTTTAACTTCAGCTAATTCTAACAAACAGCACAGCCATCTTTTTACTTACCATGTTCTTTTAAAAACTGAATCAGCATTGTAAAAACAGGTGTAAATCTCAGCCAGAGAAAGCTGACAAACACTAATTAGTTTTGTGAGCTAAAAAGTCCTTACAGAAGGTCAAAAAATCAGACTAAAAGATTTCCCCAGTCATATTTTTATCTGCTTTAGGTTATTGGATAAGTCAATGACTGGTAGTTTCGTAATATATTCTTAAAGACTTAATTATGATTGAAAAATTAAGAACCCATTCCTGGTGACTTTCCCAGTGCACTGTTGAAATTTTTAGAGACTAACCATTAGCAAAGTCCTGTGGGAAGCCTAAACATAGAATACTTTTAATTTTTTATTTTTTTAAATTTATTCATGTAAGCTCCACAGAACTAAGGAACATCATTTTTAATGCACCATCTAAAAATATTATGAAGTATAAAGAAAACTCATTTCAAGGTACTAAAATTCAATATCACATACATGTAATTAAAATAATTGGAAAGAAATCAAGAAAAAGAACAAAAACACAAGAAAAACAATTTTATATCTGTGAAGTTTTATATTAAGTCTATGTAGGCAAAAAGATGCCCTGTGTTACTAAGACTAGCTAAATGATGCTTCAAAATGAAAATAATTAGATTGTAGGATTGTTCTCCCCTTCTCTCTCAATACATCTGTTCAACAGAAGAGTATTAGCTGTGAAGCTGAGAATAGCTCAGTAAATTCCAGTAATATTTTTTTATTATGTGTCATATATTTTCACTTCAGTGTGTGGCTTTAACCTGACCACTCTGTTAATGCTACTGGGAGCTGGACTTTTAAAGTCAAGTTCACTGAGTCAAATGCTGAGCTGATTAATAATAATAGCTTACATTTATATTTTACAATGTTGTGCTTACAGGGAAATTAAAAGGTCAAAATTTAAGCGATTACAGTGATTCTCTGCAGTATCAAGAGTGTGGGCCTTGTCTTGATCTTTTCTGAAATAAATTGAAGTTTTAGCATTGATTTCAGTGGGCATGTCTACACATGTCACTATGGCAATGTTGTTACTGTGCCTTTTGGAAGTACTAAATCACAGTGCAATAACAGCCCATACTGTACCATATGCACAGTGCACTGTTATTTTTAGCAGCTAATTTGCCAGAGCAATGCTTTATACTGGGGGGAGCACATTACTACGGCAAAGTAGCTGCTGGTCAGTAGACACTTGCGGATGCTGCTTTGCTGTAGCATGTTGGTATGGCCTTGTATTGTCATGTGTAGATGCACCCAGTAGCTGTAAGATTCAGCTCTCTCTGCCTGTTCTTAAATTACTGAACCTTCAATATTGTGGTGCAGTAACTGTTTTTAAATGGTGACTTTTAAAAGCCATTGGAGAGTCTTAAAAGAATGCTCTTACATCAAAACATCGCTTTTTGCTTAAGTTTGTGACTTGATGTAGCAGGAAAGAAAATATATTATGGTCAGTTTCTGATATAACTTAAAATTATTGAATGATAATATCTTAAGTTGTCTTTTGTGTGCCTTGTTCTTTCCTTCTGGTTGCTTGTTTTATTAGCTTGATTTCCTTTTTCTTAAATTAGACTGAAAGTTCTTTAAGCAAGTAATATATCTATCTCAGAGTTTGAATAATAATTAACACAATAGGGGCTTTGGATAATAATCTAGCTAAAACAATTATAATTAATAGAAAAAATCTACAATAATATAAAATTAAAAAATATATACTATCCAAAAAAGAAGGTGAAGATTCTATTATATAGAATCTGTGATAATAGTAACATCATAATCTGTCCAAAGTCTAGACCAAAAAGCAATAATTCTGCCCAAATTCAGTATGCTACACCAATGTGGCACATCATATTTACTTCCATAACATATACATCTTTCCCACAAAAATCAGAGGTCTAAAATTGGGATGTCATCCTAAGCAGGAAATAAAAGCATAGATGAGTGCTGATTACCCTTTCCCCCCTGCTGGCCAGATGGGCAGTGCCAAGTCCTTCTGCAGGCTGGATCCGGCCAGTGGTCCCTATCCAGCATCCAGGGAGAATGCGGTGGGCACCATCTGGCCAAATGAAGGGGGAAAGCACGTAGCTTATTCTCAACCTGGTTCCACAGGAAGAAATTGGCATGCCTTAGCCCCATGGAAGGGAAGGGGACATGAACCACCCCCAACCCAGCCACATCAGGGGTAGGGGGTGTGGCATGGCCCTAACCCAGGTCTGGGCCAGCCCTGCCAAAGGAAGGGGGTGCAATCTGGATCTGAGTGGCCACATGGGACTTGGGGTTTAGTAATTTGGTGAGATGGGGCAGGGGGGTCATATTAATGGTACTGTTCTCCCGCTTGCCAAACTTCCTGACCCTGAGGAGCCCATGGGCTGGTTTCCAAGTCTCTGCAGGCTGCATTTGGCCCATGGGCTGCAGGTTGAGCAACTGTGACATAGAACAATAGAAGAATAGAGATGTCGTACTCTAATGGCTGCCAAAATGGATGTTGCTTCTTTCTGACACAGAAGAGGTTGAGTTAACCTGTTCATAGATGATAAGGAATTTGGGCAAGCTGACCACGTAGCTAGAGCAACTGAGCTGCTGCATGAAATCTTTAGAGGCTTGATGAAGCTTGTAGTATGTTAACAAAACTTTATCATTTATAGGAACTTATATAAAGAACTATTTACAGTATAGAAATCATAGTCTTGCTACTGCTCTTCAAGATTCTGGGGCCTAGGTTTGTTGCTGTCTCACCCAGACTGTCTTCTGGGATTCCAAACTTCCCAGACATTTTAAGTTACTTTTAGCTCATGAAGACTTACTTTATGTTGCACAGAAAGCAATGAATTTGAATTTTTTTCCCCTACATTCTGCCTTTTTTCTGCTCCTGAGAGAAGGTAAAGTGCTTCTAATACTTTACAAGACAGAAGTTAGTTTTCCACCTCATGCCAATGTACCAAACCTCCCAGTTTTTTTTCCCCCTTCAAATGCATTCTCTCCCCCTCCCCAACCATTTCTGACTTTTTCTTTCTCTCTCTATTCCCTATAGATAAGTGAGCTAGGAATATAGGGTAAGCTTCAGCATTTTGTTTTGGTAGAAAGTTGTATTTGTTTTTTCTCCTTTATATTGTATAATTATTAGGTTTATATTGATTTTTAGTGTTTTATATTACTGTATTACTGGTACTATATGATTTAGGCCTACATACTTAAGTTAGCATAAGTCATGTCAAGTTTTCCATTTTGTTTGTCAAGTCTCCATCCTGTCCCCTGGCCCAGTTGTGTAACCCATGATTCACACGTACCCCTCTTATGTAACTTGGTTCCTGAATGAATGGGGATGAATGCGGGTGCTTGGGAGACAATGGCTATATGTTTAAAAATAGCTCCCTCTGAATGACCAAACCATCAACACCAATACCTGGACCAATGACCCAGCCCTTGGAACCACCCTCAGCATTCAAGAAACAAAAGATGAGGCAACCCACCTGTAGCGGAGAACTAGGGTGCTTGCTACTAATGAGGGCGATGCAGGCTTAGCTGCCAATTTCCAGGGCAGCCCAGGTGCTGGTTGCTGGGGCAACCAGGCAGGTCATGTGGCCAGGAGGGGGCAGGGCTGAGCCTTTATAAACAGCCCAGACCAGAGCCTAGCTAGCAGTTCCCTTCTGGCAGCCACAGGAGTAGGAGTTCTGCGGGAGAGCTGAGCAGGCCGAGTGGATGGTTGCTGCCTGACCATGCTGATCAGCTGCAATGATGCAGGGGTAGAGAGGACCCGGAGGGAGGTATGGTTGAGAACCAGCATAGCGTGGTATTTGTATGATAAGCCTGGGGCTTATGTTGTGTTATAGCCATTTGGCTCTTGGTTTAGTTATGGTTAGACCGGAGGACCGGGTGAGGCTGTAGGGGTGTGAAGAGGCCTCACAGGAGCTCCCCAATAATCTGGGGGTTCCTGGTGCCCAGTAAGGGCACAGTGGTTAGTGCCAGAGTCGGTACAGTGAGTGAGCGCCGAAGAGGCGCGGTGTACGGGGTTTGAGACCCCATCCTGTGAGGGCGGTATTTTGCCCAGTGGGGTGAACGACCCAGGAAAGGGTCAAGGGGCCAGGCCCGGATGCGGGTCACCTGAGCCCCAAGCATGGGAGGTGCATGAGCTAGGCCCGAGAAGGCGGGTCTGGGGGCTAGGGTGGGATAGGGCCACCTGAGCCCAACTTTGAGAAGCCCGAGTAAGGGCGAGAAGCACAGGAAGCGCAGCATAGGCCCCAGAGAGGGCGGGAGCCCCAGAGAGGGCGAGGGTAGCGCGGGCAGCGCGGCACAGGCCCCAGAGAGGGCGAGGGTAGTGCGGGCAGCGCGGCACAGGCCCCAGAGAGGGCCGAGCAGAACAAGAGGCTCTGGAGTGAACAATTAGTCCCTGACTGGCAGGAAGCCCCGGAGAAGGGCGGGCGCGCGGTATACATCCCGGAGAGGGGCAGGTGCACGGCATAAGCGCAGAGAGGGGCTGACGTCCAGATAGGGGCCAGATTGATAAGAGCTCGACAGAGCTGTACAGAAGCCCAGTTGGGGCGATTAGGCCCAGGAGAGGGCGAGAGGGGAATAGAAGCCCAGGAGGGGTGAATATATGACAAGAGAACGTCTGGTACAACTGCGAGGCTTGGGGTGTGCTAAAGGGGAGGTTTGGAGGCATGCATTAGCCCTTAAGGTGGGGGTGCACTGAGGTACCCCATACAGACCAGGGGTAGTTCAACTTACACTGTGTATTAGGAGATAAAGGCAGCCTGCCTAATTGAACCAATTACCATCAAAGATGTGGCAGGAAAGGATAAGAGGGTGCTGGATCACCTAAGTTGACATGGCAGGGGGCACTAGCAGGACCACAGCCGCCCCGTGCCCCACTCCGTGACACCACCATTGTGCTAAGGCTGCACATGCTCAGTAAGAACACCTGGAGCCCTCTGGGACAGGACTGACATTACCTAGACAGGCCCTCCCCATAGGAGATCAGAGGTAGTCTGCCCCAAAAAAAGGGCTAGTGAAGCCTGACTCTTTGGTATGCCCTCTCTATCTGGACCAGCACCATGCCACCCCACTCAGAGGCCCTGCCGGTAACTCCCATCTGGACAACACCTATGGGACAAAGACCCCTTTCCAGCTTGGATAGGTAGATATCAACCCCACCACCTCTTCAACCAAGGACTTGGATTCTGCTTCTCTTCCCTACCTGGACTCCAACCTTCTATTGAGTCTCTTTCTCCTGCTGTCATTCTCCTCATTGTGAGCACATGTGTGAACCAATAACTTTATGGGTCAGTGTAGTGTGTTGTCTGTTTAATAAAACTGTTATTTGGACCCCTAAGTTGGGTTTTGCTTTACTATGGTTTGGCCCTGCTCCTTGCCCCTCTAACTTCTGTCTCATTTCTCCCTCTTCTGCTTCTGGCTCACCACCACCTTCAACACCTGTCCTGAGCTCCTCTCTGCTTCCAAACCTCCTGTTTCTTTGCCACTGTCTTATCCCCACTGCCTTTTCCCCTGTGCAACTAGGTTTCTGCCTCAGTTTATTTCCTGGCTGTCTCTTCCTTGCTACCACTCATCTGCCCTCCCCCCCACAATATCTCAGCTGCCTCAGTTTCCAGCCCCAAGCTCCCAGGTTTCTGTCTCTGTCTCTCCTGGATGTCTCCTCCTTGCCACCAGGCTTTTTTTTTTTTCCTCCCATGCACCAGTGACCTCGAGTAACCTTGGGGCCGTTTGATCTTAAGTAAACCCAAGCCTCACTTCCTCAGTAAGCTTGTCTGTAGTCCACTGGTTGTAATCCTGGTTCTGGCAACTTTCATTCCTTACACTTTAACTCTCTCTCTCACCTTGACCTTCCCCCAAGTATCCCAGGTACCCCAAGTGCACACATACATACTGTACCATCCAAGTTGGGAACTTACCTATGTGTAGGTGGGTTGTATGTGTGTGAACTGGTGAATGTGTGTGTGTATATGTGTGTACATAAATATATCATTATGTGCATGATATATGAATTGGTGATCTGTGTATGTGTATCGAGTGTGTGGGTATTGACAATTGATTTTTGTCTAACTTTTAGTGTGTAATGTGTATGTGCTTGAATTGGTGATAGGTATGCATATGCTTAGGCTGGTTTGGATGTGTATGTGCCTGAGCTGGTAGCAATATGGCTGCTGTGTAAGAGAACTTCTCTCTCTTTCACTGTCTCATCAGAACATACAGCATTTTTGCCCTTCTAGATTTGGTCATTGTGTGTCTCAAAATTCTTAGTTACAAAAGTGCTACCTGCTCCATAAATTTAATAGTATTACCCTGATTCTTTTCGGGGATTTTGTAATATTGCTGTTGTACATTTTGTTGTTTATCTTTTATTCACAAATATATTTGGCATATGTTACTGTGTTAAAAGGGTTGGAATCCATGGCCACTGCTAATTAACTCACTTGGCAATAATAGAGCCATACATCTGAAAGTGTATTGCTTGTATCTGTAGTAATAAGGTTAAATATAATTTGGGGAAAGAAATGTCATTAGTTCATTTAATTTTGTAATACAACTGCTACACATTAGTTGCTGTATTAGAAATGTGTAATTTAAAAGTCTCAGAACAGTTCATCAAGTATATTTATTCACTGGGTCAAGTTCTTCAAGTAGATTCCTGAAGAGACGCAGATAAACAGACTTGCTTGTTTGCAAGCTTCTGTTATATTAGCACAGTGCTGGCCTTTGCATAAATTGAAAGATTCTTTTCTGCAGCCATTGATCATAGCCTGTAATTGTATAAAATAAGAAATAATTTGATAAGGAAACTGTTGAGTTGATCTTATTACTTGCAGTTTAAAATTGTCTTAGAACTCAGCATTTTCACCATTTTAAGTGTGTTAATTCCATAGAAATAGCATTTACTCTTATCAGCCTTTTGAGCCTTTTCTGAAGTAATTTTAGCAACTGAATAAATAGTAGGAAAATCCCTTTCCACTTGGATGCCTGTTCAGAGTTCAGTTTAAACACAGTTCATGATCAGTAAAAATGATTGCATCTTTGCTGTATCTGGCCTACAGATAATGTAGGTGAATTGCTTAACTCTTGGCATACCCCTGAGGTCTGAGTCCTATCTTCTGTGAACATGTACTTTTCTGTTCCTTGCCTGTTCTTGGAATTGTAATGAGATTTCTTATGGATGCTATAGGCCCAGGCATGGAAAAGGAAGATAGTTAAAGGAGTAAATAATTGAAAATAGATAGTTCAATGACTTTTAACATTTGTTTGTGTCTCCCTGGCATTGAACTATATTTTCCCTGGGTCTGTAGGGAAGCTTCATTGTAATAGAATGAATATCTTTTTTTGTGCTTCTCTGGAACTCTGTAGGAATGTTGATATTTTAAATATATATATTTTTTGTACACAGAGATCATTTTTACTAGGGCCTGACAAAATTTGTAAACATAAACTGTTATGACTTTTGCAAAAATTCACTGTTGCATGCTCTTCTTGCTCTTGATCCTGCCCTACTGTAAAAATGTGTTCAGGAGGAAATAAATATGCTAAATAATTACATGCAGGTAACTGATACCATTTTTTCTGAGGCAGAAAACCAGTAGTCTGTTCAGATCAATGGGAGCTGTTAGGTACCCTATATATGTTGGAATCTCATGTATTTAGGAATCTAACTGTTGGATTCCTCCATTTGAAAAGTGTGGCAGGATGTTAAACCTTTGCTAAAATATTTTAATAGCTTTTATAAAATTATAGCTTTTATAAATAGTATATAAAATTATGGCAGGGAAGCTTGCTATTTTCAATGTTGCCATTTTAAAATCCCACTTCTCTGAAAGATATTCTACTTTAATTTTTTTTCTGTCATGAAAAAAACATTTTGGTTCTCTTTTTTCCCCGTAGTAGATTTCCTGCTAGGCTATTTTTCTTGAAGTTATCATGGTATTAAGAAAGGCTATTGCACAGAACCTGTAGGCTTTCAAAACCTGCCTCTTTCATCTGAACTTTCAATTAGTACACCATTGCAGTTTTTCATTTCTGTTCCATCTTGGCCATTTTCAAAGATGATGACATAAAATCACATCTGGTGATGTTAGCATTTTTTTCCAGGGCTGCTGCCGGTCAAATCTAAGTCAGAAACATCAGAATGTAGTGTTTGATTAAAAGTGCGCACCTTTTTTTTTTCCCCCTTTTTTTTTTTCCATTATCCCCACCACGAACTGCCAACTTCCTCTTCAACTGAGACCAAGTCTTTGAAAGAATATATAAAATGTGAAAAAGTAATATAACAGGGAGTCTGTGTGCTAAAGCTAAACAAGATAAATTCTTACAAAGTATTGCTGTATCAGCATGCTGGGGATATTGGGAGGTTTCTGTCTGTAGCTCCAGGTCACTGAATAGAAGAATAAAGAGAATCTATTACAATAGGACTAATGGGAGAAAAAACGCTGAACAGCACAAAGAGATGGAGAGGATATAGTTTAATGGTTTAGGGCTTGATCTAGTTCCCAGTGAGGTCAATGGAAAGATTTCTATTGATTTCCATAGTGACTGAGATGAGCCATAATAGATGAAATGCAAATACGTAGATTTGTTACACCCGCACTTCTAAAAAACAGGATGGCTATCTGTGTTCTTTATATTTTTGAGAGTGATTGAAGCTAGGTTGAAAACCAGGCCCTGTCCATTATAATTTCAGGCCCTTTAAATGCAGGATTATGATTTTGTCGTTGTGAATTATTTGGCTTCACAAATGGGAGGGTGGAGAATAGATTCTTTTATCCCATTTTACCCCAACCCCCTAATACATCAAACCCACACTACATATATGGTCTTCCCTGAAGAAACATGCTTACAAAGACCTGTATACTTAGGATTATTTTGATTGCTTTATAGCAGCATTTGCTAATGCCACTCTGGCTTTACTGGAGATAGTTTGTCCGTTATACACTCTTATTTTCAGGGCCCTGCAGCTGTTTGAATCCATTCTCTTTATAAGTTAACCTAGAAATTAGTTTTATTTTATTGCATATGAATATATTGGTTTAGCTCTTTTTGATTGAAAGAAAGCCTAATAATTTTTTTGGGCAATTCCAGGATTTCTATGTACTTGGCTTTGTCTGGACAATTTTTAGCAAACTCATATATAGGTGGGGCTAATTTTTAGTTATTATTTGAAATGCAGGGATAAGATATCTTTCTATGATGTTAATTGCAAACCAAGTTTAGAAATACAAAACTATTTTTCAAACTTACCAATATAACCACCCACTGTTTTTGGATAACATAACATATCCTTTTTAGTTGTTCATACAGCCAAATATCAGTTAAGATTGAGTGTACTGAAATATTGAAAACACAGTAGCACATGTTAAACATTAGGGTCTTATTTGACAAATTTGGATATTATTGATGAAGCTGAATCATGGAATTCCATAGAAATGCAATGGGAGGAAAGGTGTTATTCTCAGTTTATTCCCATTTTAAAAATCTACCATAAGGAACATTAAACATATTTTAAAATAATTTGATTCTCCAAGTTTTTTTTGTGTGAATGAAGAAAATCTCATCAAATAGCACAACTTTCAAATAGAAGTTGAGACAATGGGGAATGGGCCTATGAAAATAAAATGAACTGTCATGTGGCAGGTATAATAATGTTTTTGCATTTCCCAAATAAAAGCACATTTCTTTTCAAAATAAAAATGTCATTTAATGTAATGAAATTCTTTCAAGCAGAGGGACTAGAAGGAGAATGTATTGGAGATCTCAGAGATTTTTTACATTAATTTTTTACCCCAGTTTCACAAGGTCAGAAGGTATTAACAATTCAGCTAAGGGCATCAGTCCTGCCAGATAATATATATGTTTATCTTTATGCACTGTAGTTAATCCTAAATAGATTTCACCAACACTGAACACTGCATAAGTATCCAAGTTTATGTGTTTATTTTTCTTTATGGCCTGAGGCTAGCTTTTAAGAGTATCTTTTTTTTTAAAATAGATTTATAGATTTTAAAGTAAGAAGGGGCCATGAGTAAGCTTAGACTTTACCCTATGAAAGGAAGTCCAGATTTGAATAATGCATGAAGCTTTTCTTTGAAAGAGACATCTAGGTGTTGATGTAGAAAGGTGACTTAGGTGCTGCAATATGGTTGTATAATTCACAAGTTTTTGGTGCCTAGACATTCTGTACAATGTATCGGGGGGGAAGGGGATTTAGACTTCTGCTACATTAGAATAAAAGGTAAAAAATGCAGTTTGCAATATTTTGTGAGAGCAAACCTAATTTCAGAGAGCTGGACAGAGAAAAGTGAAATGGCATTTCAGTATTATACTGGATTGCAGTGAAGGTCACTTAGTCCAGTCTCCTGCTCAAGACAGGATCATCCCTGACTTGGGTCTATCCAGCATACTCTTGGTAATTTCCAGGGATTCAGATTCCAGATTAGTCTGTTCCTATGCCTGACCATCCTCATAGTCAGAAAGTTCCTGCTAATCTCCAAACTACATTTCCTCTGTTTCAGCTTGAAGATATTACTCTTAGTTCTGTCCCCTATATCCACGGGTGTCTGGTGCTTCTTGAGTTGGGGGGGCACATGCCCCCTCTGACACCAGTCAGTGGCTGGTGGGGGGCGGTCCACCGGCAGCCAATCCTGCTGACGGGGTGGGGGGGTCCCCCCACAGCTGATCTCATTCACCTGAAAAGTGGCTGCATTGCTTCCAGAACTCCCTTTTGCTGGCAGTACTGCTCCCTGGCCAGCACTAGCAGAGGCAGCACTGGTGCTCCTGCCTGCCCACCCTGCCTGCTGGATAAACAGGGAGTGCAGCCTAGCAGGGGGTTCAAGTGGGTGCACATGCACTCCCATGCATCCCCTGATCTGCATCCATAGACAAAAGCTCATTTTTATCCCCTCTATAATCACCTTTTAGGTATTTGAAGACTGTTAACAAATCCACCCTGTCTTTTCTTCTTCAGACTAAATAACCATAGTCTTTTCAACCTATCCTCAAAAATCTTGCTTCCTAGGCCTTTATTTTTGTTGCTCTACACCAGGCTCTTTCAAATCTGTCCACATCCTTTTTGAATGTAGGACCTAAAACTGGAAAAAGTGGCTGCATCTACATGTGCTCTGGGCGTGGGGGGCAGTGCTTTAATTAGAGTGGCTCTGAGAGCCACTTTAATTAAAGTACCCAAAGCATCTTATGTATCAGTGTCCCTGCATTTCAAAATGGTGGTGGGGTGCTTTATCTAAAGCTTGTTGAGTGAGCTTTAGTGAAAGTACCTCTGCCACCATTTTGAAGTGTGGGGACACTGATATATGAGATGCAGAGGCTGGATGCAGCAGGGTAATTACTACACTTTGTACCAAAAGTGCATTTTTTTAAAGTTATGCTTAATGTACAGTATCTTATTTTATAGTGCATTAGCACAATTTCACTTTTTTTTAATGTAATTCTTTAATGCACAGCAAAATAGGCTACTATGCATTAAGGCACATGTATAGATGCAACCAGTACTCTTTGCCTCACCAGTTTTTAATAAAATGGAAGAGTCACATCCCAAAGGAGTATGCCCCTCAACTTTTCTTGTCTCTGAAATTTAGGATCCTTACTCTAAGATGCAGAGATGCACTATATATTTTCATTTACTTGAGATTCGCAGCTGTGAATCATCTTCTGGAGTAAGATACCTACAGCAGCCATTTCCCAATAAATATAGCTGGGGGTGGGAGGGGAGAGACATCTCCTTTGTCGAGCCACAAACTCAGTTTTAGTTTAGAATATGTTTCCTGAGAATGCCAGCTGTTTTGGGGTCTCCCAAATTACATCAAGGTCTGAATCCTAGTTTAAAATAGGACATAAGCATTAGGGCTGTGAAAAGCTTCAGTTGTCAATGCAATTCAGAGGAGATTTGGCCTGATTTGGTGGCTGATTCTCTGAATCTGAATTAAATTGGGAGACCCATTAAAAGGTCTGAATCAAATCTGAAACCTCCAAATTAATTTGGAAAAGATTTAGAGAGATTCAAACATTTGGATCAGCCGAAGAGAGGCAGGCACAGCTAGGCAGCTGCAGGTTCTCCTGTGGCTCCTCTGGTTATGCCTGCCTCTTCCCTGGGTGGGGGGAAGCCCCCATGGCTGCCCTGTCAAGTCCCATCCCTCACCCAGCCTCAGCCTGCTGGCACTTAAAAAAAAATAAAAATAAAAAGCCCCACACTCACTGGCTGCAGCACAGGCTGTTGGGGCTCTGGGGCCTCCTGGTATCATCTTGCCATGCAGATCCCATGCCCTGATCATCCCCTCACCATCCCCTGATGGGGCCCCCACCCCACCTGGCCCCAGAAGTTCTGGAATAAAAAAAAAAAAAAACCCCACAAAAAAACACTCACCAGCAGTAGCAGCAGCTGTGAGGGCTCTGGTACCATGTAGCAGAGCCCCACCCCACACAGCCTCTGTCCTGGATTGCCCCCCTGCTCAGACCTACCCCACCCATGATGGCTGCCTAGCCCATCCAAACAAATTAAAAAAAAAAAAAGCCCTGCACTCACTAGTTCTGGCAGGGAGAATCAGGGCCTCTGGGCACTCGTGGTAGAGCCCTCCCTGTGCAGCATGAGACAGTGGGGACCGTTGCGTTTACCACCCCATCTGGCACCCACATGGAAGCTGCCCCATAGCATGGGTGCTGCGTGGCTTGCCTGGGCACATGCTGCTTGGGAGCTGGGGATGAGCACTATCAGGCTCCAGCTGAGACATGGAACCACCCCAGGTCCCAGACAGTTCACAGTGCTTAGGTGCCAAGTGTGTGGGGGGGTGATCTCTGCTGGCCTCCACTGCCCTGTGCTCTGTGCAGGGGCTCTGCCATGAGCACCCAGAGGCTCCAGTTGCCATTGCTGTAGCTGGTGAGTGTGGGGCTTTATTTATTTATTTTTTAATTGCCAGGATGCTAGGGTCGGGCTGGGTGGCCATTGGGGGTGAGGCAGGGGGGAGATCATGGAGCCCCCACAGCCCCTGCTAATACTGATGTGTGAGCCTTTTTAATTTTTTTTAAGTGCTGGGAGGCTAGGGCTGGGCAGGGGATGGGGCCGGGCAGGGCAGCCTTGGGGGTTTCTCCTGTGGCTCCCCCCACCTGGGGAGAGGCAGGCACAGCCAGAGGAGCTTCTGGAGAACCTGCAGCCTCTCAGCTGTGCCTGCCTCTCCCCAGCTGATCCGAATCTCCAAATCAGTGCTGAATCTTCAATCCTGATTTCGCTGAAACAAATGGAGACAGTGGTTTGAATCACTAAACCTAATCACTGTCCTCTAAACCATCTGAATCTGAATCCAAATTGAATACCTCCCTATTTACACAGGCCTAATAAGCAGGAGTTAGGTGCTAAGCTGCTCAGCACTGTCATGACTTCTGGGTGCATCTGAGCACACAGAAGCATTCCACTGAGCTTCTGTGGAATTTCAATTTTAACTATTTACATTTTAACTAATTTCAATTTAACTAACTTCTAAAATTTTAACTGCCTTTTTAACTACCCAAGGAACCTTGGTACATGCAAGGATAAGCAGTAGCTGAGGGCAGATTTTGAGGATCTAAATCTTGGATGTAGGTGCCTAAATCCTAGCTAATTTTTTTTTCTAGACTAAACCAGTGGTCTTAATTTCAAGACTGAGCCTCTAAATCTTATGTGACTTATCCATTTGTAATTATTATTATTATTAGGGATGCACCAATAGAGATTTTAGGGGCTGATACTGATGATTGACTTTTAATGAAGCACATTGGCCAGTACCAATCTAATTGCTGATATGCAGCTGGGTAGCTTGGAGAGCAGCCTCTGGCTGGTAAGGCTGTTTTCGGGGGAAGGGGTAAGTGGGGAAGGAAAGGGAATGTGGGGGGAAGATTGAGGGCCCTGCAGTGAGGAAGGGAATGGGGCAGGCACTGCACAGCTGAGGCAGGCCATGGGATGGAGCTACAAGCATTTGAGGAGATGGGGGGGCAGCTCCCATCACTACACACACCCCAGAAGGGCATGGAGCAGGTGCCCCTGGATCTGCATGCAGGATGAGAGGAGGCTGCTGCTGCAGGCTGGGGCCAGGGGCAGTACCAGGCTCTTCCTGGTGGAGGCTTGGGCCAGGCTGTGCTTGGGATGGGTGGCAGTGGTATTGGCAGCAGGGCTATGGAGTGGGGGCTGCAGCCAACCCAAAGTTTGCTATAGCCCCACAACCCCTCCTCCCAGTGCCACCATTGCCTGCCCTGAGCACAGCCCACCCAGCCTCTCACCAGGAAGAGCCCAGCACTGCCTTGGTCCCAGCCCACAGCAGCAGCCCACCCTTGCCCCATGCATAGATCTAGAGGCACACATCCCCCATGCCCTCCCAGAGTGCATGCAGCAGCAGGAGCAGCCCCCCATTCCCCACGCCCCCTGGATGAGCTGCTCATGGCTCCATCCTGCATCCTACCCCTGCTGTGCAGTACCTTCCCCTGCCCCTGCCCAAGCCCCACTCCCTCCCTCACCATGGGGCCCTCAATTTGCCCCCTCCCCATGCCCCTTCCCTCACAATAGACTTACCCATCTGCTCTCCATGCTTCCAGGCTATGCTTTTGGCCTCCTGTGTGCATGCAGCTGTGTGCATGCATGGAGCATTTATCAACAACATTAGCATCCATATCATCCAAAAAAAGCCAATTGCCGATACTGTCAATTTTCCTTATATCAGTGCTGAGGCAATATGGGACCAATGTATTGGTGCACCTCAAATCACCAATTACTTGTGGTAACTAATGTGCTAATTACATTGTCTTTGGTTGTGATTCAAAGTCTGTTGAAGTCAGTGCAAAAACTCCCACTGATTTCAATGTGCTTTGGATTCAGTCCACAACCAGTTATGCAGGAGCAGGTTTGTGATAAACAAATGTCAACCTCTCTTCTTCCCTACTACCAAACAAAAATCCTGTCATTCGTCTTGGTTCCACTCTTATCACTAGCAGTATGGTTAGTATATTTAATAACTCTAAAGTCATTTTCAAATACAACTTTCCTAGAAAGGGTATAAAAACTAATGCAAAGAAAATCAGTTAAAGAAATTTTTAGCAAGCCAGGAAGGACCTTACCAAATGCCTCTTATCATTCAAAAGTTCCTCTTACTCCTTATGAAGCTGTTTGGCAGGAATGACAAAGAATACTAGAAAATAATCTTGTGATAACATATGTCCCTGAAGAAATGAGGAACAAGTCTTCAGAAAGTAATTCAGAGAGACATAGTTTTAAATAGTGAATAAAAAATCAACTTAAAAAGTGTTTAACATCCTTTGCATGCAGCATGTGTCACAATTACATATTTTCAACACATTAACTACAAACTGCTCATATAATTTGTTTTCTGCTTTTTTATCTATGCAAGGAGTAAAGGCACAGAAATCCAGTGAAAAAGTCTGATGTCCAAGCTGCTTCTCTAGTATTTGTTAGCAGTGTATCTTGTATTTAAAGATACAGTTTTGTTCCTGTTTACCAGACTGTATCAATCTATCTGGAATCTAAGGCTAAGTTCAGACATTCAAGAAACTTGAGGCAGAAATGCCTGAAATATCACCCATTACTCAAATCACCATAGGTTACATTAGAAACTAACAGAATAAATGTTCACTGTTTGGTAAGATGGGGCTTGGAGCCTACCTGCATTGTCCGAGGCCAGCAGGAGGGTGGAACCCCTGCATGCCTCTCAAGAGTCTGCCAATCAGCTACCCCTGATTGGCCAGTGCAGCCTCTTCCCTCAGCCATGCTCCCCCCCCCTCCACCCCACCATCTGGCTGCTGTCAGCACTGGTGGCTGAGGGAGGGGGAATGGAGCCTCCCTGCCATGTGGGCCTCCCCAGGTTATTGGCTTGGGTCTTGAGAGGAACCAGGCCTGGCCCTCATGGCAGAGGAACTTTATTCCTCTGCCTGTCCACCACCAGTTCCCAGTGCAATGAAAAATCATGAAAGACTCCAAGTTTCAGGTTTAAAGAGGCTGATCTGGACAGGGGGAATGGAAACCCTCTGAAATGTGGACCCAGTCAAGGCCCCCCAAGACAAGCCAGGAAGCTGGGAGGAACCTGTATGGTGGGGGGTGAGTTCTGTTCCCCTCCCCCCACCTGGCCACTCAGGGAGGAGACAGAGCCTTTTTTGTCTTTTCTCTGACAGCCTGGGGGCAGAGCTGAGGTGGTGTTCACCCAGAGCAGATGAACACTGGCAAAGGCTACCAGGCCACTGAGCAAGGGGGCCCCTGGGATGCTGGTGCTATGCGACTTACCTTGACTTCTGATGGAATCTGGTACAGAAGTTCATAAAGGTCTCTAACCTAAAGTGTTTTAGTACAACACCACATCCAGGGTTAATTTAGAGCCGGATCTGCCATTTTTAAAGTACCCAATGATTACAGTGTTTGTTGCATGCTTATCATGTTGTGAGTGTAACATCTGTACCAAGCCTTTTTTCATTTAATTGTTATTGTTGTACTCTTAAAATTTTATTTCTGCTCTCCCCCTCCCCTTTAGGTTTGCTTTATTCTATTTTAGAAGTATTCAATAGAAATAAAAAGTCTGCCTCATCTTGTAGACACTATAAAGACCTACCAAACTCATGCTGGTTTTGGTCCCCACTGAAGAACACTCAGTCGCTGCAGGGCATTGCAGATTGAAATGAATACAAAATTATGCTACAATCTGTATTCTGCACCTAAGATTAATAAAATATAAAGAAGTCATTAATTAAGTATTCATGTGGAAGTTTGTGATGTGTGAGGATTTTTTTTAATGTTTCTCTATATTAACTTCACTGTTTCACTTTGATCCCATTGGGGGGATTGGATACCCTTGTGTTAAATTTTGTTTTGAATTTAACTACTTTGCATTTGTGTAGATGACTTGTAGAAGACTAATATCATCGGTATATAGTTTTCAGTCTAATATAATTGGTTTCAGAATCTAGCAGGGGCTAGAGAGCTTTTTCAAGTAGCACTGACAGTTATGGATATTTTTTGGCAAATGACTAAAGAAATGACACACTGACATTTCAGTGTTATTGTTTCTTAATGATTTCCATTTCAGATGAGTTTTACACATAAGATATTCTACACCTACACCTGGGAAATCATCTAGTTTCTGAGAATATGCCCATAGAACCTCACTGGGCAATTAAGAAGCATTGTGCCTTATCTCAAAATATCTGGTCCCCAAGCAACCTTTAAGGAAAACACCAAATATTAAATGGCAGAAGTATTTTTTTTTATCTGTTACATCATCATCAGAAATAAAACTTCTTCAGATCAAATTGCGGTCCTAGTGACAGCAGTAAAAATGAATATATGAAAATTGTCAAAACTTTGCAAATAGTTCTATTGATAATGGAATGAGTACAATCCATTTCTCAGAACCTTAGCTCTGCTGTCTCTACAACATTAACAGAATAATGAGAGAGAAAAAATTAAGAAAAAAGAACATTTTTTTTTATGGAACTAAGCCAATATACACAAGTTACTTAAGTCCTGTTGCATATACCACATTTACGCAGTCACTTCCCCAGTAGACCTGCACTTTGATACTGATCCACTGTTACAGTTCTTGGCCTTTGAATCAGAACCTCTAGTTGGCTTTATTTTGTGGACTGATGTCATACTGAAATGCAAACAGGTGGTTTGGCTTCCTCCACACACAGTTTTTCTTGTTCTCTGGATTTTCATAAAATTCAGAGGCATACGAATGCGATCAGGTGCCCAGGGCAGCTGTGAAACATGGGGGCACAGGCAACTTTTACCTGTTGCTGCTCTGCTAATGTGTTGATAGTGCAGCTGCAGCTGCAGCAGTGGCCATTTTTTTTCACCCTCCCACATCAGTGCCCAGGGCATCTGCCTTTGTTAACCTGCCTTACATCAGTTATTCAATTAAGTTTCCACCTAGAGAATAGTAACCAATAAGGAAATTTGCTGTGGGAATGTCAGTTTCACAGAAAGATGTAAGAATGAATTAAATGAATGGGTAGCACTATGAAGTAAGATGAAGTAAAAGTAGCAGATTAGAAAACCGGTAGGGCTGTACAAAGCTTCAGGTGCTGATTTGATTTGGAGGAGATTTGGGCCAGTTCAGTGGCCAAATCTCCAAATCCCCCTCCAAATCAAAGCCCCAAACTCACCGGCTGCAGTAGTGGCTTTGAGGCTTCTTGTAGCTCATGGCAGAGCTTACCATGCCATGCAAGATAGTGGAGGGCACCAGGGATTGCACCCCTCCATGTGGCAGCTGGTGAGTCCTGGACTTCAATTTTTTTAAGAGCTGGTGAGCTGGAGGGGGGGGGTTGCAACAGAGCCCCCCACACAACACAGGGCAGTGGGGGAAAGCAGGGATCACCCCTCCACCAGGCAGCAGCTGGTGAGAGCCTGGCTTTTTTTTTTTAAAAGAGTGGGGAGCTGGGGCAGATGTTGATGGGGCTGGGAGAGTGGGCGGGGGATGGGTCTGATCTGGAGATTTGGCCAGTTTGGCAGCGGCTGAATCTCCAAATCAGATTCAGCCAAATCTATTCAGGACAGTGATTGGAATCACTGAATCGAATCACTGTCCCCCGAATCAGCCATATCCAAATCTGAAGTGAATACTAGCCACTTTGCACAGGCCTAAAAACCAGCTCTTGTGAGTAATACACATTGCAGTGTCTCGTATAGGGTAACATAACAAAAGAAATGATTAAGGATTTAGCAATATGTCCTTAGTGGGATGCAGAGAGACATAATCATAAATCACAAAATAGTAACTGGAATTATTAGTATTAGTATTATCGTTTTTGTCTTTCTTTTGAAGTTTGTTTGAATCCATAAATACTGGGGGAATGTAGGGAGCAGTTAGCAGCTAAATTAATAAACTGGAACTTTCAAGGGCATGCCACAGTGTTCAGATTAATGCCTGCAATAGATACCGCGTTCAGTCTAGTATAAATCAATAATATTAATAGATTACCATATTCAAAGTTATGTGAGTACCAATTAATTTCAGCAAATAAATGGAAATCATGAGGTATTTTCAATGAGAGATCTTGGAAGGAAAGAACAACGACTAAATAGGAAATGCAAGTAATAGAGAAATAGGCAAGCATTCAAACAGACACAAAGACAATGTCAAACTGATTATTAATACACATACAAGGAAAGTGAGATAGGGAACATGTAACAAAGCAATATAAATTTGCATCCAAGTCATAACCAGTTGTAAAAAGGTGTCTTGAAATTAGATTTGTACAACCAGTGCATGCCAGCTTCTTCATTGCCCAGTGAGGCTCTAAGAACATTTTTCCTATAAAGTTGCTTCTTGTTTTCTGAGGTATATGTAGCAGTAAGCCTGGCACTTAGATAGATAAGCATATAGCAGATTGTCAGTGTGGAAAGATGCAAGGATAAAAAAGTTGGCCAAAGCTGTGAGGAAAAACAAAGGACTGTCTAATCTTGTGAGTGCACAGAGCAGATGGCATCAGCAACATGGCAAGACACAAAGTGACAAG
Source organism: Crocodylus siamensis (assembly GCF_052110815.1). NCBI lineage: Eukaryota > Metazoa > Chordata > Crocodylia > Crocodylidae > Crocodylus > Crocodylus siamensis. The sequence goes on from NC_143399.1 coordinate 61,514,160, forward strand.
AAAAGGGCAAGTGACTGAAGGGGATGTCAAACAAAAATAATGATGCAAAAGAGACTTGCAGCTTTTCACAGCTACAAGCATCACCCTTGAGGCTAAGTTCAGTCCCATGGCAACAGCAAGGCAGCTGATTTAATAGGCACTGGGTTTTTTTTCAACAATAAGTTCTAAGAAACTGGAAAATTCATGATGTTTGAGAAGCATCCTCAGCCTACTTTCAGAAACTACAGAATTAGAATAAACATACCTGAGTGTTAGATATGGAGAAACAATTATGCAGTACAAGAGGTGGGATGCATGTAGGTATTATGTCTGAGGTTTGTGTATGGTACAATAAAGGAATAGATAAGTTATACCCCACACAAACCTAACAGGGTGCTGCAAATAACAGGCCAGCAGTTAGTATGTAAGACAGTTAGTGAGGTTGTATTGTCACTTATGTGTACCAATAAGAGCTGCCAACAAAGTGGATGTTAGCAAAATGGCCACCATGCTATCTAAGAATTGTAAAGAAATCCTTTCTAAAATGCTCCCCTAGAGAACTGGCTAAATTGTGGATATCAGAACTTGCAACATTAAAGACCTATCTGACAATGCCAAACATCCATCTCCCCTGGCTGAGGAAAATCCATTACTGTGGAGAGTAAAACATAAACAAATATGAAAAGATCAATTGGACCAAGAAGCTTTGCAGCACTAGGAATGTGTACCCCCACAGTGTAATACTCCAGGAACGTTGTTTAGTTTCATCTTGTTATCTAATCAATGTTCTTAAGCACTTGGTCACATGCTTTGACCAGTCATTTTTCCTAGCTCTCACTAGCTGTCTCATGCCCCTCATGCTTAAATACACCTGGTGCAATATAAATTTATGCTTTTAAGGGATTCTTCACTTCTGTTTTCACTTATTTTAAGTTCAGTGACATGTCAAACATCTTTTAGACACTTTTAAAAAGATTTTGTGCATTTTATTGCCAACTTAGAAAAAAATTCCATTTAAATATAAAAAAAAATTATGACATTTAGATCGAAGCACATGTACCTATGCAAGAACATTGCCAAAAACTAGACTATTATCTGTGCAGTACATTTTATTACTTTAATTATGGTTGTGAAACTAAGGTTACATACAGGCATTACATTTTTATTGGAAGAAACACAGGTCTCTATGAGTAGAAACTATGGCCACGTCCAGACGAGCATGCACCCTTTAAGATGGGGCAAGAGGCATGTGCGGGAATGAAAAAATGTTCCCTGCACTGCAAACTTGCAGCCTGCAGAGAAAATTAGACCCCTGCATATCCAGGGGTCTAAAAACACCCAAAGTTTAAAAAAGCAGAGCAGGGTCTGGGACCATGTCCTAAGAAAACTGGAGGCTGGGTCCTCCAGGAAGATGCTCTGACTGCCAGAGCATCTCCATGGTCAGCCCCTCACCCTGGTGCTGAAAGTGTGTGCTTCAGCACCAGGGCTTCAGAGCCAGTGAGTAAGGGGGTCAGGGGGGCTGGAGGAGGAGGGAAGGGACTATGCAGGGGGACCCTCCTGGCAGCTGGCCCAGAGGGGCAGATGCCTCATCCTGATGTGGCAGGTGCACAGCAGGTCATAGTCAGGCAGCAGCCCCCACTGCCAGACTATTGCAGTGGGTAGAGGGTGTAGGGAACTTTCCGGGCTGCTTCAGCAGTCCAGCTGGCACAAGGGGTAGTGTCCCCAGTTACCAATTGCCTGGGCCCCAGAAGCTCTGGAGAGCGAGTAGCCCTGAGCTATTTGCCAGGCCAGCTTTTTTTACTGATGGTGCCAGGACAGGGCAGCTTTTTATATTGCTGGAGACAGCACAGGTGCTGGCTCTGGGGTCTAGCTCCCTCTAGCTGCAGATTCGGGAGGAGCCAGGCAGAGTTATTTTGCCCCAAGTGGCACAATTTGCTTCTCAACAAAATGCATGCACAAGCATGTGCGCTGGGGCAAAAAGCGCCGGCTCAAATTTGCACCACTTCTATTGAGCTGCTGCAAGCGCGCATGCTTGCATGTGTGAATGCACCCTATGAGTATATAGGCATTCACACAGTTTCTCCAGGAACAGAAATGGCTGTTTTGGGGGGAAATAATGCATGTTTGATCCAGTAGAGGTCACTCCTGGGAGAGTTTCTCTTGGAAAAATGAAAGTTTGTACACTTAAAGGAATAGCAAGAACTGGCAGAAACCCTTTCACTCCAAGGTTGCACCCTATTGAAAACAGGTTATGTCTTATATCCTTTGCATAAGAAAACTGCCATATAATAGTGGCTGGAAAGACTTGGAAAGTAAAATTGAAGTGATCCAAAACTAGCCTTGAAACGCTGTTTAAACCTGTCAGGAAGATGAAAGAGCATTGTACTTTCTTGCTACGATTATAACTTCAGAATGGCAAGTGATAAAAGTGGCACTGGTTTGAATTCTTCCAACAATTTTCAACAGCATTTCTGAACTTCATGTAATGCCTTCTTATCAAAAGAAATGCTGAGGATAAGGTTTTTGTGTAGAAAATAGAACTTTCAAGGTTATGGTTATGTGCGCAGATAATGGGCACAAAGGGTATAATAATTAGCAGAACATAGATCAATAATATAAATAGATCACTTTATTCACAGTTATTTGAATTCAAGTTAGAGAAGATAAACAGAGGTAATAAGAAACTGTTAATTAAGGCTTTTGGAATGGAAAAAAGGAGTGATGAGATGACAAAAAAGGAAGTGAACTATAGAGAGATAGTGGGAGAGAGAAGTACAAACCTCTGAGTGTACTGACACTCACCAGCTAACTTTAAAGTACAGAGAGAATATTGGGAGAGCATAATGCAAAAGTAGAAGAAAAACCACGTCAGGTACAAAAGCATGCCTATATTTTTCACATAAGAATAGCAGAAATGAATCAACAGGTCACATTTATATGACTTGGTGACCTGGTTTTTGTGTTGTTGGTTAGTTTTTTTTAAATCCACAGTCTTTCACCTGCAATACCATGTCTGTTGTTTGTCTTTTATTAACCATAGTGAAAAGGAAAAAAGGCAGACAAGGTAGTGAAGGGGGACCTGAATCATTAATGTATACTTTAGAATAAGAGATAAAAAATGCAGCCTACAGTATTTTGTGAAAGCAAAACCAATTTTAGAGAGTTGGAAAGAGAAAAGTGAAATGATATTTCAGTATTATAATGGATTATAGTGAAGGTCACTTAGTCCAGTCCCCTGCTTAAGGCAGGATCATCTTTGACTTGTGCCTGTCCAACCCGCTTTTGGTAATCTCCAAAGGATGAAGAGTTCACAACTTCTCTAGTTAACCTGTTCCTATGATCACCCTCATAGTCAGAAAGTTCCTGTTAATTTCCAACCTACATTTCCTCTGCAGCTGCTTGAGGCCATGACTCTTAAATCCTGTCCCCTACACCCACAGAGGAAACCACATTTCCACCCTCTCTGTAATCACCAGGAATCCTGGTTTTCTCCGATAAAAAAATCCCCCATTTTCAGCTTTAAACAAGTAACCCAAAATCCACATTTTTGATGATTAAAATGAAACACCACTAATATATAGAGATAGATACATATATATCTATCTCTATATATTAGTGGTGTTTCATTTTAATCACAGAAAAATATGGATTTTGAGTTACTTTGTAAAAATTGAAAATGGGGGATATTTTTAAATTGGAGAAAAATCAGGACCCTGATATTAATCACCCTTCAGGTATTTGAAGACTGTTATCAAATCCACCCCCAGTCTCTTCTTCTTCAGACTAAATAACCATAGTCCTTTCAACCTAGCCTCATAAATATTGCTTCCCAGACCCTTAGTCATTCTTGTTACTCTGCACTAGACTTTTTTCATCTGTTCACATCCTACTTGAACTGTGGGGTCTAAAGGCCTCATTGGCTACAGTGGAAGAAACATTTCCCTTGATTTGTGAGTTGTATTTCTGTTAATACAACCTAGTATGCTGTTGGCTTTTTTTTCCCTCAACAGGAATTTGGTTCATAATCAGATTATGGTCTACTTCAACCTCCAGGTCCTTCTTTGCAGTATTGCAGCCTAGCCAGTCATTACCTAGTCTACATGTGCGCATGCAATTATTTTTTTGAAGTGCAGGACTTTGCACTTGCCCTTGTTGAAGCTCATCTGCTTGGTTTAAGATGATTATTACAGGCTATCCACATAATTCTGGATCTTAGCCCTGCCCTCCAGAGTCTCTGCCACTCCACCCAACTTGGTCAAGTGTGCACTCAATCCCATGGTCCAAATAATTAATGAAGATGTTAAACTACTGCATCCAGGATATACCCCTGGGGAATCCCCTAGATACCTCCTCCTAACCAGACATTGAACCATTGATGATTACTCACTAAACACGATGATCCAACAAGTTATGTAGCCATCTTACAGCACTTGAATCTGTATTTCCCTAGGTGGTCAATGAGAATGTTGTGAGAGACAGTATCAAAAGTCTTGCTAAAGGTATATCACATTCACTGCTCTCACCCCAACTACAGAGCTTGACATGTTATCATAGAAGGAAATTATGTTGGTCAGTGTCACTAAGTCACTGTCAACCTCCTGGAGTAGGCTTTGGATGTCTCAGTGACCAGAGCTAGTCCTTTAACAAGGTGGCACTGTGTTATTTCCTCCTCAGAGTAAGGCTGTTCCTGTCCTCACTTGTTCTCACCTGCCATGACTTTGATGGAAAAATTACAGGACCTAATGTTCAGTCTAGGACCAGTCATTGTCCATGGCGGGAAAAGCAGCAGAGACCACCAGTCCCCTATACACCTGTGACCCTATGGACCAATCAGCACATCTTAGGGGCCTGAATAGGAGTCCTCTAACCCCTACACTCCCACCTTGAGCCTCCAGGCTAATATAGTCTTTAAGCCTCAGATCCTTAGAAGGGGTCTACATTCAGTGTTAATATTTAAAGTATTATTTGCACCCAGCCTCATAGCTGAAGGCACCTGGTCTGCCTCCCAGGATACCCAAGAGTCTGTTCCAAATAAGTAGAGCAACAGAAGAGCAGCTTGACTGCTTCTCATTTGTCTGTTGCTCAGCTGGCTCTGTTATCCACTCACTGCTGCACCTTCAGTCTCAGGGGCTTTGTAGGGCTTCCCATTGATTCTTTGCTGCAATCAGGAGCTGCTTCCACTGCACAGCTGGGACTAATAAACCCTGTCACGGGAACGTCCAGACTCTGATTAGCTGGCCAGCTGCCTGGTATCAGAGCTGTTGCGGAGATCTGCCCTTGCCTCCAATCATAGAAATAGGGTTGGAAGGGACCTTGTAGATCTTCAAGTCCAACCCCCCGCCAATCAGGAAACCTGCTCCCACCAGTGCTCATCGCTGCCACTGGCACCTGACCTGACCAGTGTTTCTGGCATGGCTGGAAGTGCAGGATAGCTCCAGTCTGGTTTTGTCATCTCTAGGAATGTCTCAGCATCCAGGCCAATCCTGGTTGCCCCACAGGTAAGGAAGGAGGTGTAAGCAGGATGTTTCTCCCCTCTAGCCCACTGGCTCTGCTACTATCAGGCATGGTTTTCTCTGGTGAATCCTTGCTGGCTCTTCCTGACCACTCTATTTTCCTTTTGGTGCTCCAGAATGGGTTCCTGGAAAACATGCCCCCATGATCTTTCTAAGTATTGAGGGAAGGCTGACTGGTCTGTAATTTCCTGGATCCTCCTTTCCTTTCTGAAGATTGGCACTATATTTGCCCTTTTCCAGTCATCAGGTTCCTCACTGAGCCTCCATAAGTTCTTAAACAGGATTCCTTGTTAATCACTGTGAATAAAGCTTCTGTATTGAAAAAAACCCGAATATTGGTGAAATGTACAAGCACTATCTTCTGAGAAAATAGTTATTTCCAACAAACCATGGCAATGATAACGCCTGTTTGCTTAGAAGAGAAGATGTGGTGTTCGTCAGTGCCAGATACATGTAGGTCTAAATCATTGACCCAAGAGAGCTACTTATACTAACTGAAGATCTGAACTTTTAATTCCAAGAAATACCATGAAAAGTTAATAGTGTGAATAGGTGGCCTTCTTAAAGTATTTATATGGCTCCCATTTCTGGAAAAATTTACATGTTTACAGTTTTTAATGCATTTGTCTTGAATGTGATTGTGAAGTCTCTCCATTTTTCAGATGGGAAACTACAGCACTGAAATGATGGGGCCCAGATCAAAAACAGGAAGGAGATGCCTATGAGTTATTTACTGCAGAGCCTAAATGTTAGGTGCCTGACACCCACCGTGAAACACAAAACCCTATATGAGGTACCTACAATCTCTGTGTACAAAATGAAGAAAATTGGACATCTCAGAGTAGAATCTGAAACAGCCAGTACACTGAGCAGGAAACCAACTAAAAGAAACATGCTCAGCCTGTAGTTGTTGAGACTTATTTGGGTAAGAACCAAAGCGCTGGTGTGTTTCTTAAATCCACTTTCACTTGGAGCTAGATTGATTTGAAGTGATGTGTATGTATACGTCTCTTGACAGTATAGCTCTCATTGAATTCAGTACATTGGAGATCTTAAGATAATGAGCTTGAAGATAAGAAGACCAAGCATACAATTCCTTTGAGATTGAAATACCTCAGCCTTTCTTCCTGTTGCTCACTTTTAGACCATGAAGTTGTTAATCTAAATTAATTTAATTGGAGTAGCTGAAAAAAAGAGGGGCTAGTTGATGTGCAAATGGGCTTGTCTTTTTCTTGTATAATCTTAGCTATATTGGAAGAAGTATAAAGTTAAGCATGTGCTTTGCTGAATTATTACTGTCACATAATTTGCTCATAATTTCACAAGTTTTCAATGAATACATTTTATAGCACAGAACCCTAATATTTTGCTTAACAACTCTTCTTAACAGTAATAGAAATCATGCAATGAAACTCCAGGTGTTTTCTTTTATATCGTGCAGAATTTGTCATCTGTTGCAGACATAGTGAGAATCCATTCCTGAACCTATATATAAGGACTTTAAATTATACGTTTTTCAGAATATGTCTAAAATTTAGTGTTTAGATTTCTTCTTATTGCTTATTAGCATCATCACATTACAAATGTTGACAGGAAAATTGTAAAAGGTTTTGAAATTCATGTTAGAATGCTACCTAAAACTTTAAGCTGATTTCTAGAAACATTATCATTATGGGTGCAAATAGAAGGTACATTACCTAGTTCAGCAGTTGCCCTTAGATGTGTATAAATAGATAAAATGGTATGTTTATGGGCATGTTGCTACTACAATCAAGGTCTTACATGAAATGCACCCCCATACCACCTGAATAGGAGATAGGCAGGTGCAGCCTCTGCTCAATAGCATATTTTCAGGGAGCTAGGATCAAATGAGGCATAGGGGCAGTTCCTGGGGAGTCTATGTGGTGGGTCTGCTTCACCTAGTCTGTGGGGAGTCTGTCTCCTAGCTAGAACATCCTAAGCCCACACTGCTATATCAGGAGCCTCAGCAGTAGCAGCAGCTAAGTGCAGAAAGCTGAAGCAGGTAACAATACAGTTCCCACCCCCCACCACATCCTGCTCTCCAGTGGTTGCGATAATCCTTGACCCCAACCCTGAAGGAACTCACTATGCCTCTTCAGTGATCCTTGGATTAGATTCTAAAGTTACTCATAAATAACTATATGCAGAAAAGTGTTCCTTCTTAGTCTGAGGCTCAACCTTCCCCTCAAAATAATTGAAAATTCATTTCTAATATTAAGAACTTAAATATTAAGAATCTAGTATTAAGAACATATTTAATAAAAAAAATGAGATGCTGTGAATGCAGAGTGAAGAGTGACTAATAATGATATACACACACACACACACACACACACACACACACACACACACACACACACACACACACACACACACACACACACACACACACACACAACCTGAATGTCAAAAGATGTTCTTTGATTTTTTTTTTTTTTTTTTTTTTTTTTTTTACATTAAGTTTCTAAACTATATGCCTTGGCCCCTTTTTTAGCCAGGATCTTTTTTAACCATATGTAACACTTGGTTAGAGAAGAAGAATGTAAAAAAAATATATATATAAAAGGAAAAAAGATTGATTAGAGCTTTTGATGTAGTTTAGAAATATTTTACATAACTATTTTGAAGTAGTGTGCAAATCATTTAGTTTTGATCCACAAATTCTATGGCTCTAAAACATATATTATATTCTGCCTCCATTGCAGAACAGGGCAGGGAGGCTCAGTGCTGCTGCTGGGAGCTCACACTGGCCATCCTGCCATGGCAAGGTGCCCACTGCCCACCTGGCAGCAGTGGGGGCACAACTCTGTTATCACCACCACCACTGCTAGACAGGCAAGGGGGTGCATGGTGACATGGCTGGAGTGGGACCCCCAGCAGTGGCAGCGAGCCTCCCTTCCCTCCCATGCTGGGTCCTGCCCAAAGGAGTGTGCAGCCCTCTAGGGGAAGGGCAGCAGGATGGGGATTCTTGAGCCTGCAGTGGGCAGACCACATCCTCCCCAAAACGTTGGTCTCCACTCTGGCTGTGCCACCTGCAGGGGCAGGAGGCCAGGGCAGGAGCAGGGCTTCACAGTCCATTCCAGGTATAGCAGCTGCTGCCTCCCCACCCTGCTCTACTGCTGGTGCAACAGTGACTTGGATGCTTCTGGGCAGGTCAGGGAGCTGCAGACCCTGGCCCTGGTCCTATAGCCCTAGCAGTTTGGGGCTCCAGCTGGGTTGGGGGAGGCAGGAGGTGGTGGGTGCTTAGTGAGGGGCACCAGCAGGGCTGGGGGGCTGTAGGTGCAGAGTGAGGGGCACTGGCAGGACCAGGGGACTGTTGGTGGGGAGTTAGGAGGAGTGTGGGGTGCTGCAGGTTAGGAGTGAAGGGCCATGGTGAGGAAATAGGGTAATAAATGGGGTCATGCTGATGAAAAGGTTGGGAAGAATTGCCTTATTGGTTTTGGTGGGATGAAGATTTCACCCATTAACTAAGGGTAAAATGGATGAACTAACTGTAGCCAACATACCATAATCCACTATTGTGCTTAAGTTGTGGGCATACATGTATATGTATAAAATATGTATCTATTAAATTAAAAGAAGAGCACTTCCCCAAAAGTAAAATACTTGTACATTTCAGATGTAGTACATAAATCAATTCATTACTCCCTAGAAATAATTTGAGTCGAAGCTTGCTGTATTTCTTTAGAGTCTAGAGTATGGAAAATGTTTTTAAAAGAATGCTAAACTCTTACAAACAGGAACTGAAGTTATATACCTCTTAAAACATGTCAAAGTTTTATAGATCAGTTATAAAGTTATATAGCACCAATATTATCATAATGTAGCAATGATTATCTTACTAAATAATAATTATTATCTTTGGAATAATGTGTTGTACCTGCTGTAGGCAAATGAAAGCAATTAGAGTGCTTTCTTGCATATCTGTGTGTCAAATTAGTCACACACACACACACACACACACACACACACACACACACACACACACACACACACACACTTTATGCATGCTTGTGTCTATCTTCCAGGAACAAACAGTTTTTTATGCCTGCTTCAAAGCCTATTGAAGTTGATAGGAGTATTTCCATTGGTTCCACAGGGCTTTGTATTGGGCCTGTAGCATATATGTGTATATTGATTTTTTTTTTTTTTTTTTTTTTGAAGCCAGTCTTGAAAGGAGGAACTCTGAAAGACTATTTACAAACCAATTTTAGCAGTGATTATCTTCTACATTTTCTTTCCTCTTATTAGATATTTGTATTTGACTTCACAATTATGCTTTTCATTAAAGTTATTCAGTACATGGAACCTGTTAAATACGGCTGCTTGCACACATAAATAAGCCTCCAAAACACCAAAATGTGCTTTACTGGAAGAAGCAGTGCATTACTTTGACCTGGCTCTTCAGCATCTGTATAGATCAGGTGCTTTAGTGGGGCTTTCTGGCACTTTTATTTAAAGTTGTTTCAATCACTCAATCTATACAGGCACTGCAGAGCCAGTCCAACTAACACGCTGACTCTTCTGGACATGTGCTAGGACAATGGGGGACCGTGCCAAATTTAAAGTAAAGCACAGGTTTTGGGGGTTTTTTTCTCCCCTTCCCCCCATGCCTGCAAGCAGCCTCTGATGGATTAAAAAGCTAAACTATAGAGCGAAGATGAAAAATGCATCCAGTTGTCTGTGGACAGACTTTATATCTTATTTTAGTAATAGCAAGGCCACTTTTAACTTGAATTATCACTACTTCGCATTCTTAACAACCTTCACAGGAACTAGAGAGTGCGTGTGTGTGTGTGAACTATACAAATAAACATACAAAAAACACCCATGAAATTTCCAAAGGACATTATTAACCTTACAAAATTTAAGTACTTGAAATGTCATATATCTCTACTGTCTACTCCTCTTTTCTTTGTTCCTGCTCCTAGTTTCCTTCTCAAATCAGTCTCCATTTCAAATCCAACTCCTCTTTTCATTTCAGTTTCTTTTTTACCCACTGGTACCTAATACCCTGGGTTCACTTCCTCCCTGACTCTCAGTTTACGGTTTCTGGCTTGACCAGTCCCAGTCTTCACCACTGATCTCCAATTCTCTTTGTTCAAGTCTCTTTCTGGATTGCACTGTAGGCAGCCTAGCCTGCAATTGCAAGAAAGATCCTGTTTAGCTCTAGACTGCAATATGATCATTGTGGATTGTGCCTTTATACTTCATAATTGTTGAACTGCAAGAAATCAGTACTCAGAAAGTGTGGGTTTTATTTTTTTTAAGAGCTTCTAAAGGGAAGAATTGGCCTTTGTCAAACTTCAGTTTCCTACTCCAAAGCAAGGAGGAGGCTATGGAACAACTCAAAAATATTTTTTAACTAGGAAAACAACATAATTTCCTTTAAATTCTTTCTTAGAATAATGAAAATTTTAGGCTGAATTTCTGTCTCTGAAACTAACATAGAAAACTTCGGCCCAAATGGTTAAAATATGGCAAAATTATAAGCATTATAATGTGCAGTGTTGGACAGTCATATTAAGCAGCAGTAGTTCAAGCGTATCACGCTTAGAGCCCTTTCAGTCTAGTAATACCAACTATTCCAAAATTTTAGGAAAGATAGCCTATTGTAATATACTCACAGAGGAGAAAGAGAGTATAATTTGAAAATGGCAACAGCTACATTCTTGTTCTTCTGGCTCCTTTATGTCCATACTCCATCAATGTATAAAGACCCTATCACTCAACTCCTGTTCATTGCCTGGGATAAACATTGTTATTGGAGCTTGGGTCAGGTTTCAGCATTTTAGTATGGGAAGTTTCTGTAAATCTAAGTGAATGCAAGGAGATTCCAAATCAGTTTGCACCACCTGACACATCACTTTTGAATTTTTCATGAGATGTCTGGAACCTAAATATTTGTGAGTCTCATGGAGGTTTGCATTATTTAAATATTTGAATAATAAATAACTCCATTAAAAAGTCATCTCTCACTCATTTTATTGCATCTTCCAATGACCCATAGGTAAAGGAAAAATGTTTGTACAGTAGATGTCAGAAGGATAGATTGAAACAATTATGAAACTATGTGCATCTATTGTTCAGCTTGTATTTAAAGGTATGTAGGAATGGGTTTGTGGAATTTTCATTTTTTGTACTCCCTTATGAGAGGCATTGTGCATCCTTGACAACTAATACTGAATAATATAGTGTATGGTATAGTTTTCATATTGCCTTGGATTTTCTCTTGTTGAGATGTCAAAGTCAGAATCTTCCCAAGTAATTAATAATGTCATTTTTCTCTTAATGCTTTCAAGTCGGTGGATACCAGAAGTATGCATCCCTAAGATATCTGGTTGTATGTACAGTGTGCTAGTATCCAGAAACATATATTTCTTAGATATAACCTAATCCTATAGCTGCCTTCACCATCATCTATCTGCAGTTTGAAGTCACTATAGATAATGCAATGTGCAGCAAAACAAATATACTTTTTCACATTTCTTATGTGCATACCTAAGATGTGTCTTGTTCACTAGCCAAGTTGCTCTTCCATATTTGTTGCAGTAAAGGATCAGAAGAATCACATTCCCTATAGAGATAAGTGTTTATTAGGCCCCTGCCAAACGTGTAGGTAAAGGACACATTGGGATCTGATATGAGATCTACAAAATCCGGCTTCTTACTATGCCCAGGAAATGTGATTGTGGGCTCAAGCATCAGATCCCATCATGCCTTATTGCCAGTGGAAGGGGAGCCTAGGATCATAAACTGGCAAGCAGGAAGCTCCCACGGCTTGGGAGTGCCTCAGTTGACCGTCCCCGTGGATAGAGGTCTGGATCAGCTAATAGGGCTCCCAACTGAGGAAGTGCATGGTGTGCACCTGTGGCTGGGAGATCCATTAGCTGCAGGTTCCCAGCCTTGGGAGTGTATGTTCAATTAATAGCATAAAGTTATTCAACACTTGTTGTAGAATAACTTATTTCTTGTTTTATGACACCATTCATTGTTTTAACATGTGTCCAGGTAATGACTTAAGATACAATTAATTGGTTAAGCATGTCTTAAGTATAACATTTGCCAGGGGGCCTTAGAGAGAGTGTTTCTTCCTTAATTCAGTTAAAGTGGCTTTTAACACAGTGGTGCAAATCTATTCATGAGACAAAATATTTCTGATTTAAAAACAATCTTGTTATCAAGAAAAAATATTAAATTAATACAGCAGGAGTACAAAGCCTTCTTCTGTATGAAATTAAGTCTGCCTCAACTTCTTCAAAGGAGATAAAAGGAAGATGTGTCTGAGAA